>NC_084621.1:60099904-60699904 GCF_033978795.1 Nerophis ophidion | reverse complement strand
GTAAAATGGTATATGTGTTTAAAAATCCTAAAATCATTTTTAAGGTTGTATTTTTTCTCTAAAACTGTCTTTCTGAAAGTTATAAGAAGCAAAGTAAAAATATAAATGTATTTATTTAAACAAGTGAAGACCAAGACTTTAAAATATATTCTTGGAGTTTCAAATTCTATTTGAGTTTTGTCTCTCTTAGAATTAAAACTGTCGAGCAAAGCGAGACCAGCTTGCTAGTAAATAAATACAATTTAAAAAATAGAGGCAGCTCACTGGTAAGTGCTGCTATTTGAGCTATTTTTAGAACAGGCCAGCGGGCGACTCATCTGGTCCTTACGGGCGACCTGGTGCCCGCGGGCACCGCGTTGGTGACCCCTGGTGTAAATATAGTTTAAATGTAGACAACAGGGGTTCTCAAAGAATTATTATTTTTTTTTCTTTTAAATCAATGTGCTAGAAAAATAATTAATTCCACCTTTTCTGACGTGGTTAAAATGTCGGATACACATGTTAAAAAATACATTAGCGCCAAATCAAAAGTTTTATGCATTTGGGCGTCAGCTTGCGCACAGTTTTGGATGCCTTTGAACGCCTTGTTTTATAGTCGGCCGTCTGTTACATCACGGATCGACATCCTGATACCTAATGTCGGACGGCCTACTCCTCCTCGGCACTCATTCCTTCTTGTTCCATGCCTTTTTGCCTGCTCTTAGAGAAATACTTTATTTGTCCATGACATTTTACATGAGACCGTTCTGTCAGCATGGACCAGTAGGTACTATGGACTGGACTCTCAAACTATTAACTAGATCCCCTCAAAGTCCATTGCACCGGTCGCCCGGTGGATGCCCAGCAACTTTTTACAACTCAACGCTAAGAAAACGGAAATGCAAATTATCGGTCCTGCGAGACACCGACATCTTTTTAACAATACCACCTTAACGTTTGACCAGAGGTGGGTAGAGTAGCCAGAAATTTAACTCAAGTAAGAGTACTGTTACTTTAGAGATTTATTACTCAAGTAAAAGTAAGGAGTAGTCATCCAAATATTTACTTGAGAAAAAGTAAAAAGTATGTTGTGAAAAAACTACTCAAGTACTGAGTAACTGATGAGTAACCTGTTTGTTTAATGATGACGGCAACAAATAATGCACAAAAACATAAAAATAGCAATAAGCAAATTCGTAGCCATGAATATCTCTTAAGCAACTAAAACAATAATATATATTAAATAATAATACATTAAAATAAAAATATTAAGGAAAATTGGGCCACAATAACTTAACAGCACCATAGGCTCAGTAGACATTCATCGATTGATTGATTGATTGATTGATTGAAACTTGTATTAGTAAATTGCACAGTACAGTACATATTCTGTACGGTATAGCTCGGTTGGTAGAGTGGCCGTGCCAGCAACTTGAGGGTTGCAGGTTCGATTCCCGCTTCCGCCATCCTAGTCACTGCCGTTGTGTCCTTGGGCAAGACACTTTACCCACCTGCTCCCAGTGCCACCCACACTGGTTTAGATGTAACTTAAATATTGGGTTTCACTATGTAAAAGCGCTTTGAGTCACTAGAGAAAAGCGCTATTTAAATATAATTCACTATAATTCACAATTGACCACTAAATGGTAACACCCCAATATGTTTTTCAACGTAAATCAATTACTTAATAAATGACCAAGTCGAGGTGATCTACCTCATATATACATACACACACATATCATATATATATATATATATATAGAGAGAGAGAGAGAGATAGATATAGATATACATACAGTATATAACTTATAGTTATTTATTTGGCCGTTTTTGTTGACATGTTAAAGGTGTTTTAATGAATATACATGCATGTTTAACATATAGATTCCTATCTTTCATGAAGACAAGAATATAAGTTGGTGTATTACCTGATTCTGATGACTTGTATTGATTGGAATCAGACAGTATAGTGCTGATAATGTCCACATTTTCAAATGGAGGAAAAAAAAAGTTCCTCTTTTCTGTCTAATACCACACGAAAGTCGTTGGTTTTTGGCATCTTATTTGTCCAGCTTCTATATTCATTTTTATACACTTTACAAGAAATACATTGGCGGCAAACTCCGTAGCTTGTTAGCTTGTTTGCGCTGGCTTTCGGAGACTCTTATTTTGTTAGCGCAGGCGCGATGGAGCGGCGCTTTTATTGTGAAGACAGGAACTGTGCGATCAGTCTTTAGGCTTTTGACGGGAAGTACGGTTGAAATAAAAAGTGTCTTTTATCCTTTACACTTTTGATTGATTGATTGATTGAAATTTTTATTAGTAGATTGCACAGTACAGTACATATTCTGCACAATTGACCACTAAATGGTAACACCCCAATAAGTTTTTCAACTCTTTTAGGTCGGATTTGACGTGTGACGGTCACGTGACCGCCTGGTTCTGTTTGATTGGTCCAACGTCACCAGTGACTGCATGTGATTGGTGAAACGCAGGCATGCGTAGTTCCTACTTTGAATGCGTGTCTGACAAAATCAAAACAAACAAAGCGTGCATTAACAGATCGATAAAAAAAAAAGTAGCAAGTAGTGAAGTGAATTATATTTTATATAGCGCTTTTTCTCAAGTGGCTCAAAGCGCTTTACATAGTGAAACCCAATATCTAAGTTACATTTAAACCAGTGTGGGTGGCACTGGGAGCAGGTGGGTAAAGTGTCTTGCCCAAGGATACAACGGCAGTAACTAGGATGGCACAAGCGGGAATCGAACCTGCAACCCTCAAGTTGCTGGCACGGCCACTCTACCAACCGAGCTAAGTAACGAGCTGAATGTAGATAAATGGAACGGAGTAAAAGTAGCGTTTCTTCTTTATAAATATACTCGAGTAAAAGTAAAAGTATGTTGCATAAAAACTACTCGTAGAAGTACAATTTATCCCAAAAGTTACTCAAGTAAATGTAACGGAGTAAATGTAGCGCGTTACTACCCACCTCTGCATTTGACAACCAAAAAATTACACAAGGCAACTCGGTTAAGAATCTCGGTATTATCTTCGACCCAACTCTCTCGTTTGAGTCACACATTAAGAGTGTTACTAAAACGGCCTTCTTTCATCTCTGTAATATCGCTTAAATTTGTTCCATTTTGTCCATTTTGTCCACCAGCGACGCTGAGATCATTATTCATGTTGATTGATTGATTGATTGATACTTTTATTAGTAGATTGCACAGTTCAGTACATATTCCGTACAATTGACCACTAAATGGTAACACCCCAATAAGTTTTTCAACTTGTTTAAGTCGGGGTCCACGTTAATCATCCATCCATCCATTTCCCACCGCTTATTCCCTTTTTTGGGTCGCGGGGGACGCTGGCGCCCATCTCAGCTACAATCGGGCGGAAGGCGGTGTACACCCTGGACAAGTCGCCACCTCATCGCAGGGCCAACACAGATAGACAGACAACATTCACACTCACATTCACACACTAGGGACCATTTAGTGTTGCCAATCAACCTAATCCCAGGTGCATGTCTTTGGAAGTGGGAGGAAATTCCATGGGAACCCACGCATTCACGGGGAGAACATGCAAACTCCACACAGAAAGATCTCGAGCCTGGATTTGAACCCAGGACTGCAGGACCTTCGTATTGTGAGGCAGACGCACTAACCCCTCTGCCACCGTGAACCCCCCACGTTAATCAATTCATGGTAAATATGAACGATGGAGAATGCAGGTTTTTGATATGTGTCGTCTCGATTACTGTAACATATTATTTTCAGTTTTCCCTACGTCTAGCATTAAAGGCCTACTGAAACCCACTCCTACCCACCATGCAGTCTGATAGTTTATATACATCAATGATGAAATATTGACATTGCAACACGTGCCAATACGGCCTTTTTAGATTACTATATTACAATTTTAAATTTCCCGGGAGTTTCATCCTCGAAATGTTGTGTAATGACAACGTGTACGCAAGACGTCACAGGTTTTTAGGAAGTATGAGCACTGCACACACACATCTGTGTTTGGACATCTGTGTTGCTGATTATTTTGCAATTTGTTCAATTAATATTGGAGAAGTCACAGTAGAAAGATGGAGTTCGGAAGCTTTAGCCTTTAGCCACACAAACACACGGTGATTCCTTGTTTAAAATTCCTGGAGGTGAAACTTTCCTATGGATCAGAGCGGCGTCAAGCGGACATGGATCCTGACCACATGTCAACCAGCACGTTTCGGTGAGAAATTTGTGGTTAAAAAGTCAGTTCTTACCGGAGAAAAGCTAAGCTTGTGCCGTCCATAACTGCCGTCGACTCCCCTGAGACACTGCGCGTCGAGACACCCTTCCGACTATCAGGTACTATTAAACTCACTAAAACACTAGCAACACAATAGAAAGATAAGGGATTTCCCAATATTATCTTAGTAAATGGGTCTAAAAACATCGGAATCCATCCCAATGCAATCGCGTTTTTTTTTTTTATTTTCTAGTCCATCGCTATCAATATCCTCAAACACGAATCTTTCATCCTCGCTCAAATTAATGGGGAAAATGTCGTTTTCTTTTTGTTGGAGGCTCCCATTAAAAACAGTGTGAATATGTGAAGAGCCATCAAACATGTGACGTCATCGTCTGCGACTTCCGGTAGAGGCAGGGCTTTTCTCTTAGCACCGAAAGTTGCGAACTTTATCGTCGATGTTTTCTACTAAATCCTTTCAGCAAAAATATGGCAATATCGCGAAATTATCAAGTATGACACACAGAATGGACCTGCTATCCCCGTTTGAATAAGAAAATCTCATTTCAGTAGGCCTTTAAAATATCCCAGTTAGTACAAAACCCCCCACATCTGCAGTCCCTTCCAAGGTTTCTCCCTGTATCTCATTGGGTTGAGTTTTTTCTTGCCCTGATGTGGGATCTGAGCAGATGATGTCATTGTGGCTTGTGCAGCCCTTTGAGACACTCGTGATTTAGGGCTATATAAATAAACTTTGATTGACTGACTGATGATGGGTACAAGTGGAATTAGTCACGAATGTCTGAAAAGAAAGACGGCGTCATTGCAACATTACGACTTGGTTTGAAGAAACTTAAAGGCGAAGGTAGGATAAAGTATTATTTTCCTTGAATCATGGCGTGCAGTGAAATACATTCTGCTAAAATCACCATTATGATGTGGCACTCTGCGCCACACAGGGTGTACCTAATGATGTGACTGGCAAGTCCTTATGAAGGCTACTTTGGACCGGGACTGGAAAATCAAAGTAAATTTGTTAGTAATGAATGAAAACCTAGTGCTCAAAAAGCCGAGCCCTGTGCTCGGTCGGCGCTCACATAAGAAGCCTCCTGATTGACAAACAGCGACAGGTGTGTCTGTTGATTGTCAATCAGGTGCAGGAGTGTGGCTCAGCTCGCCCCAAAAAAATTGTTGGGGAAATAAGGAGGAAGGAGAAATGACAAACAGAAATCCCTGCAAAAATACAGAAAACTAATAATATACTGTAAGTCGAACCTGTCACGACAAGAGCTGTCACAAAATGGCATTTTCTTTAAATAATTTTTAGGCTACTGCTGTTAAATAATAAAATAAGATTTTTCATAAGGTTGACGTGGATTATTTTGATTAATTGATTATCCCGCATCAACACATAAATTTTTTTTTTTTGTTTGGCTGTATGTGCACGAGAGGAGGCTCCCGAAATTCAAACATGGGTGAGATTTTTTACCACGCCAAAGGTGAGGGCAGTGAATACCTATTTTTATTTGAAGGGAGCATGGGAGTCAAAGCAGGACACACGTGTACAGGAAAATAGAGACTTTGGACTCTTTAAAATCCATACTGATGTGTTATATCTTGAGTAAGGATTGGATCCCAAGATGCAGAGACGGGAGGCGGAGTTGAATCACAAAAGACGATTGTCTTTACTAAGTTCAAAAGGATAACTCAAGGCGATGGGGCAAAAGCGCACACCATGGACGGGGAGTAAACTGAAGGAGGACTCTCGATGGTCAGCAATAGGTTCAACAAAAACTTCTCTCGCTTACTGGGGAACTAGGGAACAAAAACACCAGATGTAAGGAATGGTGATAAGAAAGGAGAAGGAACGTACCGAGTTGGTTGGATGCGAGTTGAGCATGCGGGCATGGAAAGCACAGGAGTCATTAACCGGCGAGGAGCAGCTGACTGTGGTGAACTTAAATAGAGCCGAGCAGTGAGTAGTCGCAGGTGTGCCTAGTTGGAACTATAGGATGGAGGAAAAATAACACAAAAGCAATACGGAGAAGACAGGAAAACAATACTCTACACTGATGTGTCCTTTTTTTTTGGTCGCTAAATGTGTCATTGGCATGTCTGTATATGATTTGACGGATTTAGACAACAGCAAATCCATCTGCCTAACATGTATACGATATTTTCCGGACCATAGGGTACAACGGTTTATAAGGTGTACTACCGACGAATTTCTATTTCTGATCTTTTTTCATATATTAGGCGCACCGGATAATAGTGCGCATTAAAACCTCTTAAGAACTTAGTGGCCACATGCGTGGACAGCACCTTTCAGCTCTTATTTCCAAAATTGTTTACACTACTGAATTGGGGTCTTATGGCCGTTTATGTGGACACTTATACTGCCATCTGGTGGTATCAAAAGAGTTTAACATACAATGGAATTTGGAAAAAAAAAGGGTAAAAATAAAAATTAGCATGTCACTACACATTAAGTACACATTTGTGTACTTATGGACTAAGTACATCATATCAAAAGATGATTTTTAGTTTTTATTCTAATTAGGGTCCAATAAGCCCGAATAGCAAATAAAAATGAAAAAACGCAAGTAAACAAACAGCTTGGGCCTTAAGAGGTTAAGAGGAGTCAAGTTTTGAGAAAAAATAAGGATTTGAAGTGCGCCTTATAGTCCGGAAAATACGGCACTTTGATATAAGCAGTTGTTTATTTCTTTAATGTCACTTTCACGGCCATGCCAAAGTCCAAATCATTGTAGACGACACAGATCTAAGTCACACATGTCTGACTTAGACTTCCTGCTGTAAAGCAGCAAATATTCCAGATTGCCAGTGTTTCCATTGCTCATGGGCAAGGTATCTTATTATTGTGCTTCTTGCCGGAGCCTCGTATGTAAACAAACATCGTGATGCCGTCGTTCACAGACACTCGGAGGACACTGAAGCCCACTAATATTATCCATGGAAAGGTAAAGAGATGCGGGATGACTCCCCTGGCAAAGCAGCTCTTGAGTCATGTGACATGACGCTGAGGCGCAAATTGTGAGTAATTAGGGAGCAATGAAATTGAATTCCACCAACAGCACAGCGTGCTGCGTTAATGCAGCAGAGCAGCCATCAACTTCACGCCTTAAAGCCAACATGAAAAACATCTGTTTCAACATCTCCCACTTCCCATAGTACTGTTCTTGGGTGGACTGTGGCACTGTGACCTCCACTGTTCATACAGTTTCATTAATGCCTCTGTGGCTTCTGAGGCTAATTCATGTCTGGAGGTTTGCAGATATTAAATCAAATCAACTTTATTTATATAGCACATTTTAAAATTTACCACAAGGGTAGCCCAAGTGCTGTACAATGGGCAGGTTAAAAAACGAGAACAGAGCAGACACAACACAACACAAACAGAACATGATAAAAAATAAATAAATAAAATAAAATAGATAAAACAAAAACAGGTTCACAGCAAGTGTATAATGGGGCGCTATTGCAGGATGGATATTACTCAGTGTTAAAAGCCATGGAATAAAAGTATGTTTTTAAGATAAATTTATAAACAGGAAGACAGGAGGCTTGTCTAACACTCAGAGGTAGGTCGTTCCAGAGATTGGGAGCAGCAGCGGTGAATGCTCTGTCACCTCTACTGTTACTGTTGACACTTCATACCGAGGGACATAGTATGTACGGTACTGCAGACTTTACAATCACTGATATGTGTTTTTTCGGGCGAAAAGTGGGCTTTTGAGTTTCAGCTATTTTATTAGTAGATAGATAGATAGATAGTACTTTATTGATTCCTTCAGGAGAGTTCCTTCAGGAAAATTACAATTCCAGCAGCAGTGTACAGAGTTGAGATCAATTTAAAGAAAAAAGTAAAAAGTAAATAATGGGGGTTTAAAAGGAAACAAAATAGAGAAATATTACAAAAAGAACAAAAACAAGGGGAATAACAATATAACAGTAAAATAAGAATATAACTTTGTCTTGTTATATTCTTATTTTACTGTTATATTGTTATCCCCCATTGTAGATCCCATAGTAGATCCATGGGTCAAATCCAGTACGCCAAAGATTTTTAATAGGCTCGCCAAACATCTAAATAATGGAACCATACACTTTTTTCAAAAAGTTCATTAATGGAGGTAATTCATTGTGAGTAGCCGGATAGCTAATTGGTTAATGACACTTGTCAATCAATCAATCAATCAATCAATCAATCAATGTTTAGTTACAAACCCTGTTTCCTTATGAGTTGGGAAATTGTGTTAGAAGTTAATATAAACGGAATACAATGATTTTCAAATAATTTTCAACCCATATTCAGTTGAATATGCTACAGAGACAAAGAGGAAAATAACCATTCGGAATGTTTTAGGCGCAAAGTTCAATAGCCAGCATCTGTGATGGTATGGGGGTGTATTAGTGCCCAAGGCATGGGTAGCTTACACATCTGTGAAGGCACCATTAAAGCTGAATGGTCCATACAGGTTTTGGAGTAACATATGTTGTCATCCAAGCAAGGTTATCATGGACGCCCCTGCTTATTTCAGCAAGACAATGCCAAGGCACGTGTTACAACATTGTGGTTTCGTAGTAAAAGAGTGTAGGTACTTTCCTGGCCCGCCTGCAGTCCAGACCTGTCTCCCATGGAAAATGTGTGGCACATTATGAAGCGTAAAATACGACAGCGGAGACCCCGGACTGTTGAACGACTTAAGCTCTACATAAAACAAGAATGGGAAAGAATTCCACTTTCAAAGCTTCAACAATTAGTTCCCTCAGTTCCCAAACATGTATTGAGTGTTGTTAAAAGAAAAGGTGATGTAACACAGTGGTGAACATGCCCTTTCCCAACTACTTTGTCACGTGTTGCAGCCATGAAATTCTAAGTTAATTATTATTTGCAAAACAAAATAATGTGTATGAGTTTGGACATCAAATATCTTGTCTTTGTAGTGCATTCAACTGAATATGGGTTGAAAATGATTTGCAAATTATTGTATTCCGTTTATATTTACATCCAACACAATTTCCCAACTCATATGGAAACGAGGTTTGCATATAGCCCTAAATCACAAGTGTCTCAAAGGGCTGCACAAGCCACAACGACATCCTCGGTTCAGATCCCACATTAGGGCAAGGAAAAACTCAACCCAGCAAGATGATAATGAGAAACCTTGGAGAGGACCGCAGATGTGAGTGACCCCCGCCCTCTAGGGCGACCGGGGCAATGGACGTCGAGTGGGTCTAGCATAATATTGTGGAAGCCCAGTCCGTAGTGGATCTATCATAGTAGTGAGAGTCCAGTCCATTGGAGGCCAGCAGGGGACCGTCCCGAATGGAGACACATCATCCACCTGTCAAAGTTTGTATCGTTACTATTATAATATTAGTAACATCTTTTTTAGGTTGTTCAATGTTAAAAATTGTATTATCTCCGAGCCAAAACTCACAAATATTTGTTTCCTTGGAGCAATCAGAACACTAAACTCGTCCTCCCTCTGCCCCTCATACTGTCCCCCAACACCACAGGACCTTGAAGAACTATTCCAGTTTTACTTATTTATCTACACAATTAGTATTTGTTTATTCATACGGATGTTATCCGTTACTACTTACGTACTGTGATACCACCATTTCCTATCTTCGCACTTGTCGTCGTTGCATAAATATGAAAAACGTAATCTGGTGTTTGGACAATGCAATTGAGAAAATTGCTGTAATTATGGATTAGATGTGTATAGCACTTCTAGACACTCAAAGCACTTCACAGAGGACTGAGAACGCATCATTTATTCGCTCCACGTTCACACGTTAGTGGTGGTAAGCAACATTTTTAGCTACAGCTGCCCTGGGGTAGACTGACAGAAGCGCTTATGGCCCCTCCGACCACCATTCAGTGAGGTGTCTTGCCCAAACACACAGGAAACCTCAAGTCTCTACCCGGCCGCTCTACCATCTGAGCCACGCTGCCCCACACTGTAGAACTTTAATGGTTTGCAAACTCAATTCTATCCTGATTGACTTTTAAATGGGGAACTTGTCACGGTGCGGGCTCGAACCCGTTTTTCCCCGGCAGCTGAGCCTTCCAGCACCTCCGCTGGCAGCGTGCCGAGACACGCCCCTGCTCGTGCTGGCCGCATTACACCCACGGGCGATTAGCAATCTGCACACCTGGGACATGATGGGGGAAAGCTGTATAAGGACCAGTGGACCCAAGGATCCTTGCGGGATCTTAGTTACCCTTAGGGTACCGTAAGCCGACAAGCCTTATGCTCTCTGTCTCTCTTTGCAATTTCCCTCCGTGTTCTGATGTCCTTGTTGTCCTCCCACAGTGCCTTCCCGAGTCTTACCCACTGCGATCTCTCGTTGTTCCCTTGTGTATTTGGACTGCCTTCCTCGATCCTCGACCCTCACCCGGACACGAAACTTGTCGCTTAACTCCTGCCCTCGACGGCCCGCTTGTGCACGGACTGCCCTCCTGCTTTGTCCCTCCTCTCTCTCTCCTCAACACTTGGTAACAAAAACTTCAGGTAATCATACACATAGCCTCACACATACACACTCTTGGGTTTTGTCACACACTCCATTCTATAGTTTTCGTTAGTATTGTTTATGATTATTATATATATTGTCTATACGTATAATACATCCTAGAGCTTTACTGCCCCCTGGTGTCTGTGCCGTCAACTCCACCAAGCAATACATTACAGAGCTAGGATGAATTTCGTCTTTACTGACCTATAAATGTTAAAATGTTGGAAACTCGTGTTATCAAAAAGTATCAAAATACATTTTGGTATCGGGACAACCCTTGCTGTAACTGCTCAATAATGCACGTGATTTGTGACTCGGTTTTATATTGTTTTCTATGGGAAGACCTACTTCTGGGAACATAGGTTTTGTCCAACAACGTCACTTATTTAAAGTATTATCGATTGTGGAAGTCGCCTCCAAACAGGTTCCGCTGATCACTCACGTTCACTGGAGTTGAACAAAGTTTTATTGACCATCAATATCATCACGACTCTCAACTTTTAGGTCCGTGTCATTTGTGTCTGTTGTACTCTCCGTCTCTACATGTCCTCCTCCTTCTGCTCCCGGCCGCTACTGATAAAGACAACAGCTGATTAGACAACCATTCCCAGCTGGGCAATCTAATCACCTGTCAGCTGTGTTTCAAAGCCGGCCCTAGTACACCCCGCTCCTGCAGCCAGCGCTCCGACTACACCCCCCTCCACATTGCATACATATTTATAAAATTACAGCCCTACATTTTAAAAATCTGTACCTGAGAAAGTTGTTTGATATATTGATAAATCTTACGTGCTCTATGTAGCTTTCGAGTTTTACAAAAGACTCTGTCACAACTACGGCTGTACGGTATACCAATATTAGTATAGTACCGCGATACTAATGAATACTTTTTGGTACTATACCGCCTCTGGAAAGTACAAATCTGTCACAGGATAATAGAACTGCATACACATCCATCCATCCATTTTTTTACCTCTTATTCCCATTGCCTATCTCAGCTACAATCGGGCAGAAGGCGGGCTACACCCTGGACAAGTCGCCACCTCATCATGGGCAGAACTGCTTCCGCCAGCAGCTAAATTGGGAGCCTGTGTTTGCTTACTTACTAATAAAAAACAAGTTGTCCTGTATGTTTACTATTTCATTTAAGGACAAACTTGCAATAAGAAACAATTGTTTAATGTACCGTAAATGTTTTTGTTAAAACAAAGCCAATAATGCAATTTTTTTGGGGTCTCCTTTATTTAAAAAAGTACTGAAAAGTATCAAAATAATTTTGGTATTGGTACCAGTACCAAAGTATTTAGTAGTTTAACCTTACAGGAAGATACTGTGGAGAGATGGAGCCGACGAGCCGACAGCTGGGTAGCACAAACGGCGGTCCTACCCAAGATGGCGGTCAGGGGGCGGAGTGTGCGGCGGAGCGGAGAGGCGGAACACGCTTGGAGCGACGCTGCGGCAATCTGAGTCAGGTGCCTAGTTCACACACCTGCTCTCAATCACTGCATCTTCTCCTGCAGCATAAAAGGGGAGAAGGAGGAGCAATCGGGGCAGAAGACGGAGGAGAAACTGCAACAGGCAACGACGACAAAGACGACGAGAGCGACCAGAGGAGAGATGAGCCCACGCGAAGGAAGACGCAGCCAGCGACCACCGAAAGGCGCGCCGAGACGAGCAGGAAAAGAGGTTGTGCTAGAAATTGGCGTCACCGACTGGAACGACAGCATGTTTATTGAAATAATAAACAAGGGTCAAACCTGCTACAGTGTGTCTTGCATCGATGGTCCTGCAAGCCACACGATGACGGCTGGAGACCTTTGAAACTGGACTCACTGGTGACGGTGGCAGAGAAGAGGACTGTTGACAAACTAGTGAGCATCCTGGATGATGCCAGTCACCCTCTGCATAGCGTTATCAGTAGCCAGAGGAGCCTGTTCAGTGCTAGACTGCTTCATCCCAAGTGCAGGACTAATAGACTCAAAAACTCCTTTGTCCTACACGCCATTAGACTGTACAACTCCTCTCTGGGGCGGGGGGGGGTACTAGGATGACAGGGGATGCAAAACAATAACAGTGCAATACGTTTTCATAACATGGTCACTACTGCCTACTTTGTCTTGTTATGTTCTTATTTTACTGTTATATTGTTATTCCCTTTCTACTGAAGACGCCGCACCGATCCGCCTGTCGATCTCACGATCCACTCTTCCCCCACTCGTGAACAAGACTCCTAGGTACTTGAACTCCTCCACTTGCAGGGGTCTCCTCCCCAACCCGGGTATGGCACTCCACCCTGCGGCGTCTTCAGTAATGCGGACGTTGTATCGATCCGTTGTGGTGAAGAAGGAGCTGAGCCGGAAGGCAAAGCTCTCAATTTACCGGTCGATCTACGTTCCCATCCTCACCTATGGTCATGAGCTTTGGGTCATGACCGAAAGGATAAGATCTCGGGTACAAGCGGCCGAAATGAGTTTCCTCCGCCGGGTGGCGGGGCTCTCCCTTAGAGATAGGGTGAGAAGCTCTGCCATCCGGGAGGAGCTCAACGTAAAGCCGCTGCTCCTTCACATCGAGAGGAGCCAGATGAGGTGGTTCGGGCATCTGGTCAGGATGCCACCCGAACGCCTCCCGAGGGAGGTGTTTAGGGCGCGTCCAGCTGGTAGGAGGCCACGGGGAAGACCCAGGACACGTTGGGAAGACTATGTCTCCCGGCTGGCCTGGGAACGCCTCGGGATCCCCCGGGAAGAGCTAAACGAAGTGGCTGGAGTTAGGGAAGTCTGGGCTTCCCTGCTTAGGCTGCTGCCCCCGCGACCCGACCTCGGATAAGCGGAAGATGATGGATGGATGGATTGTTATTCCCATTGTTTTTATTCTTTTTGTAATATTTCTCTATTTTGTTTCCTTTTAAATCCTCATTATTTATTTTTTACTTTTTTTTTTAATTAATCTCAACTCTGTACACTGCTGCTGGAATTTTAATTTTCCTGAAGGAACTCTCCTGAAGGAATCAATAAAGTACTATCCATCTATCTATCTATCTGTCACAGATACATTCCAAAAGTTCAGGGACAGCGTGGTTTATGAGCTCGCGTGGTCGTCCAGCTACCTCTTGGTTCGAAACCCCGACCAACATGCTGACCTCTGGTTCTCAGGCACATGAACATTTTTAGTCATTGAGAATTTGCACGATTCTGGCATGTTTTATTTTATTTACAAAAATTCCTTTCATAGTTTTATTTCAGAATATCATATTGCGAAATAATGAAACTGCCATGCTGTGTTAGAATAATGTGGAAGAAAAAAAAGAAAGAAAAATGTTCAGTTTAAGGGTATTTTTATGAGTTCTCATTGGATTTGATAGTCTCACATTCTTCAGAGGCCAAACCAACACAGTGGACTGGACATTAAGGAGTTACCCGACAACCTAAATATTATTTAATAGAAATCAAAGATGCGGGTACAGATTTGACAGGTAATTTGTTGCCTTACAATGGGCCACCAACAGAGCAGTGGTCTCCAGAACGTCAATTCCCACCGTCTGTCTGAATGAACGTCCATTAAGCTGCTCCATAAGTATAAATAGGTGTGGCTAGATGATTGTGGCTTGCAGCCTGGCGCCTCCAGTTATTGTTGTGAGAACTTTTGGTCAGGTCTTTTAGTAAGGGTCGCAAGAGTTTTGATGTGGATGACATTCTACAAAACCCCGTTTCCATATGAGTTGGAAAATGGTGTTAGATGTAAATATAAACGGAATACAATGATTTGCAAATCATTTTCAACCCATATTCAATTCAATATGCTACAAAGACAACATATTTGAAGTTAAAACTGATAAACATTTTTTTTTTTTTTGCAAATAATCATCAACTTTAGAATTTGATGCCAGCAACACGTGACAAAGACGTTGGGAAAGGTGGCAATACATCCTGATAAAGTTGAGGAATGCTCATCAAACACTTATTTGGAACATCCCACAGGTGTCCAGGCTAATTGGGAACAGGTGGGTGCCATGATTGGGTATAAAAGCAGCTTCCATGAAATGCTAAGTAATTCACAAACAAGGATGAGGCGGGGGTCACCACTTTGTAAGCAAATTGTCTAACAGTTTTAGAACAACATTTCTCAACGAGCTATTGCAAGGAATTTAGGGATTTTACCATCTATGGACCGTAAAATCGTCAAAAAGTTCATAGAATCTTGAGAAATCACTGAACATAAGCGATGATATTACGGACCTTTGATTCCTCAGGCGGTACTGCATCAAAAACCAACATCAGTGTGTAAATGATATCACCACATGTGCTCGGGAACACTTCATAAAACCATTGTCAGTAACTACAGTTGGTCGCTACATCTGTAAGTGGAAGTTAAAACTCTACTATGCAAAGCGAAAGCCATTTATCAACAACACCAAGGAACGCCGCTGGCTTCGCTGGGCCCAAGCTCATCAGAGATGAACTGATGCAAAGTGGTAAAGTGTTCTGTGGTCTGACGAGTCCAAATTTCCAATTATATTTGGAAACTGTGGACGTGGTGTCCTCCGGAACAAAGAGGAAAATAACCATCCGGATTGTGATAGGTGCAAAGTTCAAAAGCCAGCATCTGTGATGGTATGGGGGTGTATTAGTGCCCAAGGCATGGGTAACTTACACACCTGTGAAGGCACCATTAATGCTGAATGCTCCATACAAGTTTTGGAGCAACATATGTTGTAATCCAAGCAACGTTATCATGGACGCCCCTGCTTATTTCAGCAAAACAATGCCAAGCCATGTGTTATAACAGCGTGGCTTTGTAGTAAAAGAGTGCGGGTACTTTCCTGGCCCGCCTGCAGTCCAGACATGTCTCCCATTGAAAATGTGTGGCGCATTATGAAGCGTAAAATACGACAGCGGAGACCCTGGACTGTTGAACGACTAAAGCTCTACATAAAACAAGAATGGGAAATAATTCGACTTTCAAATCTTCAACAATTAGTTTCCTCAGTTCCCAAATGTTTATTGAGTGTTGTTAAAAGAAAAGGGGATGAAACACAGTGGTGAACATGTCCTTTCCCAACTACTTTGGCACGTTACATATTATTTGCAAAAAAGTTGATGAGTTTGAACATCAAATATCTTGTCTTTGTAGTGCATTCAATTGAATATGGGTTGAAAAGGATTTGCAAATCATTGTATTCCGTTTGTATGTACATCTAACACAATTTCCCAACTCATATGGAAACAGGGTTTGTACAACCAATATGCACATTTTAATCAAGTAAAGTTAGTATGTAAAAAGTACAAATCTTAAAGTATAAACACTCTGTAGGGTGCAACAAAAAACTGGATTATGTGATGGCAAAGACTACTTCCTGGCTAGGCAATTAGTTATCATATAGTCATATTACATTGGTGTTACTAACGCTAGTAACGACTCAACACTTTCGATGACGGAAATATATTTTTACTAATGAAAGCAACAATCAACACCACACTAAAATAAACTAGATATCAAATAGAAGGAGGCAAAATCACACAGCAAACAACACACAATGTGTAAGTACACGCAAACATACACTCACTACCTCGAGGGAAGAATGAACAACAAATAAATGATTAAAGTGACAAGCTTGCACATTCTATCTCTTTTTTTAACTAACACCAAAACAATCCAGTGAAAAAATTTAAGAGGCCTGTCGTAACTGCCTGCAAACTGCAAGTTGGAGCAAACAAACACAGCTGAGCTAATGCGGCTCTATCTGGGCATTGACATCATACGTCACTTAGCAACAGACACTGCCTTTTAAAGGCACATACACAAATTAAACGTCTCTCAACGTCAATGTCATATATTTAAAGTTTTGTCTTTTTTACGTAACGCATTTACTTCCCCAAAGTGATTATTTACGTTTGTTAAAGAGTAATTATGTTAGTATTTAAATATGTTTTGGCAAAGTAATAAGTAACCCGTGATTATTATTTTTTTTTAAGTAATTTATCAAACACTGCAGGCAACACACATTTTTTTGTACCTTACTGCCATCTAAAGTATTGGAATTGCAACTGCATGCAAAGTCTACTATATAATATTTGCAAATGAGACTCGGACAACTGAACAGCACAGTTATCATTGTCAGCTCACTGTTAGATGAAGAAAATAGATTTCATTGTTAAAAAAATTATTATTTACTAACTCATGGACACACACAATGGTACTGAAAATTGGTTCCGTTTAGTACCGGTACCAATTCCTAGTACCTGGGAATCGTATTATTTAAATGTAAAAAATACCCATCTCTTGTGGTATGTAACGCGTACATTGTCTGACGCCATTCTATGCCAAGCAAACAGGCCTTTTAGCATTTGGCTGATTGATTACACAAATATTAACTTTGTAACATATTTAACATTACTTAAAATTTGGGTCGATCCTGGGAAACGTCTACTGATGCATTCACATTGTTAAAAAATTCAAACCTATTGTCAATTCATATTTGGTAATATGTTACAGACCTACTTAATACCAGTTATTTTATTGTTTTAAAAATATAATTGGAGGATTGATTAAAAGATTGCGAGAGTAACAGTTGAGGCTGTGGCCATTAAATAGAAACATGTTTATCTATTGCGTAGCTTAACATTAAATCAATCGGTACAACAGGATAATAGAAATTGACCCTGTTTGGAAAAAAACAGATCAAAACACCAGCAGCCAGTTGTCAGGTTTTTCACACACAAACACAGAGTATTTATTGCATACATAATCTAATCTAAAGCTTTTATTGCACCTACTGTAAGACAGATGGAATTATACAGTTTGTGGTATCATTACTACAGTATGTTTCCAGGGACTCATTCTAAACCAAGTGAGAAGGGTTTGTGGTGTATCGGGGATTCTGCAGTTTATGATCCGCCTTAATGCTCGAAGAGTCACTTAGTACGTTCAGAAATGGTTAGAGTAGCCAAAACCCTAATCAAGTAAGAGTACCGCGACTTTAGAGTAATTATGACTCAAATAAAGGTAAAAAGTAGTCATCCACATAACTACTTGAGTAAAAATAAGTATTTTGCTTTAATAACTACGCAAGTTCAGAGTTACTGGTAACTTGTGATTTATTCAGTAGCAATTTTTAAATGATATACATGCACTACAACCGTAGTTGGTGTGTATAATTGCATGCAGGCGTGCGAGTGAGACAGTGAAGAGATCTGGCCCCATGTGGAGGAGTTCAAATACCTCGGAGTCTTGTTCACGATTGAGGGAAGAGCGGATAGTGAGATCGAACGCTGTATTGATCCAATGTGGTAAAGAGGGAGCTGAGCCGGAAGGCAAAGCTCTCAATTTACCGGTAAATCTACGCTCCCATCCTCACCTATGGTCATGACCCTCGGGTAATTTCAGGCATACTAGCCAACCTTGAGACCTCCGATTTTGGGAGATGGGGGTGGGGGGCCGTGGTTAAGAGGTGAGGAGTATAATTCACCAACTCGAGTATTTCATATATATATATATATATATATATATATATATATATATGAAATACTCGACTTTCAGTGAATTCTAGCTATATATATTTAATTTATTATATATATATATAAATAGAAGAAATACGTGAATTTCCGACAGCACCTGTCAAATACACAGTAATAAAAATACAGTTGTTCTACTAACTGTACTGTGCTTGCTGGTTACTAAAAAAAACAACAACACTTACCTTTCACTATTTGAGTAACCTTTGTTCTGCCATTTGCGTGTTGGCGAGCGATCTCCGAATCCGGGAACATATATCACGGATTTGTTGTAGACATCTGCAAATGAGAACGGGATGTTGCTTCCAACTATCAGCATAGCCATCTTTGTCTCAGCATAAGTTACACCATCGGGTCTCCATTTTGCGAGGTGGCCCATAATACTGGGTTGTGAACGATACTGCGCTTCGGACGCTTTGTGCTTCGCTGACTGTTCATGGCTGAGTATATCCGTTCGTCCGCCGTGTTCGATGGAGAAGTCTGTTCTACAAAATTTACAGGCAACACACCCCTTCCCCCTTCGAACTCTCCTGGATAAACTGGAATTCTTCTTTCCAATCGTTCTGGAACTTGTAAGCGTATTTCTTCATTTTGCCCGTTGACGGTGTAATATATTGGGTTGGAGTCAATAACCAGGCGACATGATGAAGTTACGTCTCTTTACTGTGGGCTTCAGAACAGACTCCCTAATGCATGTTCCTTGACTGCACTTAAATGTAGAATATATATAGAATATATTTACATTCTATTCCATTCTATGTACAGTAGATGGCAGTATTGTCCTGTTTAAGAGGGTCACAACATTGCTGAGTCAGGTTCTCATGGAGCTGGAGGGGGCGTGGCCTCCAGCTCCGCCTGAATTTCGGGAGATTTTCGGGAGAAAATTTGTCCCCTCAGAGGCCGAATTTCGGGAGTCTCCCGGAAAATCCGTGAGGGTTGGCAGGTATGATTTCAGGTGACTATTATGTCGTGAATATTATGCAAAATATATGCTGATCATCAAAACGCTTACAATACTAGGAGGCGAAGATGCAAATATCATTATCTAGTACGCACAATGTGATTTATCAACACTCATCATCGTTTTGCTAGCACTGTTTTGCGTTTTATTTAGCACCGGTCAGTTAGAATGTGCAAACTGACAGTTCCACAGACGACTGCAGTATCGGTGCTCACGCTGCACAGACACAATGAACAGTAGAGAATACTCCGTTCTATGTGCATGTGTCAAAATTTGGGAAAGTCAGAGATAAAAAAAAATATTAGACACATTGTCTATTCAGCAACATCATTTTATAGCTGCTGGAGGACTTAAGAGGCTAATTAAAACAAATACAGTTGATGTGTTTTGGTGTGTCCTTTAGCATTTTTTTAATGGCATTTTGTTCTTTTCATATATAACGTAGTTTTTTAAAATATTTCTTATATGAAAAAAAGTTAAGTATGCATATTTTGCATTTTGAGCTAAGTAAGTGCAGCCTATTCCATGCATGCAAGGGGAAAAAAAAGTAGCGTCATTGTAGATTCAATGCACGACTGCCTCTAAAATGCCCATAAAAAGTGGTACATTTATTCTGCATGTTTGAAAATGTAGCAAAACACAACAGTTGGAAGCCTGATAACACGAATGTGCAGTAAATTACAATATCTCCAGGGTGATGCCCCGTGTAGTTCACGCAAAATCCTCGTGTAAACAGGGCGGTCTGCACCACTTTTCAATTGTTTTAGTAAATCGCACACAACACGCCCACTAAAAATGAGTCCCTTCTTACGCAGAATATTTGGTTAGTATTTAATTTTCTAATCAGCCTGATCAAAGCCTAAGGTTTATGTGTTGAATAAATAATCATCTTTGCGATTAACACATGCTTCATATCATTTGACAAAGTTTTATGTGAAGACTGTGTGGCATAACGATGCCGGATTTGTTACTCCGTGCATGCGTCGGCAAGAACACAGCAAAAGGTAAGAAATAACGATTTATTTATTTATTTTTATTTATTAATTTATTGATTTATTAAACTCAAAACAGGCTAAAACAAAAACACTGGTGCTAATAGAAAAAGGCAAACAAATGGCGCCAGCATGGAGGCTAGGAATAACAAACGAAACACAAACACTAGCCACGAAGGCACTAAGAGAGAAAACAAAACGACTAGCATGAAAGCTAGGAATAAAATTGATTGATTGATTGATTGATACTTTTATTAGTAGATTGCACAGTACAGTACATATTCCGTACAATTGACCACTAAATGGTAACACCCGAATAAGTTTTTCAACTTGTTTAAGTCGGGGTCCACGTTAATCAATTCATGGTAAATAGAGCTTAGCGTGAGAGCTAGCGAGTAATAGAATCAATAGAAGTCGTCACCAGTTACGTATAAGCAAATTAGGATACCAGGCAGAACAACGAAGAACGGCGAGCTTAAATAAGGCAGTAATCAAAATAGAAACAGGTGTGCGTCGAAAGCAAGGGGCAGTTGAAAATAATATGTAACCATGGTGACAGACTAAACAGGAACTAAGGAGTCAGACGGAGAGTGATACAAAAATGGAAACAAAACAACTATCTCTGAAGATCCGAGCAGCAGATCGCAACATTTTAAACTGTAAGTACCGTATTTTTCGGATTATAATTCGCTCCGAGTTATATGTCGTACCGGCCGAAAATGCATAATAAAGAAGGATAAAAACATATACACGTCGCACTGGAGTATAAGTCGCATTTTTGGGGGGAAATTTATTTGATAAAACCCAACAGCAAGAATAGACATTTGAAAGGCAATTTAAAATAAATAAAGAATAGTGAACAACAGGCTGAATAAGTGTACGTTATATGACGCATAAATAACCAACTGAGAAGGTGCCTGGTATGTTAACGTAACTTATTATGGTAAGAGTCATTCAAATAACTATAACATATACACCATAACTATAACATATACAACATGCTATACGTTTACCAAACAATCCGTCACTCCTAATCGATAAATCTTCTTCCTCGATGTCGCTTCTAAACAACTCTGCCAACTCCAAAGGTATGCGCCGATTCCTGTTGTCGTTTTCTGCTGCATATTTCACTACGTCCAGCTTGTAATCTGCAGTACATGATTTCCTTTTCGGTGCCATTTTTGTTCAGCCGTTCTCAGTTTTTATAAGTTACCGCCAACGTTGAAATGATCCATTTTGATAGCTATGGCAGTAGCATATAGCATCCCATGACCCACAATGCACTTATGCCATGACTCTCCACCGCCAAATTCTTATTGGTTGAGGTGTGTGTGACGATTTTCTTCGTCTCTTCCGCGAATTAGCTCAATGATATTATTTTATATTTTACAACAGGGGTAGGGAACGCTCGCGAGCCAGATGTGGCTCTTTTGATGACTGCATCCGGCTCTCAGGTAAATCTGAGCTGACTCTGCTTAACACGATAAGTAATGAATAATTTCACTTCTAATCACAGTGTTAAAAAATAATGTTCAAAATATAAAACATTCTCGTGCATTTTTAATCCATCCATCCGTTTCTACCGCACCTGTTCAAGAAGTTGCGTTGATGGTAAGAAGTTATTTATCATTGGTTCGTGTGGGGCTTGCCCTCCTGGGGGTTCTTCAGACCACCAAGCACCGACATGAGAGCCTGTTTCAGGGTTACAATATTGTTTTATTTTTCAATAAGTCTCTCAGTTGTTTTCCCGCAATTGTATTTTTCTCTTTCGTTCTCGTGTGTGCTCTGGCTCCAGCCCCAACCCTGTCTCTCCTCCTGGCTGCTGCTTATAACAGAGCGAAAGGTGATTAGATAACAAGGCCCAGGTGGGCCGTCCACGCACCTGTCGCTGATTTCGAGGCCGGTCCTGGCAACACCCCGCTTTGCTGCGGGCCCGCAGGCCACGCCCCTATCCACAGTTAGCTTCAGAATAACAATGTTGTTACAAAGAAAAAGAGACCTATTATACTCTGGAAATGTTGGTCTTACTTAAAAATGCACGCGTTTAGTTGTGTTCAGTGTTAAATAAAATATTTTACGGCTCATACGGAAATCCATTTTAAAATATTTGGCTTCTTGGCTCTCTCAGCTAAAAAGGTTCCCGACCCCTGTTTTACGGTAATGTGTTAATATTTTCACACATAAGTCGCTCCAGAGTATATTTCGCACCCCGGCAAAACTATGAAAAAAACTGCGACTTATAATCCGAAAAATACGGTAGGGTAAATATCCAATAAAATTTCCAAATCAGTGTTAATATTTGAGTGGGTCCCGATAGTGGATAAGTTGGGCCCCAGGGTCAAACAATTTAAGAACCCATGGTCTAGACCAGTGGTTCTTAACCTGGGTTCGATCGAACCCTAGGGGTTCGGTGAGTCGGCCTCAGGGTTTCGGCGGAGGTCAAAACACACCCGACTCATCGTCTCAATAAAAACTTCTCCCCTATCGGCGTATTACGGATACAGCAACAGCAGAAGTCACACTGATTTGCAGGTGTGTCATTTGTTGTGAGTTTATGCACTGTGTTGGTTTTGTTCTTTGAACACGGTGATGTTCATGCACGGTTCATTTTGTGCACCATTAATAAAACATGGTGACACTTGAGTATGGGGAAAATATTCACCATTAATTATTGTTGCTTTTTAACATGCAAATTAATAACATATCGACTCCTAACTAGTCATTATTAAGTGCTTATTTTTAGACCAGTTGATCTGCCGTTTCTTTTCTTTTTCTCCTATGTCCCACTCTCCCTTGTGGAGGGGGTCCGGTCCGATCCGGTGGCCATGTACCGCTCGCCTGTGTATCGGGTGGGGACATCTCTGCGCTGCTGATCCGCCTCCGCTTGGGATGATTTCCTGCTGGCTCCGCTGTGAACAGGACTCTCGCTGCTGTGTTGGATCCGCTTTGGACTGGACTCTCGCGACTGTGTTGGATCCATTATGGATTGAACTTTCACAGTATCATGTTAGACCCTTCTCGACATCCATTGCTTTCGTCCTCTCCAAGGTTCTCATATTCATCATTGTCACCGACGTCCCACTGGGTGTGAGTTTTCCTTGCCCTTATGTGGGCCTACCGAGGATTTCGTAGTGGTTTGTGTCGTGGTTTGTGCAGCCCTTTGAGACACTAGTGATTCAGGGCTATATAAGTAAACATTGATTGATTGATTGCCTAATTCGGCATGGCCTCATTATAACCCTAACCATCCAACCCTCTAACTCTAACCAAATAACTACAAATTAAGTCTTTTTTACTTAGAAATTGTTCCCCTAGTGTCGAAATAACTCTAAATTAAGTCTTTGTTACTTAGAATATGTTCTCCATACTAAAGTGTACCAAAAACACATAACTTTGTCTTGAGTTTGAAAAAAAAAAAAAACATTTCATTTTTCACTAAGAAGGGTTTGATGAATGCGCATATGAAACTGATGGGGTTCCATACCTCCAACAAGGTTGAGAACCACTGGTCTAGACTGCAATAAAGCAATATTCATGTGATCAATCAAAAGCCAATATGAAAACGGTTATTTTAAATTGTGTTAAACGCTTGACTATTTCACTTAAATCAAATAATGTCGTCGAATGGGGAATTTATTTTTGTTGATTTTCTATGATAAATTCAACTCTTTGTTCGACTAATAAAAGTCGGCGGGGTAGTCAAGATGTCTGGCGATATCCATATTAATTCCGTAGACAAACAGAACAGCAAAGACCACATGGAATAGTGATAATATCTGACCTTATGTGATCCTTGGTCAGAGTGCTGCACGCTGCGTTCAAGGCGCGAGTTCAAAGGGCTCGAACCAATAAAAGACAATGGGCCATATCCATATTTGCTGGATTGTTGTGGAATAAAAAGTGCTTGGCTCAGTGTGCTCTCCCATTTGAGCAAAGGTTTGTGCTGGAGGCCTGTCTTCTGTGTTTTGACTGGACGCCATGGGAGCAGGCCGTGGCAGAAAAACAGGTCAATCCTGACTGTTAATGCTGCGATTGGATGGTTTGTGGTCTGACCATTTGGAAGACTGAACAGAATAACATTTTACTGGGGTTCATAAACCTCTCATGGATGTTCAAATGGCTCCCCCATAAATCTGGATGTGTTGAAAGCAGGATATTAAAGTCAAAGCTACAGGAATAACAAAATGTAACTGAGCTTCAGATGGGTCTCCAGCACATGCCTGAGAATTAAACGACGTAAGACTTCTGGTATTTTAAAGACAATATTAAAAGCCAGTAAAAACTAATGAGTGCAAAATGATCATTTAGATGAGACAAGTAAAACATGATTTCCGAATGACTCGATTATGCCTTTTAAACAATTTGAGATGCTGCTAAAATGTAAACGATAAAAAATACACATCACTTCTGTATTTCATCATAAGGCCTACGATGATTTAGCTTGGTTGAAATACCAGACTAAATGTTTTAATCAAGCATTTTTATAATTAGTGTTTGCCTATTACTCTCGACTCTCCATCTGCAGGCGATCCAAAGACAACGTATAGTGGGCGTAAATATCAAATATCAGAAATGTGACTCCATGTCTCACATTCCACCAATACTTTTTTTATGTCAGCTTACAGCATGGAAAACATAATAGATGTATTGTCATTAACAGCTCATTAATCTAATCTACTGTGGAACTTTTCATTTGACGTACTTTTGAATTTACGAACCACAGACTGACTAAATGGTAAATGGGATGTACTTGTATAGCGCTTTTCTTCCTTCAATGTCAATCAATGTTTATTTATATAGCCCCAAATCACAAATGTCTCAAAGGACTGCACAAACCATTACGACTACAACATCCTCGGAAGAACCCACAAAAGGGATGTGAATTCTCCCTGCCCAGTGGGCAGGGAGAATTCACATCCAGTGGGACGCCAGTGACAATGCTGAATATGAGAAACCTTGGAGAGGACCTCAGATGTGGGCAACCCCCCCCCCTCTAGGGGACCGAAAGCAGCGGATGTCGAGCGGGTCTAACATGATACTGTGAAAGTTCAATCCATAGTGACTCCAGCACATCCGCGAGAATTCAGTTCAAAGCGGATCCAAGACAGCAGCGAGAGTCCCGTCCACAGGAGACCAACTCAAGCGGAGGCGGATCAGCATCGTAGAGATGTCCCCAATCGATACACAGGCGAGCGGTCCATCCTGGGTCCCGACGAGCGGTCCATCCTGGGTCTCGACTCTGGACAGCCAGTACTTCATCCATGGTCATCGGACCGGACCCCCTCCACAAGGGAAGGGGGGACATAAGAGAAAGAAAATAAGTGGCAGATCAACTGGTCTAAAAAGGAGGTCTATTTAAAGGCTAGAGTATACAGATGAGTTTTAAGGTGAGACTTAAATGCTTCTACTGAGGTGGCATCTCGAACTGTTACCGGGAGGGTATTCCAGAGTACTGGAGCCCGAACGGAAAACGCTCTATAGCCCGCAGACTTTTTTTGGGCTCTAGGAATCACTAATAAGCCGGAGTCTTTTGAACGCAGATTTCTTGCCGGGACATATGGTACAATACAATCGGCAAGATAGGCTGGAGCTAGACCGTGTAGTATTTTATACGTAAGTAATAAAACCTTAAAGTCACATCTTAAGTGCACAGGAAGCCAGTGCAGGTGAGCCAGTACAGGCGTAATATGATCAAACTTTCTTGTTCTTGTCAAAAGTCTAGCAGCCGCATTTTGTACCAACTGTAATCTTTTAATGCTAGACATGGGGAGACCCGAAAATAATACGTTACCTTCAAGGTACTCAAAGCGCTTTGACACTATTTCCATATTCACTCATTCACACACACATTCATTCACAGACTCATTCACACACTGATGGCGGGAGCTGCCATGCAAGGCCCTAACTACGACCCATCAGGAGCAAGGGTGAAGTGTCTTGCCCAAGGACACAACGGATGTGACTAGGTTGGTAGAAGCTGGGGATCGAACCAGGAACCTTCAGGTAGCTAGCACGGCCACTCTCCCAACCGTGCCACGCCCTGCAGAACAGCCAATTATCGATCTCATTTCTCATTCAGTCAGCACAGCACCTCTCTTGTTAGCATTTGTGCTTTTTTGAATGTTTTTTTTTTCCGCCTTTTAAAATCATTTTCTGGTTGTGCGAGGTCAATATAAATCCAAAGAAAGCAATGGACAAGCGATGTGTGGTTTGAAACGTTCAGGAAGTATCCAAAGTGTTGTCGACACTGCCGCCGCCTTCTTTTGCTTTTCTGCCGCTGCACACCAAGAAAATTAAACCAACAAGGTAAAGTGGAATTGTTTTTGTTATTTCCAATCAATGCAGCGACTTGGCTGTTGAAGTTAAGAAGTGTTGTGATTTCAAACTGTGAGTGCACCACAATGCTAGTGACAACGTGTTGGTGTGGCGACCACACATACCCACAACAGTTCAGTTTAGGAGTGTAAAAATTAATCGGTACAAATCGAAAACCAATTTTTTATTTGGATATTTGAGTACATACCGTATTTCCTTTAACTGCCGCCAGAGCGCTAATTCATTTAAAACCTATTCTCAATCCGGCGTTTACCAAAGACATGCGGTAAAGGCAAGCATGCGGCTAATTATTTTAAAACCTTTTCTCACTCCGGCATTAAGGCATGTGGTAAATTTAGGCCTGCGCTTATAAATTTGAGTGTGATCTAAGGATACCATCATGAAAAGCACATTAAATTTAACATAATAATATAAATAGATTTTATTTATAATTTTGCCTTTCGGACCCTCGGGGACCATAAAGGGTCTCAGTCATTAAAATTTTGAAAATAAGTCAAATTATCATATTTTTTTAATTTAAGATTTACAGTAAATCTCTATATCAACTTCAGGTTGATATGAAATAAAAACCGAAAAATGTCCTCATGCCTTTTATGTCAAAGATAATTTTTTATTTATATTTTTCTTTTTATAGTAAAAGTGAAATATGCAGTATTTAGTAACTAAAGCCCTAAAAGATCAATAATGCAGGACACCATTAATTTGAATTACCGTATTTCCTTGAATTGCCGCCGGGGCGCCAATTAATTTGAAACCTCTTCTCACTCCGGCACTTACCGAAGGCATGCAATAAACATTTGAGTGTGATGTAAGTATACCATCATGAAAAGCACATTTAATAATAACAAATATTATCATGGTCTTACCTTTCCTTAATAATGAAGTCCATGCGCAGCTTCTTCTGATCAAAAAAATAGAAGTCTTCCTTATCTTTCTTCAGTTTTAAAAGTATCTCTGTCTCTATGGAGATCTTCCTTTATTACCTCCTGCTTCGATTGAAAGTCCAGTTTAGAAAACTGTTTTATTTTAGATATGTAATCCTCTATGTTAAAAGTGCAAGCGAGAGGAAAAAATAAATGATCGCTGCTCTCTCTTGCTGCTTGTTGTCACTTCTTCTGCAGCCGAGTAGTGGCAAGAAGGATCACTTGCGCCCTCTACCACCAGGAGGCGGGAGCCATTTAATGACTCATATTTGACACACGCAGCTACGGTTTATTAATAAAACACAACTGCTTACTGTTGTTTTTAGCATATTCAATAGCTTGGACCTTAAATCCTACTGAATAGTTCTTACTCTTCTTCCCTTTATGCAATTTCAAATTATTGAAATCAGCCTCCTCCATTTTGAAAATGATGACAGGTGACGTGACGAGTTTGACCCGGCGGAAATTCTAGACATGCGCTAATAAAAATAATATTTTGCGAAACAAGTTTGATACGGCGTTAATTCTAGGCAGGCGCGTACTATATACCCGGCGGTAATTCAAGTATACGGTAGTTTGGTCAGCCCCTGGATGGATAGAAGGTCTTTAATCCTTCTCCAACACATTTAGTAGTCTTATCAAACTTACAAAGCACCCACTCTCTGTTTCACCGCCTCACATTCTACTAGCTAGTTGCTAAGCTAGCAAAGCTAAGCCCCGGTCCGAATCTACTC
The DNA here is from genome assembly GCF_033978795.1 of Nerophis ophidion. Lineage (NCBI taxonomy): Eukaryota > Metazoa > Chordata > Actinopteri > Syngnathiformes > Syngnathidae > Nerophis > Nerophis ophidion. Next base: position 60,671,679 of record NC_084621.1, on the reverse strand, counting down.
GAAGAACTCGACTCGGTGAATTAAACAACATGAGTATGGCTTCCTGTTCTTCGTGCACCTTACTCATGGATAAGTTTGCTCCACTAAGGGGCCGTGTCCGCAAGTTAGAGCAGAGTAATTTCGTAATTTTAGGCACTGCAGACATGTTTGCTAGCGTTAACTGCAGCGAGCTGACGAGCCCAGTTGGTAGCCGCACTAAGCGGCCTACAAGCCACGGTGAACGGGTTGAGGTGCATAATAGATTTAGTCCTTTAGCTAGTCCTACATTCCAGTCTACCGTACACCATGCCTTAGTCATTGGGGACTCTTAAAAAATACACCTTAATAAACCAGCCATAATTAAGTGCATCCTCGGGCCCCGAGCAACGGACATTAAAGCTAATCTTATCAATATTAGCTTAATTAGCAACAGGCCTAGTAAACACGTATGACAGGCTAGGCTAATCGCACCAATAGCACCGCGAATATACTCGTACACGTCGGCTCCTGAGACACTAGAATGAGACAAAGATTACAAAGAGGAACACAGCTCGGACTTGTAATCTTGCTAGAAAGATGCCTCGGTATTGATTACTTGTCATTGGCCCCCTGCCTGTGATAGGCAATGATGGAAGGTATGGCAGATTAGTCTCGCTTAACAAGTGGCTCGCGAGTTTTTGTAACGTTTATTAAAAATTGGCTCTCTTTCTGGGGAAAACCGTGCTTGCTGGGGAGGGACGGCTTTCACCCTAACTGGGAAGGCACCGTCACTCTATCTAGAAACATAGATTACTGGTTGAGTCACACTTGACTAACTATACTAGAGCAAGCTCGCATCGGACACGGGCAATTACAGTGTCTGTTAGTCCGGGTGAGGAGTCAGTTAAGCTTGAACTAACCAGCGCCAGACTGGAAAATTCCTGCACACAACATTTTTCGTAGAATACATGACTCACATAATGCTTTTTTCTGTAGTGACCGTGCCGGAGGTACACATGCATTCTACTGAGGTGGCAAATCATGAAGCGTTAAATCTAACACAAAACCAAGGAAAAATAATCTCAAGATCTCCACCATATCAATTCCTAGATTTGGTCAAAATTATTTAAGGCACACCACGCGAAATAAACGTAATGTTATTAAAATCAGTACTGCACCATTAACAAAATGCCTCTTTACAGCCCACTACCTTTAATATGAACTTGTTTTTAAAATCAGAAAATTGCCTCCCAAAGCGCTATAAATTAATGAGGTCAACAATCTTAAGGTTTTACTACCGGTTTAGCTCCATCCTATCTTGCTGATTGTATTGTACCATATGTGCCGGCCAGAAATCTGCATCCATGGTCCAGTCTATACATCACCCAACTTATTCCAGGTTTATTCAACTCAATTTTTTCCCAAACATTGATCGGTCCCCTGCTGTGAAGGAATATCATCTTTTTTTACTGACTTAACTTACGCAAACAAACATGCACATGTGGTTGTTGGGAAGGCTGGGAAGATGATCCTCAAGAAGTGTGATTAGCTCCATATTGACAGCTTTGTTCTGACCAATAACCCAAAATCATCCTGCAAAGTCCCTGCAGATATTATGACTTCCTTTATTGTACTTCACAGCTCCATCAATAGGACTCGGGCAAGACATTGTTAAAAAAAAAAGCCCCCTTTTGACTGTTATCAGATGTTCTTGCTTTCCCTGTAGGAAAGTAAGCATGGAGGCCTCAAAAGAAACAAAACTGTGTTTTTTACTAAATACAATGGAATTACCCGTGCCTGAAAGACACTTCACAATTCACAACTTTGTGTCTTATAAAACACTGATTTCCTCATCGTCATGAATATATTCACACATGCATCAAATTTGATTGATTGATTGAAACTTTTATTAGTGGATTGCACAGTACAGTTTCTGTATATTGTGTGGTTTCTTCTTTTTTTTAAATGCAAAGCACCTCAGGGAAGCAACCTAAATTTGGTTGGACCTGTACCTGTACATGCACAATGACAATAAAGATCATTCATTCATTCATTCATACAGAACATATTCCATACATTTGACCTCTAAATGGTAACACCCGAATAAGTTTTTCAACTTGTTTAAAGGGGAACATTATCACCAGACTTATGTAAGAGTCAATATATACCTTGATGTTGCAGAAAAACGACCATATGTTTTTTTAACCGATTTCCGAACTCTAAAAGGGTGAATTTGGCGATGGAAACACTTTTCAATTGTTCGCTGTCGGAGAAATGACCTTTCACTTGTGACGTCACAACAGGAAGCAATCTGCCATTTTCTCAAACACATTACACACACCAAGTATCAATCAATCAATCAATATTTATTCATATAGCCCTAAATCACAAGTGTCTCAAAGGGCTGCACAAACCACAACAACATCCTCAGTGTTACTAGCGTTGTAGTGAGATTATACTGTCGTACCTGAAAGTCGGAGGGGTGTGGTGACCGCCAGTGTCTCTGAGGGAAGCCACGCAGCTGCCTCTTTGACAGCTGCAGGAAAAACGACGCAAGCTCCGCTCATGTCTACGGTAAGAGCAGACTTATTACCACAATTTTCTCACCGAAGCCTGACGGTTGACATGTGGTCGGGAAACATGTTCGCTTGACCGCTCTGTTCCATAGTAAAGCTTCACCTTCGGGAATGTAAACCAGGAAACACCGGCTGTGTTTGTGTTGCTAAAGGCAGCTTCAATACACCGCTTCCCACCTACATCTTTCTTCTTTGACGTCTCCATTATTAATTGAACAAATTGCAAAAGATTCAGAAACACAGATGCAGACTACTTATAGCTTGGATCAAGCTGGAAAATAATGTCCGCTACAACCCGAGACGTCAAACACACGCGTCACCATTCGCGTCATCATACCGCGACGTTTTCAACACGACACTTCGCGGGAAATTTGAAATTGCAATTTAGTAAACTAAAAAGGCCGTATTGGCATGTGTTGCAAAGTTAATATTTCATCATTGATATATAGACTATCAGACTGCATGGTCGGTAGTAGTGGGTTTGAGTAGGCCTTTAAACGCCAACACTAGTTAGCTGCCATCCATGATTCCTTAAGTAAAATCAGCTCTGTTATTTTCCGTTTTTACGACTGTTTCCCGTACCTTGGAGACATCATGCCTCGTCGGTGTGTTGTCGGAGGGTGTAACAACACGAACAGAGACGAAATCAAGTTGACTTACGTGGAGTGTGCTAATCAGATGCTAACATGCTATTTAGAGTAGCTCTATGTACATATTGCATCATTATGCCTCATTTGTAGCTATAGTTGCATACAGCCTTTCCTTCCACCCACATTTAATGCCAAACAAACACATACCAATCGACGGATTCAAGTTGCACCAGTGGTAAAAAGATGCAAAAGTCCCTGGTTTGTTCTGCACTTTACCGACGATAGCGATGCTACGACAGAGATGGCACAGAGATGTGTGGATATCCTGCGACACTCCAAGCAGATGCATTTCCAACGATAAAGTCAACGAAGTCACAAAGGTGAGTTTTGTTGATGTTATTGACTTATGTGCTAATCAGACATATTTGCTCACGGCATGACTGCCAGCTAATCGATGCTAACATGCTATATAGGCTAGCTGTATGTACATTTGTAGCTATATTTGTATCCAGCCTTTCCCTCCACCCACATTTAATGCCAAACAAACACTTACCAATCGACGGATTTAAGTTGCTCCATGGGTCAAAAGATGCAATCGTTGGTTAGAAGCCGATCGCCAAATTCGTCTGTCGTGATATGGCTCAATAGCTTCAGTTTCGCTATCGGTTTCAATACATGCGTAATCTGTTGAATCGCTTAAGCCGCTGAAATCCGAGTCTGAATCCGAGCTAATGTCGCTATATCTTTTTCTTCTATCCGCCATGTTTATTTGTATTGGCGTCACGCAGTGACATCACAGGAAAATGGAAGGGTGGATATACAGATAGGGAAAATCAGGCACTTTAAGGCCTTTTACCGGGATATTCCATGATGGGTAAAATTTTGAAAAAAACTTCGAAAAATAAAATAAACCACTGGGAACTGACTTTTATTGGTTTTAACCCTTCTGAAATTGTGATAATGTTCCCCTTTAAGTTGGGGTCCACGTTAATCAATTCACGTTAATGGTAAATGAAACGTGAGGTAGTATTTACATCCATCACCACAAACACAGTAAGCGCACGCACACACACACACACACCATCAAATGGTGCTTTAATGCATGTCAGTGATAGTGTAGTTGTTCACTTGGCTGACCTTCATGCATTCAGCGTGGGCTCAGTTCCCACTCACAGACAATGTGAAAAAAAAAACAGGCTCTCCGTCTCCCTGAGATCCTGCGAAGCGACCACATCAAAGCCGTGAGGGTATATCAATCTTTTATCAGCTTGTGCCTTTGACACAGAAATGAAGCCTAGCGCTGCCATAACTTTGTGCACCATTTCGTGTTAGTGCCGTTTGTACGGAACACCGGCACGAAATCAAGGTGATCAGTGTAGCGTGTACCCCCGTTAAGTCAGCTGCTCCGTCATTCGGCGCAGGGTAAGATGTTTCAGAGGTAGATGAGGTCATTTTTCAGAGAATGACGATTCAATAGTCCTTTGTTTTCCTGGTGGAGTAAGGGCACACGCTTCTGCTTTACATGGCATGGGTTTGATTCCTGGCCATAGTGGTATCAGGAAAGGCCTTTCTGAGGATCCATGCATTGTCCGTCAGTTATTTGTGCAGGTGTATGACGGGAAATAAATTGAATTGAATTTAATTATATTCATATAGCGCTTTTTCTCTAGTGACTCAAAGCGCTTTACATAGTGAAACCCAATATCTAAACCAGTGTGGGTGGCACTGGGAGCAGGTGGGTAAAGTGTCTTGCCCAAGGACACAACGGCAGTGACTCGGATGGCAGAAGCGGGAATCGAACCTGCAACCCTCAAGTTGCTGGCACGGCCACTCTACCAACCGAGCTATAAGCGTCCCTTTTGATGGACTATTTTCACACGAGTGCAGTGGAGACCTCAATTTACGAACGCCTCTATTCGCAACCTTTTCGGTTTACAAACCATGACAAATATACAGAATACGTCTCTGTGTGCGAATCAACCCTTCGTTCCTTTTGCAATTGTGGGCTGTCGTTTTATTGAAATCACGGCCATTTTAAAGAGGCAGTGGCCCCTACGTCAATCAATCAATCTATGTTTATCTATATAGCCCTAAATCTCAAATGTCTCAAAGGACTGCACAAACCACTACGACTACGACATCCTCGGAAGAACCCACACAAGGGCAAGGAAAACTCACACCCAGTGGGCAAGGAAAATTCACACCCAGTGGGACGCCAGTGACAATGATGACTATGAGAAACCTTGGAGAGGACCTCAAATGTGGGCAACCCCCGCCCTCTAGGGGACCGAAAGCAATGGATGTTGAGCGGGTCTAACATGATACTGTGAAAGTTCAATCCAAAGTGGCTCCAACACAGCCGCGAGAGTTCAGTTCAAAGCGAATCCAAGACTGCAGCGAGAGTCCTGTCCACAGGAAACCATCCCAAGCGGAGTCGGATCAGCATCGTAGAGATGTCCCCAACCGATACACAGGCGAGCGGTCCATCCTGGGTCTCGACTCTGGACAGCCAGTACTTCATCCATGGTCATCGGACCGGACCCCCTCCACAAGGGAGGGGGGGACAGAGGAGAAAAAGAAAAGAAGCGGCAGATCAACCGGTCTAAAAAGGAGGTCTATTTGAAGGCTAGAGTATACAAATGAGTTTTAAGGTGAGACTTAAATGCTTCTACTGAGGTAGCATCTCGAACTGTTACCGGGAGGGCATTCCAGAGTACTGGAGCCCGAACGGAAAACGCTCTATAGCCCGCAGACTTTTTTGGGGCTTTAGAAATCAATAATAAGCCGCCACATCCTGTTTACATCCCCCTCAGTTTGAGGACTTTGTCAGCAAAGGGGGCTTTGTTCCGCAGCAAGTCTTTAATTTGGAGTCGACCATAAAGAGATGCCACAGCGGACCTTTATTACAGCGAAGAAGAAGGCACTACCGGGACACAGCTCGATGAAGGATCGCCTCACACTGCTAGTTTGTGCAATGGCTCACGGTGACAATGTGATACCACTGCTCATTTATCCCTCCGAAAACTTGCAGTGTGTTAAACAATGCCACAAATATTCGCAGACAAAATGTAAAATGATTTTAATTTTGTTGTTTTTTATTGTAGCAACATGGTGGTTAACGCTTTGAAACACAATAATCACTTGTGATTAAAAGGTATATAAAATTGATTGATTGATTGACCAACAACACTTTGGTTTGCGTGTGGAAATTTAGGCTTGCTGTAATGTTAAATGGATAAAAAAGAGATTGTTGAGCCATTAACCCCTTGGTATATTGATTGATACATATATGTGTAAATATATAAATATATATACAGTGTTCTCCCACTTATACAAGTTCTCCCACTTAAAATGACGACAGAGGTCTGTAATTTTTAATCATAGGTACACTTCAACTGTGAGAGACAGAATGTGAAAAAAAAAATCCAGGAATTCACAATGTAGGAATTTTAAAGAATTTATTTGTAAATTATGGTGGAAAATAAGTATTTGGTCAACCATTCAAAGCTCTCACTGATGGAAGGAGGTTTTTGCTCAAAATCTCACGATACATGGCCCCAATCATTCTTTCCTTAACACGGATCAATCGTCCTGTCCCCTTAGCAGAAAAACAGCCCCAAAGCATGATGTTTCCACCCCAATGCTTCACAGTAGGTATGGTGTTCTTGGGATGCAACTCAGTATTCTTCTTCCTCCAAACACGACGAGTTGAGTTTATACCAAAAAGTTCTATTTTGGTTTCATCTGACCACATGATATTCTCCCAATCCTCTACTGTATCATCCATGTATGCATTTTGGTATAAACTCAACTCGTCGTGTTTGGAGGATGAAAAATTTTGAGTTGTATCCCAAGAGCACCACACCTACTGTGAAGCATGGGGGTGGAAACATCATGCCACAATCAAGGCCACAATCTAATTTAATCTGTATGGACAATAGTGCAGCACATGTTCTATGGTCAGAAAGGAATTGACCCACCCCCCCCCCCCCCCCCCCCCTCCCCAAAAGCTTCCAAGTCTAAACAATAATTAAAAAGTTGTTATTATTTGTATTGATTTTATCAATAAAAAACTATAACAAATTTAGAGCGGACAAACATGTAACATATTGTCACTCTTATGCAATATACTGCAGTGCTTAATTGTTCATTTCAGAATTAAAATAATTTAATATTTCAGCATTGATAACTGGAAAGTTCTAAAGGTGTTTGATGAAAAAACTGAAATCCTTCACTTTCGTTTCCTCCTTTAGCAGATCTTTTTTTTTTCAGTCACCGTCTCAAGCGCAGGAAAGTACGCAACAGTAAATTTGGTGACTCATTTTCCACACCTTTAAATTAAGGCCGTGGGAACTTGACAGTGTTTGAACAACTTCCCTCCTCCATCCCCCGAGTCGACCGCCATGTCTGAGATGATAACTGCGGGAGATGTCTTAAATCTGAACTTGAAAGTCATAATACATTTCAATTTTATTTTGAAATCAATTCTGTCCCAGTGTTCAGCCAAGATCAATGGTTCCCAGCTCACATATCTGCAAACAATGATGAAATACTTTTCTACGGATATTCAATTGCAGCTAAGAAATGTTTTTAGAGGAGTCCAAATCTACATAAAACTGGCTGCTGAATCAACATTTTCTTTACTCTAATCACTCTGGATCCATCATTCAGTCCGTTCAACTGCGTAATGATGTACGGTAAAACAAGCTGTTCATTGATATAATTAATACAAATATACAGGGCCTGCTTAGATTTGCAGATTGTTTGTTTGTATTGTGAAACTGCGGAGGAGAATAGCGTGATTCAGTGTCCTCTGGGGTTTTTGAAATGTAATGAATGTAAAATATCAACATAGTCATCAGTTTATTCTAAAGTTCAAACAGTGGAACAAATTCATTGGGCTCCACACTTCCCAAACCCTCTGCCAGTCCCACAGTGTACCACAACTTCCTCCCACAGGACTGGTCTCTGGGACTAAACCCTTTTAACCTCATTCTTAGATAAACTAGACACTAAAAAAGGTCAAAGCTGCCCACTTTCTCCACCTTTACGCTTTAAATTCACCAACTAAATTACGTGATGTCATGAAGCTTTTTCAGGATGTCCCTAAAAGTGACTTTCATCATTGTTACTTTCATCTGTGATCTGTAAAATCACACCTAATGTGACTTTTGAAGGTTCTGCTGTCAACCAGAGAGAATAATTGGCCACAAAGTGTTCCTAAAGTCAAATGGTGTTGTCACTACCAGTATTATGTCAATAAATGTTTACATGCATGCAATGGTTTTATCCCATTTGTCTTATTGTGCCATGGTCACCAGCCTTGGCGTCACTATAGACAGCGATTTTAAACTAGACAAACAAGTTAAAGGCGTTTTAAAATCGTGTTTTTATCACCTTCGTCTTTTAGTAAAGGTTAAACCCTTTTTATCTTTTCACCTTTTTGAACAAGTCGAGCATGCTTTTATTTCAAGTCGCCTAGACTACTGCAATGCACTTTATGCTGGCATTAGCCAAAAAGCTCTCTCCCGGTTGCAGTTAGTCCAGAACGCGGCAGCACGACTTTTAACAGGGGCCAGGAAACGCCAGCATATAACCCCAATTCTTCAGAGTTTGCACTGGCTCCTTGTTCATTTTAGAATTGATTTTAAAACATTGCTGTTTGTTTTTAAATCTTTACATGGACTGGCACCTCAATATATCTCGGACCTCATCCAAATTTACATTCCTGCGCGCGCTCTGAGGTCCGAGAGCCACTTCCAGCTCGTGGTGCCCAAGACCAGACTTAGGACCAGGGGAGACAGGGCCTTCTCTGTGGTCGGCCCTAAGCTCTGGAACACTCTGCTCCTCCATGTTCAAACTGCTTCCACAGTAGAGTGTTTTAAGTCTCGTCTTAAGACCCACTTTTATTCTTTGGCTTTTAACACTACGTGAGTTGTGTGGTCCTCTGTCCTCTGTTGTCCTCTGTGTTTTTTTATACACTTTGATTTCTATTTTACTGTTTTAATTGATTTTACCCTTTAAAATAGTTTTTAATCATATTTGTTTTTATATTGTTTTATTTTGTATTGGTTTTATATTTATTTATTTTTTGTTTTTATTCAGTCATTGGTGGAACATAATATTGTTTTTTTAATATTGTTTTTAACATGGCTGTGCAGCACTTTGGAAACGTTATTGTTGTTTAAATGTGCTATATAAATAAAGTGGATTGGATTGGATTGATGGTCTGGGGACAGGCCATGTGAAGGCCATGTCTCAGAAAATTAGAATATGGTGAAAAGGTCAGATATTGAAGACACCTGGTGCCACACTCTAATTAGATAACTAACTCAAAACACCTGGAAAAGCCTTTAAATGTTCTCTCGTTTTGATTTTGTATGACACACAATCATGGGGAAGAGGTCCGAGAGCCAGTTCCAGCTCGTGGTGCCCAAGACCAGACTTAAGACCAGGGGAGACAGGGCCTTCTCTGTGGCCCTAAGCTCTGGAACACTCTGCCCCTCCATGTTCAAACTGCTTCCACAGTGGAGTGTTTTAAGTCTCGTCTTAAGACCCACTTTTATTCTTTGGCTTTTAACACCAGTGTGTAGTGAAGCCTCTGTTGTCAGTAAATAAACTATCATTTGATCAAAAACCAATGAAGCATCATCACTGCCATATTACCCAAAAATATAATATGATGAGTTTTGATCATTTTATACATTTCTCATTTTTGAAAGCTATTTTCAAGTCTTTTAATGGATTAGCCCTGGCCTAGGCAATTATTTTGACTCGGGGGGCCAAATTTAAAGAAAAAATTAGTCTGGGGGCCGGAATATCTTATTTTTTCAACCCAATGCGGGCACCGGGTCAAAAAGTTTGGGGACCCCTGTGCTAAGCAATCTGTACACAACATCTTTGCTTTGAAGTTTAGGTGACACGGCAAATGAGTGTAATATCTAATAATGTATTTTCTTAATATGAACATTATTTAATTTTTGGGCTATTCCAAGGGAGATTAAAAAAAAAAATAGAACGACGGGCTAAAAATTGACCTGGGGTAGCACTTTGACCATCCTATTTGATATATAACACCCCATCTCCATCCATCCATCCATTTTCTACCACTTATTCCCTTTTGGGGTCGCGGGGGGCGCCTATCTCAGCTAAAATCGGGCGGAAGGCGGGGTACACCCTGGACAAGTCGCCACCTCATCGCAGGGCCAACACAGATAGACAGACAACATTCACACTCACATTCACACACTAGGGCCAATTTAGTGTTGCCAATCAACCTATCCCCAGGTGCACGTCTTTGGAAGTGGGAGGAAGCCGGAGTACCCGGAGGGAACCCACGCATTCACGGGGAGAACATGCAAACTCCACACAGAAAGATCCCGAGCCTGGATTTGAACCCAGGACTGCAGGAGCTTCGTATTGTGAGGCAGACGCACTAACCCCTCTGCCACCGTGAAGCCTCATGTAGCCACATTAGGCAACCAAAGCAAGAGACAAATGGGATCACAGTTCCACTCCGGTAAAAAAAAATACTGTTAAATATCATTCAAATATGCAGGCGTACCCAAAGTTGTAACAGTGAAGGCACAGGATATACATGTAACAATGACCACCCGTCCATCCATCCATCCATCTCCTTCCGCTTATCCGAGGTCGGGTCGCGGGGGCAGCAGCCTAAGCAGGGAAACCCAGACTTCCCTCTCCCCAGCCACTTCGTCTAGCTCTTCCCGGGGGATCCTGAGGCGTTACCAGGCCAGCCGGGAGACATAGTCTTCCCAACGTGTCCTGGGTCTTCCCCGTGGCCTCCTACCGGTTGGACGTGCCCTAAACACCTACCTAGGGAGGCATTCGGGTGGCATCCTGACCAGATGCACGAACCACCTCATCTGGCTCCTCTCGATGTGAAGGAGCAGCAGCTTTACTTTGAGTTCCTCCCGGATGACAGAGCTTCTCACCCTATCTCTAAGGGAGAGCCCCGCCACACGGCGGGGGAAACTCATTTCGGCCGCTTGTACCCGTGATCTTATCCTTTCGGTCATGACCCAAAGCTCATGACCATAGGTGAGGATGGGAACGTAGATCGACCGGTAAATTGAGAGCTTTGCCTTCCGGCTCAGCTCCTTCTTCACCACAACGGATCGGTACAACGTCCACATTACTGAAGACGCCGCACCGATCCGCCTGTCGATCTCACGATCCACTCTTCCCCCATAATTAGGAGATCTTCAATAAATAATAAACTCTCACAATATTGAGTACCTTGATTGTCATCGACTAAATTTGAACACTCAAATATTTATCATGTATATCGCTCGAGATGATTCCATTAAATTGGACACCAGGCCACATACAGGCTTTGAAACTTCACTGCCATTGTAATCGCCCTGAGAAGGGAGTTGTTTTAGTTATACAGACAAGGACACAACTTCGTTCTGTACACGTCTGTAATGACTGCCACAATCCATCCATCCACCCATTTGTACCGCTTATTCCCTTTCGGGGTCGCGGGGGGGCACTGGCGCCTATCTCAGCTACAATCGGGCGGAAGGCGGGGTACACCCTGGACAAGTCGCCACCTCATCGCAGGGCCAACACAGATAGACAGACAACATTCACACTCACATTCACACACTAGGGCCAATTTAGTGTTGCCAATCAACCTATCCCCAGGTGCATGTCTTTGGAGGTGGGAGGAAGCCGGAGTACCCGGAGGGAACCCATGCATTCACGGGGAGAACATGCAAACTCCACACAGAAAGATCCCGAGCCTGGATTTGAACCCAGGACTGTAGGACCTTCGTATTGTGAGGCAGACGCACTAACCCCTCTGCCACCGTGAAGCCTAATGCCACAATCAAACATCAAAATTGTATACATGTACACAGTATTTGAAGATGTCTCAAGTAAATACAAAGGTTCATCCCATATTGTTTGAGTAGCAAGTCACTAATCATTCCTTAACATAACAAATTACACTGAATTATTCCCAGAAAACACACATTTAAACATAAATACACGCAGATTAATAATGAACTACACTCAGTACCTTTGTATATATCCAACACTGATGATGCAGCTAGCATTCGCCTCGACATCGGCAGTTAGCATTAGCTTTAGCATTAGCTTGGTCATATATAAAGCCTTGTCGACTGAGAAGACACAGATTATAACAATATACTGTTTCAAACATGTTTTAACAGTACAAAGATAAATTCGGGGGTGAAACTATTTACATAAAAATACTTGTACCTGAGAAGGGAGATGTTTTAGTTATACAGACACAAGGACACAACTTCGTTCTGTACACGTCTGTGATGACTGCCAGGAAGTCACGTGTCCTCTTAGTATAGCTCCCAGTACAACGCGCCCCCTGCTGGAGTCGCCCAGTATTACAATGGCTCTTATTAATGCTGGAATTACAACAAAATTAACTGCTTATATTACAAATAACGGTGCTCTACTGTTGCCATTTAACAATACACATATTTAAGTTGCGAATATAAAATGACATAGGAATATAACTCAAGCGCCTACTCCACTACATACAATCACTGAATTATACTACTAACCAGGGGCGGTTCTAAGCATGCTTTTATGAGGGGGCAGTCAGAAATGTGAAGGGGACATCATGTGTAAACATCATGCTCCAGCACTTTTTTTTTTGTGCTTATAGTAACGATGCTTTCTTCATTGAAATGGGTCTTTAGCTATGTGTCCAACCCCAACCTGGAGTAGTGGATTGCACTTTGTCAGGCCTCTACCTTCAGACCTGTCCAACTTGGGTGTGCCACCTGAAAACTAAGCTCCTGCTGGTGTAGCTCTTACGGTCACTGAGGCACGCAACCCCCCTGACCACAATAAGGTGGCAATCCCTCAGGGGGGGGAAACTGAAAAATAAAAATAAAAACAAATGAATAAAATAAAATAAAACATCCTTCATCCAGATTTTATCAACCAACAACATAACATTTATCCTAACTGGATGGCCTAACTCTCAAATAAATGTTGACCCAAAGTAGGACTTCACACACTACAGTCAATATTTACAAAACTGAAAGGTAGTCTGATGAATAATGATCAATCAATCAATCAATCAATCAATGTTTACTTATATAGCCCTAAATCACTAGTGTCTCAAAGGGCTGCACAAACCACTACGACATCCTCGGTAGGCCCACATAAGGGCAAGGAAAACTCACACCCAGTGGGACATCGGTGACAATGATGACTATGAGAACCTTGGAGAGGAGGAAAGCAATGGATGTCGAGCGGGTCTAACATGATACTGTGAAAGTTCAATCCATAATGGATCCAACACAGTCGCGATAGTCCAGTCCAAAGCGGATCCAACACAGCAGCGAGAGTCCCGTTCACAGCGGAGCCAGCAGGAAACCATCCCAAGCGGAGGCGGATCAGCAGCGCAGAGATGTCCCCAGCCGATACACAGGCAAGCAGTACATGGCCACCGGATCAAACCGGACCCCCTCCACAAGGGAGAGTGGGACATAGAAGAAAAAGAAAAGAAACGGCAGATCAACTGGTCTAAAAAGGGAGTCTATTTAAAGGCTAGAGTATACAAATGAGTTTTAAGGTGAGACTTAAATGCTTCTACTGAGGTGGCATCTCGAACTGTTACCGGGAGGGCATTCCAGAGTACTGGAGCCCGAACGGAAAACGCTCTATAGCCCTCAGACTTTTTTTGGGCTTTGGGAATCACTAATAAGCCGGAGTCCTTTGAACGCAGATTTCTTGCCGGGACATATGGTACAATACAATCGGCAAGATAGGATGGAGCTACACCGTGTAGTATTTTATACGTAAGTAGTAAAACCTTAAAGTCACATCTTAAGTGCACAGGAAGCCAGTGCAGGTGAGCCAGTACAGGCGTAATGTGATCAAACTTTATTGTTCTTGTCAAAAGTCTAGCAACCGCATTTTGTACCAACTGTAATCTTTTAATGCTAGACAAGGGGGCACCCGAAAATAATACATTACAGTAGTCGAGGCGAGACGTAACAAACGCATGGATAATAATCTCAGCATCTTTAGTGGACAGAATGGAGCGAATTTTAGCGATATTCCGGAGATGAAAGAAGGCCGTTTTAGTAACGCTTTTAATGTGTGCCTCAAAGGAGAGAGTTGGGTCGAAGATAGTACCCAGATTCTTTACCGTGTCGCCTTGTTTAATTGTTTGGTTGTCAAATGTTACAGTTGTATTATTAAATAGAGTTCGGTGTCTAGCAGGACCGATAATCAGCATTTCCGTTTTTTTGGCGTTGAGTTGCAAAAAGTTAGCGGACATCCATTGTTTAATTTCATTAAGACACGCCTCCAGCTGACTACAATCCGGCGTGTTGGTCAGCTTTAGGGGCATGTAGAGTTGGGTATAAAAAAGAATCTCAAACTAATTCATAAAACAGAACATGGGCACTCATCTGGGCACAAATTTCATTCACTCCAATGTATGTGTGTTGCCCACTTGCTTGTAAATTAATGAAAACGGCAGTGTTTTTGTTTTTAGGTGTCTTGGTCATAATTTGTTTATTGCAAAATGTAGATTGAAACATTAAAGGTTGACTATGTAGAATTACAAGAAAAACAACAGAAAAGGAATTCCAGCAGTCGATTGCCAGACCGTTACTAAGTACAACGGGCCGTTGCTAGGGACTCCGCTCTGAACAGAGGACAGCAGAGGAGGACTGCTAAGCAGGATATATACCTTATGTTTCATTTTTACCGTCATTAAAAGCATCATAAATGACTTGTAGCTTGTTACAGGACAGTGGAGGCTCTCTGTCTTCCAAACCACTGCTGCTCAGAGCCTCCGCTGTCACTGCTCTCGTCAAGTTGTAAAAAAAAAAAAAAAAAAAGGAACCCCGTAGCACCGAAAGTCTGCGACGATAAACGTGTTTATGACAGATAAGCACCCATCCGAACAGGTATATGATAAATGTAGACAACTTTTCCTTTTCTTTTACTTTCATAATGCAACAGTGATTGGATGTTTCCTGAGGGCTGAGGGGTGTGTGCGGGTGTGTGTCTGCTGCGCAGCCTGTGGAATGTTGAATACACGCACAGCGGAGGGAGGAATGAGAGGGAACCCGACACTACTATATCGTGTGTGTCCCTTTTTCGGCGGATTTTTCCGCTAGTGCAGATAATTTTGTCAACTTGTAATGTAGTAATTTTGTGAGTTTATTCAAATTTACTTTCTCAAATTTTGATTTGAGGGGGCAAGACATTTATTTAAGGGGGCTCTGCCCCCTCTTGCCCCTGCGTAGAGCCGGCCATGCTACTAACTAAATTTACATCCCATCACACCATGACCACAACTCTGTGCTCTGCTCTTCAAACATTATTTTTAAGAAACGATAATTTGCTCATAGCTGCAGAATGATCATATTGTTGTGAACGTTTGCAAACTGACTGCCAAGCCACCGTTGAAAGTGTCTTCCATCTAAGGGCAGTTGAGGTTAACAGTGGACTTGGGTTTTGTCAGCCGATCAAGCACTTGGAGATAAAACACGCTGGTCTTTTGGTTGGACCCCATGGCCCAGTGTCTTAAATATCAAATGCCATTCCGAGAAAGTAAGACTATATTGTCCCCAGGGAGGCTTGGCGTTGTAAATGTAAACAAACCAGCATTCAAATCCTGCTGGATCTGCAAACACTTCCCGTCTTGAGCCAAAGGATTTACCAAAGGAAAGGACGGCTTAGAGCTGCTCATGCAACACAAGCAGAGAAGTTGTTGCAACCACTTCCCTGTGTCACAGTTTCCAGCGTTCAATAAAATGTAGAAAATCCCCAAATGTTTGCTGTCCTTGCAACAATGTGATTGAAGTTTGAACTGGAGGTGCAATTCCAAAACAATAGCTCAGATAATCAGAATGACCATCTGGACCTGTTTTAATGTGTGTTTGGTTCCACCTGTCAAGGCTTCACTTTGACTTTTCAGAGTCCAGACATCCTGGACTTTGGCACGGAGACAAAGTACCACCTTTTGGGCTAAAGTGAGTATGCATTGGTTGAAAAACGTAAAATTTCACAGATTAGGATTTGTCGTCGATTTTATTTTATATTATTTTGTTTATTTTTTAGTTTTTTATTTTATTTATATTATTGAAGTATTCACATTACTGCTGTTTTCACAAACCCGTAAATATAAAAAACTGCATTTTTTTTTTTTTTTAATTGTCTGGTTTAAAGTTTTTTACAGTACCGTTTCAGGCAGAGTGTAAGCACCGTTTGTAAAGTGCCGATTTAGTACTGTCCATCCATCCATCCATTTCCTACCGCTTATTCCCTTTGGAGTCGCGGGGGGCGCTGGTGCCTATCTCAGCTACAATCGGGCGGAAGGCGGGGTAAACCCAGGACAAGTCGCCATCTCATCGCAGGGTCGATTTAGTACTGTATAAATTCAAATGTAAATGATGACCGTTTTTGATCATCCAATACCGATCATATGTATTAACTGTATATTCATCAAGTATTAAGATTAAGAGTTTAACAATATCAACAAAATATTTATTCTACTTAAATATTCTCTTTTAGTACATATTGTATGAGCAAAACAAAGTCAATAGTACAGTAGAAGTATTTAAGTCCCATCTTAATAAAGTTTATTTGTATACTCTAGCCTTTAAATAGACCCTTTTAGACTAGTTGATCTGCTGTCTCTCTTTTCTGCTCTGCCGCCCTCTCCTGCATGGAGAGATTATCAGGTGACCACGGATCAGCCTCCATGGATGAGGCACGAGCTGTTCAAAGTCGGGACCCAGGATGGACCGCTTCTCTTTGCATCAGTTGGTTACGTTTATGCGCTGCTGACTTGTCTCCATTCAAGAAGATCCCCTGCTGGCCTCCCACTGGACTGGACTCTCACACTATTAATTCTATCCACTCGGCATCTATCGCACCGGTCAACCAGGGGGGGATCCCCACATTTGCGGTACCTTCCAAGGTTTCTCGTTGTTTCCATTGGGTCGAGTTTTTCTTGCCCTGATGAGGGATCTGAGCCGAGGATGTTGTTGTGGCTTGTGCAGCCCTTTGAGACATTTGTGATTAAGGGCTACTATATATTGTAAGTGAACTTCAATTGATTGATTGATACACAATAACTCAACAAAAGCCAAACCTAACACCTCCTACTCATTCAAATCATTTGGGTTTTTCTCTCACAGTCCTTGTGTCCAGGGAATTAATCCTGTAAATTGTAACCATTAACAAAAACAACAAAAAATGATCGACCTGTTTACTTTAGTATCGATCCTGTACTGATACCACCCATGGTATCAACACCAATGTATGCATCTATCCGCCCTCTTCTTAGGTGTTGTGTACTGATGGTGACAATACTGATAGACCACAAAGCTGTTATATCATCTTCTCTCCAGACTCCTATCTATCTACCTAATTATTTCCTGTTAATAACTGCGTACTTTCTGCTTCCCTGCACTTCTTAAACCTTACTAAGCACATAGATCTTAGTGTTGTTTCAAGCTAATTTAGCTATTAGTATGCATGTCAAATGTTTGTCCTCATTGTCCAGTGACAACAATACTTAAAGGGGAACATTATCACAATTTCAGAAGGGTTATAACCAATAAAAATCAGTTCCCAGTGGCTTATTTTATTTTTCAAAGTTTTTTTCAAAATTTTACCCATCACGCAATATCCCGAAAAACTGCTTCAAAGTGCCTGATTTTCACCATCTCTATATCCACTCGTCCATTTTCCTGTGACGTCACTGCGTGACGCCAATACAAACAAACATGGCGGATGGAACAGAAAGATATAGCGACATTAGCTCGGATTCAGACTCGGATTTCAGCGGCTTAAGCGATTCAACAGATTACGCATGTATTGAAACGGATGGTTGGAGTGTGGAGGCAGATAGCGAAAACGAAATTGAAGAAGAAACTGAAGCTATTGAGCCATATCACGACAGACAGCGGCAACGAGGACGAATTCGGCAATCGCCGTCTAACCAACGATTGCATCTTTTGACAACTGCTGCAACTTGAATCCGTTGATTGGTATGTATTTGTTTGGCATTAAATGTGGGTGGAGGGAAAGGCTGGATGCAAATATAGCTACAAATGAGACATAATTATGCAATATGTACATACAGCTAGCCTAAATAGCATGTTAGCATCGATTAGCTTGCAGTCATGCCATGCGCAAATATGTCTGATTAACACATAAGTCAATAACATCAACAAAACTCACCTTTGTGATTTTGTTGACTTTATTGTTGGAAATGCATCTGCTTTGATTGTCGCAGGATATCCAACATTCTCTGTGCCATCTCTGTCGTAGCATCGCTATCGTCGGTAGCAATGCTACGACAGAACAGAACAAACGAGGGACTTCGCATCTTTTGACAACTGGTGCAACTTAAATCCGTCGATTTGTATGTGTTTGTTTGGCATTAAATGTGGGTGGAGGGAAAGGCTGGATGCAAATATAGCTACAAATGAGGCATGGCGCAGTGGGAGAGTGGCCGTGCGCAACCCGAGGGTCACTGGTTCAAATCCCACCTAGAACCAACCTCGTCACGTCCGTTGTGTCCTGAGCAAGACACTTCACCCTTGCTCCTGATGGGTGCTAGTTGGCGCCTTGCATGGCAGCTCCCTCCATCAGTGTGTGAATGGGTAAATGTGGAAGTAGTGTCAAAGCGCTTTGAGTACCTTCAAGGTAGAAAAGCGCTATACAAGTACAACCCATTTACCATTTATCATTTATAATGATGCAATGTGTACATAAAGCTAGCCTAAATAGCATGTTAACATCGATTAGCTTGCAGTCATGCCATGCGCAAATATGTCTGATTAACACATAAGTCAATAACATCAACAAAACTCACCTTTATGATTTCGTTGACTTTATAGTTGAAAATGCATCTGCTTTGATTGTCGCAGGATATCCAACATTCTCTGTGCCATCTCTGTCGTAGCATCGCTATCGTCGGTAGCAATGCTACGACAGAACAGAACACATGAGGGACTTCGCATCTTTTGACAACTGGTGCAACTTGAATCTGTCGATTGGTATGTATTTGTTTGGCATTAAATGTGGGTGGAGGGAAAGGCTGGATGCAAATATAGCTACAAATGAGGCATAATGATGCAATGTGTACATAAAGCTAGCCTAAATAGCATGTTAGCATCGATTAGCATGCCGTAACCATTGATATGTCTGATTAGCACACTCCACGTAAGTCAACTTGAATCCGTCCCTGTTCGTGTTGTTACACCCCCCGACAAAACACCGACGAGGTATGTCTCCAAGGTACGGAAAACAGTCGAAAAAACAGAAAATAACTGAGCTGATTTGACTTGGTGTGTGTAATGTGTTTGAGAAAATGGCGGATTGCTTCCTGTTGTGACGTCACGGGTGAAAGGTCATTGCTCCGACAGTAAACAATTGAAAGGCGTTTCAATCGCCAAATTCACCCTTGTAGAGTTCGGAAATCGGTTAAAAAAACGTATGGTCTTTTTTCTGCAACATCAAGGTATATATTGACGCTTACATAGGTCTGGTGATAATGTTCCCCTTTAAGATACCAAGAAATGCAGTGTATCTGCCATACTGGAGGTGATTATTATCACCTTAGGCGAGTGGCTCTACACTGTGTATGGAGACACATAAGCTGTTAGCTGCTTGTCATCCGGGGAACCAAAAATAAATAGTGTCAGCCAGAGGGGATCACAGTTTGTGATCGGCAATAATTGGTAATGGTTAACACATGCTTTTCAGGAAAATCATCCGATACTGATCCAGCCAATCGATCGGAACATCTCTAAATAACATCCATCCCAACTTGTGAATGGTCCAATGACAACAAAAACGATCACCTCCACTAAAGTCAGCTACGTGCACAATTAAACTACTCACACTTCTGCATCACACATATCTACAAATTGGTCTGAACTTAACGCCATCCTACAGAACCCTCTGCTACCCTGACATCATTGTTGGTAAAGACAAACTGTGTAATGAGATTAAGTTTGTCTTTGAGGGGTTTTATTCATTCAAACGACATTGTACTAAAGTGCCATTGATAGATCGGTCTGTTTGAATGATGGCCGTGTCTGTGGGATTGGATCTGTTGGTCTGAGTCGGGTCCATTAATCTTGGCTATTTCTGGGGAGAAAGAAGCAAGAAAATACCGGTCAGCTCAGCTCTCACTCATTTGACTCCATAACAGTCAGGACAGCCCCAGTGCCACTTCTCAATTAGTGGTTTTGGCAATGCAGTGTATTAAACTTGATTGTTTTAATATTGATCTGTTAAAGGGCAGTGCTACTTCACTGTTTTGGTTCTCATTGTGTGTTTAACACGACGTAACATTTTAAATTCAATGAGTAAAATTCAACTTGCCTCATTATTACTCATATTTTGATACATCTACATACATACATATATGTATACATATATATAAACATATACATATATATAACTATACATATATACATACACGTATACATATAAATATACATATATGCACACAGACATATACAGTACATATATATACACATTGGGTAGCATGCCAGAGCGGCCGTGCCAGAAACCTGAGGGTTGCAGGTTCGCTTCCCACCTATGGACATCAAAGTCGCTGCCGTTGAGTCCTTGGGCACGACACTTCAACCTTTGCCCCCGGTGCCGCTCACACCGGTGAATGAATGATGAATAAATGATTGGTGGTGGTCGGAGGGGCCGTAGGCGCAAACTGGCAGCCACGCTTCCGTCAGTCTACCCCAGGGCAGCTGTGGCTACATATGTAACTTACCACCACCAGATGTGAATGAATGATGGGATCCAACTTCTCTGTGAGCGCTTTGAGTATATAACAATAGAAAAGCGCGATATAAATCTAATCCATTATTATTATGTGTATATATGTATATATATAAAGATACACACATATATATACATATACATACATACATTATGTATATATACATATACATGTATGTATACATATATACATATACATGTATATATACATATACATACATACATTATGTATATATACCTATACATGTATATATACATATACATACATACATTATGTATATATACATATACATGTATATATACATATACATACATACATTATGTATATATACATATACATGTATGTATACATATGCATATATGTATACATATACATATATACACACATATACATATATATATACACAAACACACATATATATATATATATATATATATATATATATATACACACACACACATATATATATATATATATATGTAGATATATATATATATATACACACGCACACACATTCACATATATATATATATATGTATATACACATATATATATATATATATATATATATATATATACATATACATGTATGTATACATATGCATATATGTATACATATACATATATACACACATATACATATATATATACACAAACACACATATATATATATATATATATATACACACACACACACATATATATATATATATATATATGTAGATATATATATATACACACGCACACACATTCACATATATATATATATGTATATACATGTATATACATATATATATATATATATATATATATATATATATATATATATATATATATATATATATATATATATATTAGTTAATGGGCGAGCAATGCTTCGGCATCATTCAATTTTCTCTGGCAGCAAATAACCTGTGACGAGAAAACAATAGATCCGTC
This sequence comes from Nerophis ophidion, assembly GCF_033978795.1. NCBI lineage: Eukaryota > Metazoa > Chordata > Actinopteri > Syngnathiformes > Syngnathidae > Nerophis > Nerophis ophidion. The sequence goes on along the minus strand of NC_084621.1, from coordinate 60,649,816 downwards.
TTGCAGTATATTTTTTCAAATGTTTTTTGGGATCATTTATTTAAACAGGTTATAAACAAAACAGTAAAAAAAAAAAAAAAAACTATAAGTAAAAGACATTTAAAAACAAACAAAAAAATCCTTCAAGTTTGTGATGTCATAAAATGTAGGCTGAAGTAAGAACTTGTTGTTTGTGTATAATTTATACAAGAAACTGTTGTTTTTTATTTGAATAAGGTGTCACATCTATTTTCATAATATTTAAAGACAATTCTAAGGATTTTCCAATACCGCGTTTTCTCTTTTAATATGATTTCGATATCTATGCTTTGAGTATTGGATAAGAATCCAATCTCAGCAATAATCATATTCACTTTGTGTTATTTTGTAGTGGGGTAAGGGTTAGATCAGGTAAAACTATTCAATCAGCCAACAATGCAAACTCTAAACGATTTATTAAGAACCATCAGATACTGTATTGGCCCTGCAATGAGATGGAGACTTGTCCAGAGTGTACTCTGTCTTCCGCCCGATTGTAGCTGAGAAAGGCTCCAACGCCCCCCGCGAACCAGAGGGGAATAAGCGGTAGAAATGGATGGATGGAAAGTAATTATACTATCTTTAGGTTAAAGTGCAGCAGGCAATTTTTTTTCGGCGACACTTAGTGGCCACAATAATTCATTAGGGTTGAGCTACAGTGGGGCAAACAGGTATTTAGTCAGCCACCGATTGTGCAAGTTCTCCCACTTAAAATGATGACAGAGGTCTGTAATTTTCATCATAGGTACACTTCAACTGTGAGAGACAGAATATGAAAAAAAAAATCCAGGAATTCACATTGTAGGAATTTTCAAGAATTTATTCGTAAATTATGGTGGAAAATGAGTATTTGGTCAACCATTCAAAGCTCTCACTGATGGAAGGAGGTTTGGGGTCAAAATCTCACGATACATGGCCCCATTCATTCTTTCCTTAACACTGATCAATCGTCCTGTCCCCTTAGCAGAAAAACAGCTTCAAAGCATGATTTTTCCACCCCAATGCTTCACAGTAGGTATGGTGTTCTTGGGATGCAACTCAGTATTATTCTTCCTCCAAACACGACGAGTTGAGTTTATACCAAAATGGATACATGGATGATACAGCAGCGGATTGGGAGAACGTCATGTGGTCAGATGAAACCACAATAGAACTTTTTGGTATCAATCAATCAATCAATCAATCAATGTTTACTTATATAGCCCTAAATCACTGGTGTCTCAAAGGGCTGCACAAACCACCACGACATCCTCGGTAGGCCCACATAAGGGCAAGGAAAACTCACACCCAGTGGGACATCGGTGACAATAATGACCCAGTGGGACATCGGTGACAATGATGACTATGAGAACCTTGGAGAGGAGGAAAGCAATGGATGTCGAGCGGGTCTAACATGATACTGTGAAAGTTCAATCCACAATGGATCCAACACAGTCGCGAGAGTCCAGTCCAAAGCGGATCCAACACAGCAGCGAGAGTCCCGTTCACAGCGGAGCCAGCAGGAAACCATCCCAAGCGGAGGCGGATCAGCAGCGCAGAGATGTCCCCAGCCGATACACAGGCAAGCAGTACATGGCCAACGGATCGGACCGTACCCCCTCCACAAGGGAGAGTGGGACATAGAAGAAAAAGAAAAGAAACGGCAGATCAACTGGTCTAAAAAAGGGACTCTATTTATAGGCTAGAGTATACAAATGAGTTTTAAGGTGAGACTTAAATGCTTCTACTGAGGTGGCATCTCGAACTGTTACCGGGAGGGCATTCCAGAGTACTGGAGCCCGAACGGAAAACGCTCTATAGCCCGCAGACTTTTTTTGGGCTTTGGGAATCACTAACTCGTCGTGTTTGGAGGGAGAAGAATACTGAGTTCCATCCCAAGAACACCATACCTACTGTGAAGCATGGGGGTGGAAACATCATGCTTTGGGGCTGTTTTTCTGCTAAGCGGGCAGGACGATTGATCCGTGTTAAGGAAAGAATGAATGGGGCCATGTATCGTGAGATTTTGAGCCAAAACCTCCTTCCATCAGTGAGAGCTTTGAATGGTTGACCAAATACTTATTTTCCACCATAATTTACAAATAAATTATTTAAAATTTTTACAACGTGAATTCCTGGACTTTTTTTTCACATTCTGTCTCTCACAGTAGAAGTGTACCTATGATGAAAATTACAGACCTCTGTCATCATTTTAAGTGGGAGAACTTGCACAAACGGTGGCTGACTAAGTACTTTTTTTGCCCCACTGTAATAACGCAGTAAGTTCAATGAGGCGAATGCTTTGGATACTTTCTAACACACTTCTACTTGGGTAAGTTGATGTTTAAAAAATATACAATTAGAATGATTTGATTCTTGTTTAGACTGATGAATGTGCTGTTTTAGACTGCAATATTGTTTTCTTAAGTACACTTGCTATATATGTTTAGCTTGTGTGCTACCGTGTGCTTAGCTGTTGGCTCCTGTTGTTTACCTTTTGTAAATTACTTTACTAAAATAGAAGAAAAGACCAAAGGTGTGCGCTTTTTAGCGGATATCTCGATGTTGACTTGCACAAGCAAGACTGCATGTATGGGAACTTATATCAGACCTTTTACAGGCAAGCCGATATCTGATATATTTTTTTTCTGCTGACATTGGTCTGATATTCAAAATCAATATCAGATAAGGACACCCTACGATAAAAACAAACAAACAATGATTGTTTTTAAAATAAAACCGCTGCTGTAGTCCAATACTTAATTTAATTTTATTTATAGGATTCAAATAGACGGCAATAGTTTGATCATGTTCCAACATTACCAAATGAGAATAGGAAAGTAATGCTCTCAGTCAATAATAACCCACGAGTTTTGGTTTCCTAATCAAGTTAACTGAAATCTCCCTGGGAAAAATGGCTAAATTCAGACCGCGAAGGAAAGTGGACCGTTCTCAAACTGAATCATAGCCTCCAAAACAAAATTAATCTGCGCCAATGTGAGAGTGGTTTTCCATTGATATGAGCTGATATTGACAAACAATCAACATGAGGTAAAGTAAACCTTTCGATGACTAAGCAGGTTTGATATGTGCTGTATTACCGACACTGTTGCAGGTCTCTGTTGCATTGGCATACAATATATTGTTGTTATATATTAACGGGAGCAGGCAGTAATTTTTAGGAGAATTGAGCACAACCACAAAAGTCTCAGTTGCCAAACATAATATAAGCTTAATTAGACCTTGCATAATTTGATACTGTGCATTAGATACGAATCTGATGTTGTTCTATGTGCTGTTGACACTTTGATGCCCCAGTAAAGTTGAGTAAAACTGCACAACAAACCACCATTTTTCTGTCCGGCACTCATCGAGGGTGGACACTCCCCTTTCCTCTCCTACTTGCTTCTTTGTCTTGTCTTGTCTTAACTTTCTTGTTTCGGAGTCGTTTAGTCAAGGGGTAGGCAGTCGACTCTGAAACCAATAAAGATTGTAACTGTCGCAAGAAACCTGATAGCCCTCTCAACGGGGGCTGCTTACAAACATCAGTCGTTTACCAAGCAAAGGTAACACGCAAGGACATTAACACATCCGACACGTACGTAGGATTAACCGAAGACTAGAGAGCAGTGGGAGCGATTCAGATAGGGAAAATGCTGTGAGAGACGCCGTGGAGGTGGCAGGACCACTCGGCCAGGCCCAACCGCAACAAAGGATAGAGTCATACCGCTTTGAACCAGACGCTGACGGTCAGGAAGACGTTGCTGATATTGATGCTGGAGTAGCACACCACATAGATCGCTTTCAGAATACAGAATGGTAAAAATGATCGCTACATAATGCACTGTACTGTGTGTGGTCCAATCCGACCGTGTTCGCTTGACATCTCTGTTCCATAGTAAAGCTTGGCTGTCATCTTTCCGGAATGTAAACAATGAAACACCGGCTGTGTTTTTGTTGCTAAAGCTGGCCGCAAAACACCGCTTCCCACCTACAGCTTTCTTCTTTGATGTCTCCATTGTGCATTGAACAAATTGCAAAAGTTAAACAAACACAGAAGTTCAGAATACTGTGGAATTTTGCGATGAAAACGGACAAATTAATAGCTGGGCACGATGCTGGCACAAAATGTCCTCTACAATCCGTGACGTCACGCGCTGGCGTCATCATACCGAGACGTTTTCAGCAGGATTTGTGGGCGCGAATTTTGAAATTGCACTTTAGTAAAGTAACCCGGACGTATTGGCATGTGTTGCAATGTTAATATTTCATCATTGATATATAAAATATTAGACTCCGGGTCGGTAGTAGTGGGTTTCAGTAGGTCTTTAAAACAAACATATATATTTCATAATGTGACAAAGAGAGCAAAATTAAATGACATAATTGGACCATATGTGGCAAACGTCTTGTGTGTGTGTGTGCGTGTCTATAAAATAGTATTTGTGTCATTTTTGTGTTGAGCTGTTTTAAAAACCAAAAAAAAAGCATGTTTTTACTAAAAAATATTTGCATGAATTAAAAACGTACACTTAATCACAATTAAGTTGGAGTTAACTATGGACAGAATTTGACTAAATATTATAAGCCCTAATAAAAATAACAACAACCTTGTGGTTAGAAGGTCCGCCCTGAAACTTGAAGGTCGTGATTTCAAACTCATACCAAAGACTATAAAGATGGGACCCATCACCTCCCTGCTTGGCACTCAGCATCAAGGGTTGGAATTGGGGGTTAAATCATGTCAACACACCGCCGTAGATTTTAAAATAATTTATTATAGCCCATTCTATTTTAGGTATATGACAAATTAGACAAGCACATGTGGAAACAATGGCTATTTTCAGTTTTGGACATGTCAACAACCACTTGTGTTGCCGTGATTCAGCCAGTCCGAGTTCCACTGTACTTCAGACTCACTTATATGCAGTTTTGCATTACAGGTTTTAGCTGCAATCCACATCTGATAGTGCGGCGTGTAACTAATCATATAATCCAATTAAGTGTTCAGATGCGACGTCAACACATCTGAGTTACAGTGAGGCAAAAAAGTATTTAGTCAGCCACCGATTGTGCAAGTTCTCCCACTTAAAATGATGACAGAGGTCTGTAATTTTCATCATAGGTACACTTCAACTGTGAGAGACAGAATGTGCAAAAAAAAATGCAGGAATTCACATTGTAGGAATTTTAAATAATTTATTTGTAAATTATGGTGGAAAATAAGTATTTGGTCAACCAGTCAAAGCTCTCACTGATGGAAGGAGGTTTTGGCTCAAAATCTCACGATACATGGCCCCAATCATTCTTTCCTTAACACGGATCAATCGTCCTGTCCCGTTAGCAGAAAAACAGCCCCAAAGCATGATGTTTCCACCCCCATGCTTCACAGTAGGTATGGTGTTCTTGGGATGCAACCCAGTATTCTTCTTCCTCCAAACACGACGAGTTGAGTTTATACCAAAAAGTTCTATTTTGGTTTCATCTGACCACATGACATTCTCCCAATCCTCTGATGTAGGGGCGCCCACACTTTTTCTGCAGGTGAGCTACTTTTCAATTGACCAAGTCGAGGAGATCTACCTCATTCCGATTTATAATTTATATCTATTTATGAAAGAGACATTTTTGTTAACAAGTTAATGGTGTTTAATGATAATACAAGCATGTTTAACACACATAGATTCCTTTCTTTCATGAAGACAAGATATAAGTTGGTGTATTTGACTCTGATGACTTGCATTGATTGGAATTAGACAGTGGTGCTGATAACGTCCGCATTTTCAAATGGAGGAAAAAAAAAAGTCCTCCTTTCCGTCCAATACCACATGAAAGTGGTTGGATTTGGCATCTCATTTGTCCAACTTGCATACTCCTTTTTAAACACTTTGTTATGAGAGTAGCATATGTGTGTGGCCCTTTAATGTCTGGCAGCAGGTGAGTGACGTCAGTGAGTGTGCGGGTGGGCAAGCAAGTGAGAAAGCGGTCGCTGAGGGCGGGGGAGAAATACATTGGCATCAAACTCCGTAGCTTGCTAGCTTGTGCACGCTAGCTTTCTGAGACTCTTATTTTGTTAGCACAGGCAGGATGAAACAGGTCTTTTATGGTGAAGACAGGAACTGTGCAGTCGGTCTTTAGAGTTTTGACAGTAGGTACGGAGTCTCTAGAAATAAAATGTGTTTCTTTGCGTCCGCCCTGTTAGTGATTTTTTTCTTAAATATGAGCTCGCAGCAGCCAGCGTCATCTCACAAGATCCTCGGGTGCCGAGAATGTCAAACAACTGACGAAAGTGAAGTCTTGGTATGATTGATGGTTGCTCATTTTTATGTCTATTTTTTAATGCCTGGCTTGAGATCGACTGACACACCCTCCGAGATCGACCAGTCGATCGCGATCGACGTAATGGGCACCCCTGCTCTGCTGTATCATCCATGTATCCATTTTGGTATAAACTCAACTCGTCGTGTTTGGAGGAAGAAGAATACTGAGTTGCATCCCAAGAACACCACACCTACTGTGAAGCATGGGGGTGGAAACATCAAGCTTTGGGGCTGTTTTTCTGCTAAGGGGACAGGACGATTGATCCGTGTTAAGGAAAGAATGAATGGGGCCATGTATCGTGAGATTTTGAGCCAAAACCTCCTTCCATCAATGAGAGCTTTGAATGGTTGACCAAATACTTATTTTCCACCATAATTTACAAATACTTTAAAATTCCTACAATGTGAATTCCTGGATTTTTTTTTTCATATTCTGTCTCTCACAGTTGAAGTGTACCTATGATGAAAATTACAGACCTCTGTCATCCTTTTAAGTGGGAGAACTTGCACAATCGGTGGCTGACTAAATACTATTTTTGCCCCACTGTATATTGTTTCCAGTGGCATTGAGATGACTGCACAATACTTGCTAATAAGTAAACGAGCACATGAGATGTCTCCGTGTGGCTTTGGAACGAAACATATTATAGATGTAGTTTATATTCACACAGCCGTGAAAAATTTTGTCTACAACCCCAAACCTCCCATACTTCCACATAGTCCCATCTTCTGTTGCAGCCCAGTCCGGGTATAAAATATCATTCTGTGGTTGCCGTTTTACATTCACCCAGGAAGCTCAATCAGTAGCCAATTCTGTTTTCCCTCCTTTTGTAATTAGGCTCCAGGCAGTGTGGGATGAGGCTGAGCATTTTGGCTGAGAAGACCCTTGGAGATGGGAATTTGTGGTTTGGGAAGGCTTGGCTGGAAGGAACAGCTGTGTTTTGGAGCCAGCAACTTGCCTCTCTCTCTGATTCGAACCATGTCCTACACGGTGACAAAGTTCTCAGACAAGATGGGAGTTTTGAAGAACTCCGACATATGCGTGGCCAAGGACTGTCAGAAAGCCACGGATTGAGAAGCCAGAGCATGGACTATAAAAAAAAAAAAAAGGACCCGGCAGACTTGTGCTGAATATCTCCGAGAAGAACGTTCCAGCAGTCTGGAACCTCTCTTGTTTAAGAGGCTTTGGATGAGTTTATGCTCTGCCTAAGTCAATTCCACATTGTTTGCATTGTTCCAATTACCACACTCAATCTCACACTTAAGCACATTTAGTCTGTTTTGACCACGCTGACACAATCACATGTCTGCATATGGTTTCTACTTTTCTACCGATTCTGTTCATAACTTTTATGGACAGAATTTCTAGGCGCAGTCAAGGCGTTGAGGGGTTCCGGTTTGGTAGCCGCAGGATTAGGTCTCTGCTTTTTGCAGATGATGTGGTCCTGATGGCTTCATCTGACCGGGATCTTCAGCTCTCGCTGGATCGGTTCGCAGCCGAGTGTGAAGCGACCGGAGTGAGAATCAGCACCTCCAAGTCCGAGTCCATGGTTCTCGCCCGGAAAAGGGTGGAGTGCCATCTACGGGTTGGGGAGGAGACCCTGCCCCAAGTGGAGGAGTTCAAGTACCTAGGAGTCTTGTTCACGAGTGAGGGAAGAGTGGATCGTGAGATCGACAGGCGGATCGGTGCGGCGTTTTCAGTAATGCGGACGTTGTACCGATCCGTTGTGGTGAAGAAGGAGCTGAGCCGGAAGGCAAAGCTCTCAATTTACCGGTCGATCTACGTTCCCATCCTCACCTATGGTCATGAGCTTTGGGTCATGACCGAAAGGATAAGATCACGGGTACAAGCGGCCGAAATGAGTTTCCTCCGCCGGGTGGCGGGGCTCTCCCTTAGAGATAGGGTGAGAAGCTCTGCCATCCGGGAGGAACTCAAAGTAAAGCCGCTGCTCCTTCACATCGAGAGGAGCCAGATGAGGTGGTTCGGGCATCTGGTCAGGATGCCACCCGAACGCCTCCCTAGGGAGGTGTTTAGGGCACGTCCAACCGGTAGGAGGCCACGGGGAAGACCCAGGACACGTTGGGAAGACTATGTCTCCCGGCTGGCCTGGGAACGCCTCGGGATCCCCCGGGAAGAGCTAGACGAAGTGGCTGGGGAGAGGGAAGTCTGGGCTTCCCTGCTTAGGCTGCTGCCCCCGCGACCCGACCTCGGATAAGCGGAAGATGATGGATGGATGGAGGGTTTCTACTTTTGTAATCAGACTTAAACAACCATACAGTGTGGTTCTTGAGTGAAACACTTTCTCAAGATCAAAAGATTTGCATGTTTTTTTTTTTTGTTCGAAGGTAGGGTAATCATGAAGAAGGGATCAGTGTTGAGAAGGTTATTCATTGATTGATTGATCAAGTCTTTTATAAGTAGATTGCACAGTAAATATTCCATACAATTGACCACTAAATGGTAACACCTAAATAAGTGTTTCAACTTGTTTAAGTCGGGGTCCACCTTAATCAATTCATGGTAAAGGAAGTAGTCATCCATCCATCCATTTTCTACCGCTTATTCCCTTTACGGTATAGCTCGGTTGGTAGAGTGGCCGTGCCAGCAACTTGAGGGTTGCAGGTTCGATTCCCGCTTCCGCCATCCTAGTTACTGCCGTTGTGTCCTTGGGCAAGACACTTTACCCACCTGCTCCCAGTGACACCCACACTGGTTTAAATGTAACTTAGATATTGGGTTTCACTATGTAAAGCGCTTTGAGTCACTAGAGAAAAGCGCTATATAAATATAATTCACTTTTAGGGGTCGCTGGCGCCTATCTCAGCTACAATCGGGCGGAAGGCAGTGTACACCCTGGACAAGTCGCCACCTCACCGCAGGGCCAACACAGATAGACAGACAACATTCACACTCACATTCACACACTAGGGCCAATTTAGTGTTGCCAATCAACCTATCCCCAGGTGCATGTCTTTGGAAGTGGGAGGAAGCCGGAGTACCCGGAGGGAACCCACGCATTCACGGGGAGAACATGCAAACTCCACACAGAAAGATCCCGAGCCTGGATTTGAACCCAGGACTGCAGGAACTTCGTATTGTGAGGCAGACGCACTAACCCCTCTGCCACCGTGAAGCCCGGAAGTAGTCATATTGCACTAAAAAGGTGTGAACTGTGGAGTAACTTCCAGTAAAAATAAACATATCTACATGCAAATTACCATACTTAACAGAATGGTATATACAGATGTGATGTTAAAGGCCTACTGAAACCCACTACTACCCACCACGCAGTCTGATAGTTTATATATCAATGATGAAATATTAACATTGCAACACATGCCAATACGGCCTTTTTAGTTTACTAAATTACAATTTTAAATTTCCCGCGGAGTTTCTTGTTGAAAACGTCGCGGAATGATGACGTGTGTTTGTGACGTTATTGGTTAGAAGGGAAAAAATTGTAGCTCGGCACCACTTACGACTAAAAGTCGTCTGCTTTCATCGCATAATTACACAGTAATTTGGACATCTGTGTTGCTGAATCTTTTGCAATGTCATCAATTAATATTGGAGACTATAAAGAACAATGCTGTTGGTGGAAAGCGATGAATTGCAGCTGTCTTTAGCACCGAGACACAGCCGGTGTTTCTTTGTTTTTAAGACAGAGCGGTCAAGTGAACATGTTTCTCTACGTCAACCAGCATGTTTTTGGATGGGGAAATTGTGATATATATCTTACCGGAGACATCAGTGGATTATGCGTCCTCCTGCAGTAGCTGTCAAAAAAGGCAGCTGTGAGCTTGGCTCCTCGGCTTCTCTCTGAGACACTGGCGTGTTCACCGCAGCCATCAGACTTTGAGGTATGTCTTTACAATCTCACTAAAACACTATTAAAAACAATAAGCAGATAAGGGATCTTCCAGAATTATCCTAGTAAATGTGTCAAACTACATCTGAAACGCTCACACTGCCGCCGCCCGGAGCCGTCGCTTTTTATTTTATTTTTTCTTGTCCTTCACTATCAATATCCCCATCCACGAATCTTTCATCCTCGCTTAAATTAATGGAGAAATTTTCATTTTCTCGGTACGAATTGCTCTTACTGCTGCGGGCTCACATTATAAACAATGTGAGGATGTGAGGAGCCCTCACACCGGTGACATCATTGGTAAAGGCAGGGCTTTTTTATTAGCGACCAAAAGTTGCGAACTTTATCGTTGATGTTCTCTACTAAATCCTTTCAGCAAAAATATGGCAATATTGCGAAATGATCAAGTATGACACATAGAATGGACCTGCTATCCCCGTTTAAATAAAAAAATCTCATTTCAGTAGGCCTTTAATTATCATTAGTACAAGTCTACTGATGACGATGTAACATCTACGTATAGCAGAGGGTAACGTTGTTGCTTGTCACACTCATATTGTTTTACCAGATGATCAAGATCTTTTAGTACCTACAGAGCTTACCTACATAGTCGTTTCTAGAGTAAGAGAGCTGAACTTGAGGCGAGAGGACTATTTGTAGTAATGTCAATTTGTAAATATTCAGCTTCCTAATATATGTCTTCTCGGCTTATAACACACATTATGATGACATACATGGCTCGTTTATCAATAGAATAATATTTCTAAATGCGCTGCAGATGCATAAAAATCACAATACAGGAAATACAATAATGAATAAAAATAAAATAATCATGGATTCGATTTTAATGAAATCAAAGCGTATACCGTATTTTTCGGACTATAAGTCGCAGTTTTTTTTCATAGTTTGGCCAGGGGTGCGACTTATACTCAGGAGCGACTTATGTGTGAAATTATTAACACATTACCCTAAAATATCAAATAATATTATTTAGCTCATTCACGTAAGAGACTAGACGTATAAGATTTCATGGGATTTAGCGATTAGGAGTGACAGTTTGTTTGGTAAACGTTTAGCATGTTCTATATGTTATAGTTATTTGAATGACTCTTACCATAATAAGTTACGTTAACATACCAGGCACCTTCTCAGTTGGTTATTTATGCGTCATATAACGTACACTTATTCAGCCTGTTGTTCACTATTCTTTATTTATTTTAAATTGCCTTTCAAATTTCTATTCTTGGTGTTGGGTTTTATCAAATAAATTTCCCCCCAAAATTCGACGTATATATGTTTTTTTTCCTTCTTTATTGTGCATTTTTGGCCGGTTCGACTTATACTCCGGAGTGACTTATACTCCGAAAAATACGGTAGATAACATACTTTTAGTTGTCATATACAAACCCCGTTTCCATAGGAGTTGGGAAATTGTGTTAGATGTAAATATTAATGGAATACAATGATTCGCAAATCCTTTTCAACCCATATTCAATTGAATCCACTACAAAGACAACATATTTGATGTTCAAACTCATGAACTTTTTTTTTTCTCCCAAATAATAATTATCTTAGAATGTCATGGCTGCCACACGTGCCAAAGTAGTTGGGAAAGGGCATGTTCACCACTGTGTTACATCACCTTTTCTTTTAACAACACTCAATAAACGTTTAGGAACTGAAGAGACACATTTTTGAAGCTTTTCAGGTGGAATTATTTCCCATTCTTTCTTGATGTACAACTTAAGTTGTTTAACAGTCCAGGGTCTCTGTTGTCATATTTTAGGCTTCAAAATTTTCAGTGGGAGACAGGTCTGGACTACAGGCAGGCCAGTGTAGTACCCGGACTCTTTTACTACGAACCACGCTGTTGTAACACGTTGTGTGTCATTGTCTTGCTGAAATAAGCAGGGGCGTCCATGGTAACGTTGCTTGATTGGCAATATATGTTGCTCCAAAACTTGTATGTACCTTTCAGCATTAATGGTGCCTTCGCAGATGTATAAGTTACCCATGCATTGGGCACTAATTCACTCACATACCATTACAGATGCTGCCTTTTGAACTTTGCGCCTATAACAATCCGGATGGTTCTTTTCCTTTGTTCCCGAGGACACAAAATGTCCATAGTTTCCAGAAAAAATTTGAAATGTGGACTCGTCAGACCACAGAACACTTTTCCACTTTGCATCAGTCCATCTTAGATGATCTCGGGGCCAGAGAAGCCGGCGGCGTTTTCTGGATGTTGTTGATAAATAGCTTTTGCTTTGCATAGTAGAGCTTTAACTTGCACTTACAGATGTAGTGACAAACTTTATTTAGTGACAATGGTTTTCCGAAGTCTTCCAGAGTCCATGTGGTGATATCCTTTAGATATTGAGGTCGGTTTTTGTATACAGTGCTGTCTGAGGGATCGAAAGTCACGGTTATTCAATGTTGACGATGAGGACGTAGATCGACCGGTAAATTGAGAGCTTTGCCAAAGCGTCCGCATTACTGAAGACGCCGCACCGATCCGCCTGTCGTGTCACGATCCACTCTTTCCTCACGCGTGAACAAGATTCCAAGATACTTGAACTCCTTCACATGGGGCAAGATCTCCTCCCCAACTCGGGAGATGGCACTCCACCCTTTCCCGGACGAGAACCATGGACTTGGAGGTGCTGATTGTCATCCCAATCGCTTCACACTCGGCGGCGAACCGATCCAGTCAGAACTGAAGATCCTGGCCAGATGAAACCATCAGGACCACATCATCTGCAAAGAGCAGATACCTAATCCAGCAGCCACTAAACCAGATCCTCTCAACTCCCTGACTGCACCTAGAAATTCTGTCCATAAAAGTTATGAACAGACACAGTGATAAAAAGGCAGCTTTGGCGGAGTCCAATCCTCACTGGAAACGGGTCCGACTTACCGCTGGCAACGCGGACCAAGTTCTGACACTGATCTTACAGGGAGCGGACTGCCACAATCAGACGGTCTGATACCCCATATTCTCTGAGCACTCCCCACAGGACTTCCCGGGGGACACGGTCAAATGCCTTCTCCAAGACCACCAAAGCACATGTCAAAGCTATGGCATAGATTTTAATTAGCTGGCTAACAAGTTGGTGATTTGCTGTTAGCCCTAATAGTAGCAAAAAATTCCAGTTAGGGTTGTTTGTCTCATACACATATATTCATACGTGTCATGGTTCTTGTGTCAGAGTTATTTGTTGACGATCCCCAAGATGCAGAGATGGAGGCAGGCATGGAATGTGAAAACATGATTTAATTAAATACTAAGACTATGTCCCCCCCTCCCTTGTGGAGGGGGTCCGGTCCGATGACCATGGATGAAGTACTGGCTGTCCAGAGTCGAGACCCAGGATGGACCGCTCGTCGGGACCCAGGATGGACCGCTCGCCTGTATCGGTTGGGGACATCTCTACGCTGCTGATCCACCTCCGCTTGAGATGGTTTCCTGTGGACGGGACTCTCGCTGCTGTCTTGGATCCCCTTGAACTGAACTCTCGCGGCTGTATTGGAGCCACTATGGATTGAACTTTCACAGTATCATGTTAGACCCGCTCGACATCCATTGCTTTTGGTCCCCTAGAGGGGGGGGGGGGTTGCCCACATCTGAGGTCCTCTCCAAGGTTTCTCATAGTCAGCATTGTCACTGGCCTCCCACTGGATGTGAATTCTCCCTGCCCACTGGGTGTGAGTTTTCCTTGCCCTTTTGTGGGTTCTTCCGAGGATGTTGTAGTCGTAATGATTTGTGCAGTCCTTTGAGACATTTGTGATTTGGGGCTATATAAATAAACATTGATTGATTGATTGATTGAGACAAAACCAAAAGGGTACAAACACAGAGCGCGCACGAGGCGGATAATCAAACAAAAGGAGCTAGCCTGGGAGCTAGAAAATAACGAACAGGAGCTTAGCGTGGAAGCGAACAGGCAAACAGAAGTCGTACTTGTATAATGAAAAATAAAACGGAACCAGGGAACAAAAACAGTAAGCTACAAACATCAACTGAATATAGCTTACTGCTACGCTGCAAAGACAAGGTACGACACGACAGGAGCGATAACACATCACAAGAGCGACTAGACGTGACATCGACAAGACAATACAATGATCCAGCAACTGACACAAGACAAAGGAGGTACAAATAGGAGCCGGCTGATTGGCAACAGGTGTGGCCAGATGCCAAGCAGCCGCAGCTGAAGGGGAACGCAGCACTCTGGGAACAAAACAGGAAGCTGACAAAATAAGAGCACTAGACAGGAACTAAGGACAGGAACACAGCACTCAGGGAACAAGACAGGAAGGTGACAAATTAAGAGCACTTGACAGGAACTAAAAGACAGGAAATACTAAACACAGGAAACAGACAAATGCAGGGGAAAAAACTAAAACGTAGACAAACTGTTAGGGGCAAGCCTGACATCTTGCTCACTTTGAGTTAAGAGGCATTAAGTTGGATATTTGTAAACTTGCATTTACAACTACATGTTCAAGGTTCAACTTTATTGTCCCCGCGGGGAAATTTGTCTTGGACACAGTGCATCATTGCTTTCTTAACATACATGAAAACAAAAGAACAAAAACACAAGCACAGACACAACCACAACCAGACAACCAACATTTAAACATCAGAACATGGAGCTTGATAAACATGGGTGGCACTTTGATGTAGGCATACAATCTACAGTATGGAGATAAAGATAAAGTACCAGTGTGCATTGCACTAGAGCTCATGGATAAAGTGTTGACATTTAGATCGGCTTAATTTAAAAAAAAATAATTTTCCCGATTAAAACCACATTGTGACAACCATCCCAGTTATGGGGTTGGTTGTCACTTTTTAAACTTTAATTTAATGAAAACAATGCCTATAGAAATATATTTGGATGTAAAACGTGTGACAACCAACCTGTCACCCCTACTCATCTAATACATGGGTTTTCACTTGCACACCCAATTTCTACCCAATCTTGAAAAAAACTATCAATATAGTGAACCATTATCGATTACCGATAAAGCTGACTATTGCAGTATTACAACAAATCAAAAGTGTGCCTCGTTTACGACCACAAACAAATGAATCACCTATTAAAATCTCACCTGAGATACATTTCGGAATATGACCCTAAATTTAGGAAAGGTTAGTGGAATACATTCATGAGGGCACCAGATGAAAAGTATTAGAAGCACTTAGGCTTTCACAATCTAACCTTACAGGATGATGAATGAGAGTATCATAATTCATGGTCAATTATCCAGTAGTTTCTGCTGTGTTTTAAGACAAAATATTGTTTTTGTGGACAAAGTAACTGAGCAGACCACCAAGTCAGGGAGATTCATCTTCTGGGAAATATGAATTTCTATAAATGTACAATCAAATTCACAGAGTAAAGTTATAGGACATTATACGACAGATGACATTTGAGAGTTTGGGTCAGGGGTCGGGAACCTTTTGGGCTGAGAGAGCCATAGAAGCCAAATATTTTAAAATGTATTTCCGTGAGAGCCATATAATGTTTTTTAAACATGGAATACAACTAAATGTGTGCATTTTTATGTAAAACAGGTGCGGTAGAACAGTCTTTTTCAACCACTGTGCCGTGAGATACAGTCTGGTGTGCTGTGGGAGATGATCTAATTTCACCTATATGGGTTAAAAATATTTTTTGAAAAACAGTGATTACAGTCTGAAAATGATGTGGTGTTGTTGAGTGGTCGGTGCTGTCTAGAGCTAATTGCTTTGTAGATGTCGGAAGCAACGGGAGGCAGGGTGCAGGTAAAAAAAAAAAAAAGTGTCTAATGCTTAAAACAAATAAACAAAAGGTTAATTCCCCTAAGAAAAGGCATTAAAGCTTAGGGAATATGCAGAGCAAAACTAAAAATTAACTGGCTACAAAGTAAACAAAAAACAGAATGCTGGACGACAGCAAAGACTTACTGTGGAGCAAAGGCAATGTACATACGTACATGACATGACAATCGACAATGTCCCCACAAAGAAGGATAAAAACAACAGAAAAATGTTTGACTGCTTAAACAAAGTAGATGCGGGAAGTAGCGCTCAAAGGAAGACATGGAAACTGCTTCAGGAAAATACCAAAAAATGAGAAAAAGCAACCAAAATAGGAGCACAAGACAAGAACTAAAACACTACACACAGGAAAACAGCAAACAACTAAAATAAGTCACGGCGTGATGTGACAGGTGGTGACATTACATCTACTTTGAGACAAGAGCTATATTGACGCATGCTTGGTTATGCTTTAAAGTCGTATCCAACAATTGTGACAACGACTTTTTACTGTCAACTGAGTTTCATTTTTAATACATTTCTGCTGGTGGTGTGCCTCCGGATTTTTTAAAAGCAAAAAATGTGCCTTGGCTCAAAAAAGGTTGAAAAACACCGCGGTAGAAAACGGATGGAGAGATAAAAATGCATGAGAATTTTTTACATTTTGAACGTTATTTTTAACACTGATTACCAGTGGAATTATTCATTACTTATTGTGTTAAGCAATGTAAAATAAGATTAATCTGAGAGCCAGTTGCAGTAATCAAAAGAGCCACATCAGGCTCTAGAGCCATAGGTTCCCTACCCCTGGTTTAGGTCATCTTTAAAGTCATAGTCTTGTGATGAAAATTGTACTCATGCATCTTGTATTGTATTTAATATGCTTATTGATAGAGATGGTGTGATGGTGCCATGATTTTTGTTGGCAAACAACATTTTTTTTTAATGCATACATGTTAAAAGTGCAATTTTAATACTGATCATGTGCATTTATTAGAAAAAGAGAATGAAGGTGTATAGCAAGCAGAACAATAGTTTATTTCAACTATTTTTTCTTAAAATATGCACTGTGGTTGTTTTTATCCGATTACTGGAACAGATCGATAGTTACAAAAACAATTGATAGCTACAGCACTATTAGGGTCGCAAGTGAGCTGAAGCCTATCCCAGCTGACTTTGGGTGAATGGAAGTGTACACCCTGGAATGGTCGCTAGCCAACTACAGGACACATAAAGTCTAACAACCAACTGACAGTATAACAGTCCACTGTGCCGCCATCCTAAATAATATTTCCATCTGGCAGCTGACAACAAAACAGATGCATCTATTTTAGAGTTCCATTTTTTTAATGCAATCCCTGCTGTTGATTACTTGTCAATAACTTGCAAGTGACACCATTAAAGCACCCCCAAAACTTTTAATAAACTAGGTTATGGACTTTTTGCTGAAAACTGTCATCACCTTTGGTACCGACAAACACATCTCTCCAAGACGGTTATCTAAAAGCATACGTTTATCAACCCATAGCTCATACTATTCGACTAACTTCTCAGGGAATACAGGATTATAAGAAACACGGACATTGGAACTCTGCCATATAAATCAGATGAGCCAATGGTTTAATGAGTGGGTTTAAAAGTGTCTTTCTACTTGCCTGTATATGACATTTGGTGACAGTGTTGTCCCAGTGGCAACTGACATACTTTTGCCACTAAGACGATTGTTCCATTTGTTCAGGGGGTATTGCAGACAAGATAAAAGGGGACGAGTTGCATTGGACTTTTAATGACCGTTCAACAGCCAATTTACAGATGAATACAGTCACACTATTGTCACTGAAAGGTTCCACTTGCACTAACTAGTTCTTCATTCAGACTACAGATGGCACTATTGCTTCAGAATGTTTGTAATTGTCACCATGGGTGAGAAGCTTCCATTAGTTTTAACCCTTTTTATGCAGTTTACACTAATAAATGGCCTCAACCTACAACAAGTACTGTAACCCATTAGTCTGATGACTGTATCTGTTTCATTTTAGGTTATACTCAAATATTTCAAAGATCTAACCTATTCAATCCTGACAAATTGCATCTGTGCTTCCCAGCACCATGCTATGTGTTCAACACTTGATTCCTGTCAGTTAACAGACTTGAACATCACAAATATTTGGATGCAATCATCAAACAATTGGAACCATTTCGATTGACAGCTGGGTGTATAAGGCTTGCACCTCAGAACATTCTGAATGTTCCCAGAATGAGGTTTTAGTTTTGCTTTCAATTCATGGCTGACTGTTCTCTGCACTATTCCAAAAAAATTAGAGACGTTATACAGTGTGCTCAAGTTGATTCAGCTGCTGTCTGGGATAATTGAAAGAAAGAATTTTGGAATCAGTGGCCTATTTAAACAATACCTCCAATCCTGATCCAGGATAGCAGGATAGGTTAAACATCAATAAGCCTAACCCTTGGAACTTTTTCAAAAAAATGGAACCAGACCAAAAACCACAATAACTCAATTGCAAACACCCAAAGAGAAAATGTAATGAGTTCATTTTTATTAAGACATTTTAACAAGCTTGACTGACAGGCAAGTTTTTCCATCAGGGTAGTCTGTATAAATACCATTTACTGTACAGCTTGCCATCTTTACTGGTTGCATTGGTGTCACTGGGAAAGGTTAAGACAGTGTTAAACAACTTGGAAGTTGGCCCTAAATATACAATATGACTGTGTGTGTGTGTGTAGGTGTGTGTGGTGGTTTACCACTGTCCATATTAATTTCAGTCAAATACCAACCAGAAATGTGAAAGAAGACAAAAAAATCTAAAACATATTAAAGTGTGGATTTAAGTCATTGGGCTATGTGAGCTGCCATATGGATTCAAGAGTGTGTGGTCACCAACATGAAAAGGGAGGAACGTATGGCTGGAGGGCATCTAGGACATGGTTATCTGCATGGATTCCAGCATCTCCTCCACTGCCTTCAAGGAGCATTTGTTCTCCTTGGAACTACGGCCAGCAAGCTGCATGGTGTGAGAGAACCAATAAGATGGGGAAAGAAGGGGAGGAAAGAGTAACATTAGTATAATTCCCTCTCTCGCCAAATAAATAAATAAATATGATTTACCAACTAAAACAAGCAAACAACCATGATAACCTAATTAACACACCATCAAAACAGCATACGCATTTTACCATATTGGTATAGAGGCACAAAGTAAGACACAACAGAGCTAATTAGCAGTCACACTGTTAACTGTTGCATAAATGCTATTTTATTTTAGTTCTGCGTGTGAGCGTTTAGGCAGGATCAGTTCTCTTCCGTGACCTCAAGCACAGAACACTGATTTCTGCTCATGGATAGGCTTCACAGGAAATGCTGCAGATTATAATCCCAAAACAGACAAATATGGACATATTGTACAAGAAGCACACTAGACCCAATTATACTTTGCAGAAGACTGCGGCATAGCCTTGAAAAATATCAAATGAGAATCGCAAACTTCCTTAACCTAGGGACAGAACAAAAGGGCTAGTCCAATTAAGGCAAATGGCAACTATTATGAGTCACACACATCTTAATGAATGACTATACAGGCAAAAACAAGAAAGTTAGCAAAGTAGTGATGAAATCGAGTTTGTGCTCATATTTCCAGTCTATTTGGACGCATCGTTCTACTAAACACACCATAACCCCTTGAGTTCAATTTTAATTTAAAACTTAAGAAGGGTGCACCAAGAAGGTCACACCACAATTAAGAGTAACTTCTAAACCACAGTTTGTGTACCAAAATAAAACTGTACAAGCAAATTATTTTGGGGAATTCTTTCCAAGAAATCTTGAAAAAAGCACTGTAGAATGTTTCAAAAAGATGAATAGCAGGTAATTTAAGAAGGAGATTAAATGATGATTAAACTGTGCTCCTGAACAACAGAGCACATTCTGCCCATTCTTCCCAGGTGAGAGACGAAGTTCCTCGGAAAGACTATACATTGGTTTCAACACAAACACTCATTTTGAAAATGAAAATAATACAAATTAATCTTGTGAGTTCCTAAACACAATCTACATTATCTTATCAATTCATTAGAATTTGGTTAAAACCATCTTTTTTAAAATGCATGTAAACACTTTGATCAGATTTGACTCAATTGGAAACCCGATCCTTCTTGCAAGTACAGTAGGACATCAGTTTATGAGTTTGATTGGCTCTCAAAACAACCACTCTCTATTGAAATGAATTGCAATCTATTTAATCCATGTTGGGCATGCTTCTAATGTGGAAAAAAAGACTTATTGAAAATATTCTATTACAAAACAATGCAACAACAAACAATTACAATAGTTTTATGAAATAATGTAATAATAATAATGTACAGAATATGCTTTGGAGAGTCGACTTGTCTTGCGAGCTGCTTCCCTGTCGAACTACCATCAGTCGCTTCACCATTTTCTTTTGGATGAATGTTAGTCGTTTAGAAATGACTTTAACACCCATAGTTGGCGTTAGACTTAATTTCTTCTTCATTATGATGTGGATTATCAATGCTATATAGAGTACTGATTCGCCAAGTATCATCAGTTCCCATGGTTGGAAAATGTTTTGTTGTGGCTCGCTTGTTATGAGCTTATGCACTACCGAGTGAAACATCAGATGTTTTGGACTGATCTTATAGGAATCACTATCCACGTGTACATGGACAACATAATCTGATCCTCATTCGGATTAGAATGTTACTGTGTTCGTGGTACCTTAAAAAAATTATCTGATTATGACGTGCATTTTCATGCATCACACCTTAAATCAGAATACATTACTTTGACATGCGCAGAATCGAACATAACCGAAAGGTGTTATTATCTGTGCTATGGGACCATCTTTTGAACGAGTTCACTCACTGCAGGTGCTAAAGAAGCAGTAGACTTCCACTGTTAACACACAGCTTTGCGCATTTCTACTTGTCTGACATTATCACAGTATTTATTGATCATGTTTTTCTTCTGTTCACTACTTTTCTTTTCCTCTCTTTTTGAAATGTAGGCTTGCGGCGCGTTTGTTACGACATTCTGTGTGTGTATGAGGCTATATTTACGTGAGTGAAAAGAATATCCACATAAGGTACAATTGCCCACATAATCAAACTTTATTTGTTGAATTCAGAATGGAATTCTCTCAGACGTCACTGACATACATGTATTAAAAATACCTTAGTTTGTAGCAGAACGTTTGTTTTTAAATAGTTAAAGCGATCCATCAAATATATATTTCATCCACTAAATAACAACAACTTTACTTTTACTTTAAAGTACCTAAGTTGCATTTTGATCAAATAAAGTATTACGATATTGTAAACAGTACAATATACTTCACTGGGTCTTCAAAGAAGTATGAACAATTAAGAGACCCACCTATTTAGAAAATCCAACTGTTTTAGTGCATAGAAAAAACATAGTGACTGTGACTCATCGAGCTAGATTTATGGTGTGTAGCTATAATGATCATTGCATTTCATCGCCTTACTGCCTAATACGCCATTACCCTGGGTTCGTAGTCAATTATATCTTCAACCTGAGGCATGACCACCATATTAACTTCTGCTCTGTTCCACAGTCAGAGCAGACAAGCCATCTATTGAGAGCATCTTATTATAGAATCATGACGCATTGGGAGCTCATGGTCCGTGACAGAGGACCTCATCAGTAGCGTTGAACGATTTAGGAAAATAGTGTAATTGCAATATTTCCACCCCCCCAATATGGCGGTTTGATATTTATACATGGAGTTTTTGGGTTTTTTATTTCAAATCGTAATCCTATGTGTTCTAATCAATCAAAATGCTTACTAACAATTTTATTTAACTGCTCATTATATACAAATATGTGGCTTTGACTTAAATGCTGGGCCAGCAATAGTACAGTCAAAGTAATAAACATGTATAATATCAACAGTCCAGAATTTTCATACATTACAGAATGTGAATACAAATAAAAATAAATCATTATTATTATCATTAAATGAAACTTACACAGAATAACCCAATGATACCTTAATTGGTCAAGACAAGGCTTGGGAGAATGCAATGTGGTCACATAGGACAAACATTTAGCTCTTTGGCATCAAATATTTCATGGATATTTTTTATGTAAACTGTCTGCTACAATAAACATATCTTGGTAATTCTGGAATGTTCAAATTGTGTAAGGGAGTGAACAGTCTGTCTCCCTGTAATGTTTGTCTGATCTTGAATGGGATTGTGCTGAAAATTTTAATTTTCCTGAAGGAACTCTCCTGACGGAATAAATAAAGTACTATCTAATCTAATCTAATACAAAAACAGCTGAGGATCATGTATTTATTTAGCCTATTGTGGCTTCAAACCCTGAGCTAAACAACCGCTAAGAGTAAAACAAAAAAAAACAATTGTTAGTAATACATGTACGTGAAGCATAGTTTCGTTGAACTAATGACTACTGAATTACTTCTGAACATAATAACTAGTACATTTTGTAATTATTTTATTATAATATTTGTTCCAAATCAAATAAATCCAACCACTCACAACAGTTCAGGCATTAAAACGAACCAAAGTAGCAGATATCAGAGCATCTTTAATTTGAATAAAGCTGTTTGCCACATGAGGAACTATTAAATGGGCGGAAATGAGGCTTTGAACGTCATTGATGATGTCATCTCACCTCAAGTTTACAAACGAGCCTTGATACAAGCTTCACATAAATGCTTTCTGGATTACTTGCCACACAATTTGAAGCCTCAGCCCAGTAGGGAGCCAGCATACGCAAATCAAAGCATGCATGCCAATAGTTTAAGCGGCATTTGTCTAATTTGCACTTTTGTACAGCATTGCATTCTGACTAAAGCCTGAATGGGAGGGTATACTGTACCATAATCTAGGTATTTATCAATGATGTAAAAGCCAGTCTTGGCAACCATGCAGACAGGCACCAGATTTTTTGCTATGATCACAGTTATTGTGGTTTTCCCCATGCCACATACTCGACTCACTATTTCCTGTGACCAAAATGCGTACTCATTGTGATTAGAACGTTGTATTTTATCACATCATTGCAAATGTGATTAATCATACAGACCATTTATAGAAAAAAGGTAAGCGATAGAGCAAGGTAGGGACAAGCCCTGACTGTGCCATTTTTGCATCTACAAGCCTGTGTCTCTCGGTCTTTACCGCGTCAAATGACCCCACCGCTAATTAATTTTATCCTTTTAATAAATGGGCTCCCGCCAACATGACCTCTTGCTGACGTCCACTCCCACGTGCACTCACCTGCCCACCTTTTCCTCACGCATAGGTATGTCAATCACCAGGTACCAAGGCATAAATGTGGTCGACTGACACATTGCTTTAAAGAAGCCATCAATCAGCGGCATAAACTCACAGCAGCCTGCAGCTGTCTAACAGAGGCCCTCAGCATTGCTCCCTTTAAAGAGCTCTGCAGTCATTTAATGGGAGGTGAGGAGGAAAAAAATAAAGATGGCAACATTACACCTTGTCATTTAAGTTGTCTAACACAGCTATAAAAAGACACACATACCTCCTAAACTACACGTGTGAGGCAGGAATTGCAAGCACCTACTGTAAAAATAGCAGCTGTGCTAATAAGGCACTGGGAATGTAAACAAAACCCATTGTGAACAAAAACATCTCTCAAATAATCTCCCTTGAAGAAAAGGGTATTATTGACCAAGGTCAAAATGTGTTGTTTTTTTTAAATTTGCCATTTCTCAAAAATCTTTGCATATTGTATATCATGCCTTCAGTAATATTTGTGTACTTGCTGCAGTAACATCAATTATTTAACAAATTCTGCTTTTAATTGAAAAGTTAAATTGGATATTTCTATCTCAAAATCTCTACCGAAAACCCCCCCAAAAAAGATGGAAAACTCTTTTCCAGCACATTATTTCCTGTTATTTATTCCAACAGTGGGGTATATTCTGTTATGTAAAACTAACGTGCTTGTGAAACTGTCAGCATCCACACATTTTTGAAAACAATAACTATTATAATGCTCTTCATCCGCAAAAAAATACCCAGAAAACAATGGAAAATATGTCAGCCAACAAAACCTAAGTAAATGATTAGGCAATTATGCACATTTTTGAGAAAATGATCACCCTGGTACCTATCACATGGGGACACTTGTAATTCAAATTCACCTGCCATGCTTCTTTCTGTGACTTCCAAGTGCACACACAAAACTTTAAAACCTGACTAATTGGATTAAATTAAATGTATTGTTGAGTTTTTGTGTGACTGTCAACACCTCCAACCTGGCCGGACATTGGTTCCCAATTTGTGGCCAAAAAAATATCCCACTTCCAGTAACTTCCAGATTATAAGCCACTACTTTTAATTTACGCTTTTAACACTGCGGCTTACAAAACAGTGCAGCTAAATGATAGATTTTTCTTTGCTGACAGCCATAGAGCAAATATAAAAAAAAACAACAAGCAAAGACACTAAAAAAGGTGTGCTATGTTTTCTGCTATGGCGCTATCTTTTGGACGAGTTTGCTCACTGCAGGATCTACGGTGCTACTCTGTTCAGAGCTTTCAACCGGAAGTATAAGTGCCATTCCTTCTTCTAGCTGTCAGTAGCGTTTCTACTCGTATTGATTCTTCATTCATCAATCAAAGCAACGTTTAAGTTTTACAATATATCTGAAACTGTTTACTAATCAGTCACGTGTTATGTTTGTTGGAGGTTTTTTTTTTGCATATCTGTACGTGCTATTGTAAATCAAGTGAGCGTCGTTAGCATTAGCTAATAGGCTATAACATTTACGAGTGCCTGTGTTAGTATAATTACTTAGAACGGCATTCTGTCTGTAGTGTTCCAGTTTTGTAAATTCCCCATAACGTCACTGTGGAATTATTGAGTCTGTTTAGCTGATTGGAGAGCTGGCTTCCGCAGCTAGTGGATCGATAACAATTACTTTTTTTTTGTTTGATCAGCCAGTTTATTGCCGTGGTACAGACA
The DNA here is from genome assembly GCF_033978795.1 of Nerophis ophidion. Taxonomy (NCBI): domain Eukaryota; kingdom Metazoa; phylum Chordata; class Actinopteri; order Syngnathiformes; family Syngnathidae; genus Nerophis; species Nerophis ophidion. Next base: position 60,624,800 of record NC_084621.1, on the reverse strand, counting down.
CAATTAAGGTATGTAAATAAAACACTTAAACATATTTAATAGGGACGGCGTGGCGCAGTGCAAGAGTGGCCATGCGCAACCCGAGGGTCCCTGGTTCAATCCCCACCTAGTAGCAACCTCGTCACGTCCGTTGTGTCCTGAGCAAGACACTTCACCCTTGCTCCTGATGGGTGCTGGTTAGTGCCTTGCATGGCAGCTCTCTCCATCAGTGTGTGAATGTGTGTGTGAATGTGGAAGTAGTGTCAAAGCGTTTTGAGTACCTTGAAGGTAGAAAAGCGCTATACAAGTACAACCCATTTATCATTTATGAGCAAATAACATATTTTGCAATATACCGGTATATATATATATATATATATATATGTGGCTAATGTATGGAAAACATTTTTTGTCTAAAATTGTGTGGGTGCTGCATAAGTACCAGTAAGCTCTATATTCCGGAAAATACGTTAAGTTAGGGCTGGATGATTATGGCAAAAACAATAATCATGATTATTTTTGAATGGTATTGGAATCACGATTAATAACACAGTTATTAATGATTTGAAAACATTAAAACTTTTAATATAGTTAGAAAAACTGGATATAAATTGGTAATTGATAATAACAAATAAAATAATATTCATTGAAATAAGAAATTTAAATAACCCTGAAAGGGACAAGCTGTAGAAAATGGATGGATGGAACAATATAAATATAAAAAACTAAATTTAGTTTTTCTGTTTTGATTATTTTTAATTCTTTTGTTTACCTTTTACATTTATTTTACCACCAATAAGTGTGTGCTTTTTGTGTAAATAAAATGAAATAAAATGCGTGTTAATTTAATGCAAAAATCCTCACATATACTAATACAATACATCTTTGGACAATTTTGAACAGTATTTTAGATCAAAGCATAATCATTTTTTAAATGAATCAATAAGTGCATGATGCTTGTACAAGGTACTTTTTTGAAACATTTTTTTTGTTAGCGCAGTCAGACCTGATGTGGCACACCACGCCATTACTGTTATGGGGTGCTGTACTGTTCTCAGCTTGACGAGTAAAGTGGTGACTCACTTAAACAAGAGAGTGCCTCCCAAGCTGCAGCCACTGTTTGATCATTGATGTTACATGAATTGATTAACGTGGACCCTGACTTAAACAAGTTGAAAATCTTACTCGGGTGTTACCATTTAGTGATCAATTGTACGGAATATGTATTGAACTGTGCAATCTACTAATTAAAGTATCAATCAATCAATCAAAATCGATGATGCAGTTACAACAACACAAGCAGATGAGATGTGTTGTGGGTGTATAGATTGTTCTTATTAGCTTGAGCTTCGTAGTTTATATGTGGTTTCAAATGACCATCTTGAGATTTATTGTTTATATTGTTTATAAGGATGGGGTGGCTGAGTGTCGTGGATGAATGAGCGTTACCGGACACATAATTTTCCCAAACAAATTTTTCTTCTCCTCACAATGACAACATTTCACTTACATTTATGACAATTTCCAAGATTATAATATGAGTTTATCAGCGGATTCCGTTTTTTTGGCAATTTATGAGACTCTGTACGCAGTTACGTGAACGAGGAAATCATGCCTAACTTGTTTTATTGAATTTAGTGATTATTGATATCGGCATATCAGCTTTACCAAATAAAAAGTAGCAAACTTCTCGTGGACGTGCTCTATTTTCACTTATTCGCTCATCATCTCTTTTACAGTCACAAGCTCCGGAATTTGCATGCACGTTGTACAGCCCATTGATCGATTCTTTAATATTTGTGGTATTTTCATTATCGTTAAAAATCGAAATTAAAATGGTATTAATTATCCAGCCTTGCGGTAAATCACAAATAAAATGAGTGGGTATATTTTATTATATAAAAAACTGGGTGCTAAATAAGTACCTGTAGAAATGACTAGATTCCCTGTTTTAGGTTATTGCTACACACATTGCTACTATCATCTAGGTAATGAGACAACTTGAACTACAACACAACTGGCATAATAGAATTACATTGAGTGGCCGTCTGCTAGCTCGTGGTGAGAACTTTGCAAATCAAGACATTTTTAAAAGCCAAAATACCATCTGCACATGCCTCATAAAAGTCAGCAACAACAAAAGACTTGGTGATGTAAGAAAAACAAACAATACTTTTAGTACCAGACATAACTGAAGATATCTCAATTGTACAAAATCAAGATGAGTGACATAATCAACAATTAAAATACAATAAAAATACTTGATACCACTCACCTTATATGCTCGATTTATCTGAGTGGCAGACCAAGCAGCATACTTTATATTGTCCTTCTTCACTTTGGCACTAACCTTAGGGCTTGCAGCAATATTACTTGCAGACTTGATGAAAAAGCACAAAAGAGAAGGGATGCTTTGTTGTATTAAAATGTGGTCAAAAGACTAATACATGTGTACTAAATAGTATACACTGTCGAAATAATTTAGACATCTTAACGACAGTCAACCTGACCTCATTTAAATTATGTTCAAATATTTTGGCTTCTGTATTTTTAGTAAGGATTCCTTCATTCGTCTTTTTCTAACTCAAGCGAAACCTCTATTTAGATGACGTCAACAGAGACAGGCTATCCCTGTATGACAAAGTGCACTATGCTAGAGGGGAATCCCCACACGTGTTGTAAATAACTTACCCGCAGCCCAACTGTGGTCAGTGCTGCCAGTTTGTGGAATTGTCTAAGTTGGCGAAAACTTGTGAAAGTTCCCTGCACTTTCACTGACCTTCTTGCACCTGTCAAGCTGTGCACCAACAAGGCAAGCTGACAAAACATGCAACAGTATCAAACAGATCAACAGCTGATAATTTGCCTAAAATATTGATTAACGTGATTTCCTAAGTGGTGCTGCCAAATGATGAAGGAATCATCAAGGTCTGCTACGTTGCCAGGCAAATATAAATGTTAACGGAAGCAAATGTTTCCATCTGATCCTAATTTTTTCCTTTTATACTCACAGCATACTTACCCTCCAGAACAGTTTCAGAGGGTTTGCTGTTTTAAGGTGTTTAGATTGTATGAAAAATTCCAGTGCCGCAAAAAGGAAACAAGAGCTTTCTGTTAGACCTGCTTCTTCTCTGCACCTTAAATCCAAGCACTCTTTCGTTTGTGTTCTTATGTCAGGTCTCACTTACACATGATGCATGGGCTATAGCAAACACAATCCAGTTTCAACAAATGAATTTATGAGTGCTGTTTAGCCAAGACCACAATCACAGTGGCACCTGGTTGGATCATTTGCTCGGGACAAAATGTTAGCTAGATGCTAGCTCCCTTTTTCGCTTTGTGACTACTTTATTTTTCAAGTCAACATCATAAAAATGGTCCCAGTAAAGAGGTATTATTACATAAATAAAGAGCTCTAGTGGGGAAAACTTTCCAATGTGTGGGTTCACCATCTGAGTCAGCAATGATTTGACCTGTCTGACAGCCACTCTGTCTACCCTAAATACACTTGTACACACAACTGTACCTTGTTTTGGACTTGGCACACTTGGTGGCCAGCCTCAACAATGACAAACCATAGAAATGCATAATTATGTTTCTTCACTCTGGCTTTCTCCATCAATTGCTCATCTTTTAAAGCAGTACTCACCATGTAGAGACCAAACAAGGCTCTCATGTTTCTGTTGTTCAGTCGGAGAGCCTGGGCAAAATATTTTCTGGACAGCTCCAAGTTTTCCAGTCCTCCCTGAGTGTACTTCACCTGTGTGAGGAAAAGTTATACATAGTCAATAAGCTGTGTGTATGTGTAATACTTGTAAGTAACGGTAATGTTGGGAAAGGAGACACATGAACAAATGGATACCTACCTCAGCATACTGCTCACAATACAAGTGATTGTGAGGATTGGTCATCATCAGCTCCTCAAGACAAAATGCAGCTTTTCCATAGCTGTGAAAATCAAAACAAAAACAGTCAAAATTAACACGTGTGGGTTTGTTATTAGGTTTGTGACCTATAAAGAAACGAAAAACAAGGATGACAGCGAGCAAAATTATCTTTACACTAATATCTATTCATTAGGGCTGTCAAATTTAACGCGATAACGCGATAACTATACATTTCAACAACGTCACTATTAATGGGTGATTAACGCAAACACTTCCTTTTGGACCCTGCCGTGCAGTAGCTGGGGGGAACTTGGCTGCAGTTCGCTTGCTATTGATGAGCCACAAGCGAGCAGAGATGGATAAAGAAAAGGGCACATTTTGGAAATATCAGGGTCAAAACCACAGCAAGCTGTTCTCCCGAAAAAAAGAGAACTATTTTTTGCTGTGAAGAGAGGCAACATTCCTGCAGTAAACGCGTGCTGCGCACGTCGTTGTAGAGGTGGGTGGTGCTTCATTTCCGTGTTCAGATTTTGGTTAAGGTGCAGTGATAACAACATTTAGATTGTTACTGTGACTGCTGACAAAAGCTCAACAGAAATGAGAGCCGTTCGGCAGGATGTCTAAAGTAGACTTTTTTTTATTGCGAACAGTCGATCCGACATCAAAACATGTCAAGACACTTTTTCAACCCAATCACACAATTATCCGCCTTCAAAATATAAGCGCTAAACTATACATCCGGTTTAACTACACTTAGCTTCTCTCCTTCATATTAGCCGCCACCCCTAACAAAATAGAGTAATAGAATGTAGTGCAGCATCCAGAAGAAAAAACACAAAGTCTGACGCTCTTTTTAGCTTTTAGGGCCCATTTTATGCCAACATCTGACCCAATTCCATCAAGTATTTCCTCTGTGCACACAAATCTATCTCCATGTTTCAATCCTAGACACAACACTTGTTCATGGGAAAAATGACCACCATAACACACTAACATACACATTAACACCAGACATACGCACAGGCATGTCTGGAGAGGAGGCGTGTCTGCGCAGTGGACGTACTTTGATATATTCGAGATATACCCACGGACAGCGATCTTCACAATAGAAGATGACACTGGCGGTTTTTAATGAGAGAAAGGCTCCCAGCAACGCGAAGCAAGAGTGCTTTCTGTCACGGATATGGCGCGACAGAATCTAAATAGAGTCTCTAAACAGGACTACAGTCGCCAGTCACACCAGTAATAGATACTAGATTTGTTGCCAGTTTTTTTCTTACAGAAAAAGTGACTAAAAGGATTGGATAAATCTAAAATAATAAGAATAATAAAAGAAATACTCAACAAAGTACAATGTACAAATAAGCAGCAACAACTTAAAAATAGAACAAAACAATATTATGTAAGAAAAATATATGTTAATAATATACTTAACACATTTGTTTTAAATATATACTCACATTCCTTTTTAAAGAATATATAAATTATAGTAAATCATGACGTCATATCGACCACACCCTTAACAACACCCCCACAGGTATTTTGGCAATTTAGGGGAAACCTTGACATAAAAAAATAAAAATGTCTTACATTACGATCATGCTTTGTCAGAGAGGTCTTGTATTATTATTATTGTGTGATTTTTGCACCTTAAGAAATGCTATTACATCAGTTTAGGAATAAGGGGGAGGGTGGGGTGGGGGGTATTTGTCTGGCTGGTTGAAATATTGTGTAAGTTCTTTTATAACATGTTCTGGTCAAGTCCTTAATTACATAATGATTAGCAGGTTAAATATTACAAGTTATTAATTAATAGAGAAGGTTAAAATATTGTCATACAGCAATATGAGGCCACTTCCCTGAAAATGATCTGTCTAAAGTACACTTATTAATGATGGAAAAATTATACCCATCTGCAATTGAGATTAATTTTGAGCTAACAATAAACGGAATGTGATTAATCGTGATTAAAAATGTTGATCTTTGGACAGCCCTACTATTCACAGATGACAGTGGTGCAGTATTTACAAGTTACAAGGTGTTCACTGAAGCACAAACATAAAGTATGTTTAGTCTCAAATGTATAGTTAACTACCTTTCTGAGTTCAGCACTAAAGTACCAGCTGGGACACCGTGCTGATACTTAGATGACATCACTTCTCAGCAGACTGCTGAGTGACTTCACACTAATGCTTACTCCCTAACTTTAAGTTTGCTTCTTTCACTTGCCCTGGACAAGACCAACACATTTATAAACTCAAATATCAACACAATCTGTGTAGAAGCAGTCAATTAAATAAAAGCATGCTTTCTTGAGGTACCCAAGTCTTTAAGTGCAAAATGGCCTCATTCGAAACGTCTCCTTGCCTGTTTCATGTTTTCTTTGAACCAAATTTGATTGGATTTTGTGCAGTTATGCTACATATAACAAGCAGGAGTGAGTTAAATACAAACAAAAAAAAACATATTCTGGGCTTTTGGTACGTAAGAGATGGTTTTAAAAATATTGTATATGTCATTGAATTGGCTGTATGATCACCAGAAGCATTAGAATGGCCACCTTTTCAGAATTCTGTTGAGCCAAAACGCGCATGGAAGGCAGCAAATGTGTTTCTTTGTGGACAGAAATTGTTTTTGATGTCACTGTTGTGGAGATTTTCTTAACACCTGAGTGGGGAAAACATCCATCCATTTCCTACCGCTTGTCCCTCACGGAGTCACGAGGGTGCTGGAGCCTATCCCAGCTGCATTGAGGCGGAAGACGGGATACACCTCATCGCAGGGCCAACACAAATAGACCGACAACATTCACACACTTACAGTATGTTATTAAAATTATTCATGTTTGTGTAGACATGTCCTTAATCTTGACGTGACAATCTCTAAACACAGTATGTTGCTCAGCACTGGTGGACCTCAGGTTTGCTTGGATTTTGAAAAATATTTCCAGTCGAAAATAGTAAAAATAGAAATGTCTAATTGTCTAACAATTTCCAGGTTGCACTGCACCGCTTTAACTGCCACAACATGAAGAAGTCTATTTAAAGCCTGCCATAGCAACTGGCTGAAAGATTAACAGCAAGGGGGGAAAGAAAGGTGGGGAAAGAGAATGAAAGAAATAAACAGGGGGGGTTGCGCAAAGAGGGAGATCTGAGGACTCAGAAAGTTGGGGGCTGCTTACAATTACCACTTCCTCTACATAAAGACTTTCAGATGTGCTCGTGCAGTGGCCCTGGCCTGCAACAGTGTGTTCCATTAGCCCCAACAAGAATCTTGAAACACGACCAGACTCTTACCTCTTCATTTCTCTCTAAGCCATCTAACTCAACCGTCCCCACGCCACTTTTCATGGCTGCTCTGAAGCTCACGCAATAACACAGGTAAAACAAGTCTGGAGCCGCTACATGAGCAATGCTTTACAATTAATGTTCAGTCTCTGTTGGAGTTTGATTTAAGTTGTTAACAGCCCATTGCCTCATTTTTATTATCAGAACTTGAGTGGTAATCTACAGATTGTGTGACGTGTGGGATACAAATACTAGTTATTTACTTGTCCAATTCCTAATATTGCGAACTATTATACTTTATGAACAATGTGGACTCTAGTAACACTGCTAAAGTCTCAGTGCTTTGTTTTTTATAAAGTCCCACAGTGTAGCGGGAGGAGAGTTTATGTCTCTTCCATACATCTCCATTAGACTGTTTTTTCTAGTCGGGGGAAAAAAAAGGGCCACCACCCTCTCCTGAGAATTTCACAGCAAGTGCACTCTTTCTTTCCATCTGGAAAAAAGTGACGATAATACTATGCTATCCGGAAGGGGAGGTGGAGAAACAGGGAGGGTTTTTTCACATCACATTAAAGAAAACAATGAAAAAGGGGATGTGTGAGTGAATAGTGTGATATTAGAAGTGTTGGGATAAAATGAGATAATCCGATTACCACTGGATTTCCTCTGGCTACTACAGCAATAAAACCCCTCATACAAAAGCATGAACTACCCAATAAGTTACCCCCTCACTGTGCTGTGCATTCCTGCCGCCACTGCCTTCATACCACAGCAACCAATACACTATAGTGCTAGCATGAGCACACATACAAGCACATTTTAGATTCTACCTTAGCATCTATCTAAACATTGACCTTGGAAACAAATATGTCAGTGGGGAGAAGAGCGTTTTTTTAGTCTAATAGTAGAAGGTACTATTAATCTTTCCTTATGTGATGAACCTATTGCAAGCATCTGCTTTCTTGTTGTAATGCAGTTTTCACAGGAATATCTTTATATAGTAAAGAATGTGGGTGTTCAATATAACTTCTTCATTTCCAACATGATACCAATATTGCAACCTTGATTGTTGGTCGATATCGATATCAATCCAATGCAATTTTAGCACAAATCATACATACTTTTATTACTTACTTTGTAGGCAAGGTATCTGCAAATTTTAACAAGTCAAATTCAAGACGTTTTAGGACCATAAGGCATACAATTTAAGACCCGTTTAAGTATAAAGCATGAAAGGAAATTATTTCTGTTCATTTCCAGTGTAGAAAAAGAAAGAAATGCAACAAATGGGGTGCCACTTCGACACATATTGTGCATTAAAAACGCTAAAACCAATCCAATGTAGATCAATATACTGTATTGTAAGACATATACTGTAAGCTTTGCGTTATAGGTAATAAAGTAATATAGAATAAGACATCGCAATATTGGAACACTGGAGTTTACTGCTTATATCGGCAGCTAGTAACAGACATTTTTGATAGATGCCAATATATTCCGATTTGGAACGTTTTTTGAGGATATCGGATCGGGACACTCCTGATAAAGACACCATTAGTTAAACTGTAATATAGTAGCAGTACAATAGTAAGGTAGGGATTATAATACCCAGTACCTCACAAATGACCACACCCTGTTCATCTTCTCATTGGACAACACTGAAGAAATGACACTGATACAATTTCGTCAGTGTACGACTTGAATAAAAGTACACCCTTAAGTGAAAATTTTGCGTGGTTACCATTTTTTTCAAGTATTGCTTGAGCATGAAGTTTATACAATTCACAGTTGTCAATAGAGTCCTCTTTTTCTCCTCTGTGATGAGATCACAGAGCTGGAGAGTGTTAAGAGACCTTGCGCTCTTCCACCTTCCATTTGTGGATGCCCTAAATATGCTCAATAGGGCTCAGATCTGTAGACATGCTTGGCCAGTTCATCACCTTAACCTCCTGCTTCTTTAACAAGGCATTTGTCATCTTGGAGGTGGGATTTGAGTCTGTTATCATGTCAGAATAATCCACTACAGTCTCGTTTTTGTTTGATTTTGTTTTCTGAAGTGCCATAGACCGCAAATGGGCTCTTGGTTGTACATTGGACACTCCTGCTTTTGTGGCTCTTTATTTGGCTTGTTTTCTTCCCATTGTTGTCAAGCTATGGTGGTTGACGGAGAGTAGGAGTGTTGTGTGGCTGATTGCTTAATGCCATTCAACAGCCAGGCTTAACGATTAGCGCCACCTATGCAGTGTGAGCTGGTGTGGCATGCGCTGGCCCATTGTCCAGGTTTCCGGGACTGAGCTCAGGGCTAGGGGCGACGGGCTGAATGCTTGGAGAGTGGCTTGGCATATGGCCGTGATGAAGGGGGGGAAATGTGTGCCTGTTGGTCACTTTCCGAAAGGGCAGGACACTGACGTGATAGCGCTTATATTTTGACCTCTGCCAGGAGGTTATATCACCCACATTGGTCAGCTAGTTAGTGAGCAACATAATTCAAAAAGTTAGTTGTAAGTTTTTAATGAAACTTTCAGTAAATATCAGAAATTGGCATAAGGAACAAGGAATTACATTTTGAGAGTGAGCCAAATCACTGTCTGATTTAAGCTTTTTTAAAGGATTCTTTACTTTTGGGAGAAAGGGCTAAGCAGATGTCTGCGGTCTCCGAGTGATTTTCTAGTTCCTAATATTTTCTTTATCTACAGGTAATGTACCAATGATCGCCCGCTCGGTGGCATTTGACAGGTTGGCAACACCATGCTTGAACCGTCTTTTTTTAGAGCAACAATTATTTGTAATAAAAATGTTTTTTGCCATGAGCTACAATTTTTACCTTCTGGTAACAAAGATGAGTGCGTATCGGAGCAATAACATGTATGACACCTGATCCCCATTCACACCAGAAACCTTGTAACGCTAACAGGTCACATGGCACTTAGGAAGGGAAAATGGCCAACTGTGACCAATCCAGATCACTTTAAAAAAACAATATTTACTTGGGAGAGAACTCACTTTTGTTGACACAATTAAAGCATCAATGGTTGTTGTTTTGAGGGGAAAGTACATTTAAACTGTTAATCTGTACACTGACTAATTTAAAGTGTTACAAAATGTCATGCCTTTAGTTTTGCCACCGAGGAGTATTTATAAAATTGTAAAAAAAAAATACAATAAAAAAGGATAAAAAAAAACGGTTTTGTTTAGAAAATGCACAAACACTTACTCGTGTTCATTGATGTATAGCTCTGACAACTCATGCCATGCTTCTTGGTCCCCAACAAACCTGTGGACACAAAAGTAACTCTGTTACACATGCAAGTTCATCAAACTACCTATTTTACATTGAGAGAAACATTCCAAGATTAAGTCAAAAAAGGCTTTAATACACTGCCATCCAATCTGAATTAGACCACTGTTGGTTTGTTTATAAGTCACTACTTTTTTCCCATGCTTTGAAACCCTGTGTTTTATACAACAATGCGGCTAATTTAAGGATATTTCCAGGTTCTCATACTTCACATGCTGCCAATAAATTGTTAGCCCTTAGACCAATGAAATTGCCGAACAAGTTATAAAGTGGACAAATGACATTTTTTCCATTAAATCACACAAATTGATACAATCATTCAGTCTGCCATCTAGTATGTTATACCATTGGTTCTCAACCTTTTTTCAGTGATTGTAATAGAGATCCATCTGGATTCATCAACTTCATTCTAAACATTTCTTCACAAAAAAAGAAATCTTTAACATCAATATTTATGGAAAAAATCTAGCTGTCAACACTGAATGTTGCATTGTTGCATTTCATTTCACAGTTTATGGACTTACATTCATTATTTGTTGAAATGTTATTCAATAAACATATTTATAAAAGATTTTTGAATTGTTGCTATTTTTAGAATATTTAAAAAAAAATCTCACGTACCCCTTGGCATACCGTCAAGTACCCCCAGGGGTACGCGTAACCCCATTTGAGAACCACTGCGTTATACATTCACCCTCATTATAAGACAATACACAACACAATGCACACGGCACAGCCCCAAAGCTCATGAAGATCGACCCGGCTAATGAAAAAGAAAACAGCTGCTGCACGAAATGCACCGCTGCTAACAGACCCAAAAAGGATGAACCGTCACACGCCAAAGAAGATGACTATAGAGGTTTAGTGCGCAGGAAAAAGACAAAGACGACAGCGCTCTCTGGTAGACTACTGTATGTCGTGTTACAGGCACTGTCTTTTGTTGGATTAGTAAATGAACACAAGCGCCTGTGTTTAGTTTAGTTTATTATTTTGTCAGTCAGTGGTCAAAAAAATAAACAGTTTTACATTCATAAATTGACAATTTTGCAGACCAAAAGGAATTAGGCTGTAATTGAATACTTATTTCACCTAAACCTACAAACAATCTCAAACACAAGATGTAGTAAAACCTAGAGACATCCTGTCAATATTTAATGACTCAATGCGTATATGCAGCTTATATATGTATGAAATAAAATAAATACAAAAATGAGGTGGGTGCGCGCTAATAGCCTGGAAACTACCTTATGTGAATGCACTGAAAAAAAAAAGATGTATCCATCCTTCAATCTGTTTTCTACCGCTTGTCCCTCTCGGGGACAAGTGGGGTACACCCTGGACAAATATTGCTTCATTTTGTTTATTAAAAAATTCATGAGAAAGTCCATGACATTGTTGCCTGTCTTCCAATTCTTTAGAAAGCAAGTTGAGTAGTTGTTTTCTGGTATTGGGTAAATTGGTTAAAATCCATTTTACCTGTGTTTTTAGTGATAGTGTTTTATTATTTTCTGATCTCTAATGTGCAGCACTTTGTCGTTAAAGTGTGGTGTGAAATAATGTGTAAGGCATAGACATCAACACATAAGCCGTGCAAGGAGAAATAATGAGACTTACTGCTCTAAGTACTCATTGAGTTCCCGAATGGCTTCAGTGCTCTTCCCCTGGGCCTTCAGTATAGAGATCTTACGTTTTCTTGCAGCCTGTATAGGAAACAGAAAAGTCAGTGTCTCTCTGAGAGTGTGTGAGAGAGACTGATTTTTACGGCATGTTACAATACAAAACAATCCTCAATATTGACATAATTATCTATGGAACAAATACATCAGCAATTTGGTGCATTAAAAAAAACGACATGTAGATGAATGGAAAAAGCCTCAAACAACCGATCAATGTTGTAAAATGCATTTATTCCATTACTGGGGTATTTAAACAAAGAAGCCAACAAAGACATTAGAGAAGATAGTGGCAATGTCCAATAAATGAGCTCACAGGCGAAGATAAAGGGGTGATTCATCCCAGAATCATAGGGGAAAATTGCACTCTCTTCTCAAACCCAAAGTCTGTCTTCCTACTGGCACAGCATGAATCTAGAATTTCACTAGCTCAATTTATATTAGTTGAAAACTGATTTTCGTTAGTTTTCATGGTGTAACCTTAAAGTGAATTAGGTTGTCAATCAAGTATTAGTTTCACTGCTCTAACATTTCCAATTGTTGTACTCGCCTTATTCTCCCGTCTAATGGTAAATGACTGAAAACCTTAACAAGAGGCTGCTGCTCCATTAGAAGGGCACTACACCGCCACAGCTTTATTTATGGACTGGCAGTTGATTAAGTGGGGCTGCCTCTCCTCCACTCATTGCCAAAGCAATTGGGAGCAATCTCTGAGTCATGTCAAGGGGCTGTAAATTTAGGTTTCTTTCTGACATGGCAACAAAAGAAATCCACTTATCTATCAAGCTGTGACAGGGACCTACAGAGGCACTTCGGTTTACACTGATCAGAGCAGCAATATTTGGGCATATTTAGTAATGTACATGACAACAACCTAAAAAACAGAAAACATGTTTTTTGTAGGTTTCTGGTATGATCAAAACATTGTCATGACGATCCCTCATTTGAACCAGCAAAAAAGGCTACACAACTTGCAATGTGCATGCTAGGCCAGTAGTTTGAAATGGCACGTAACAAAGCTTGGACTAGCAAATGTTGGGCTGAACATTTAATGTAAACATTGACACATCTTCCATTTTCAAATAATTGTCTCATTGAAAGGTGCTGTATAAATGAGCAGCCAAAAAAGAAATTACTTTTTAGTTATACACTGTACTATTTACCAGTGTACAAAGCCAATCAACTGAAATCAGTCAGTATACATTTGAAAATTTGAATGATTCTGTAATGTACAGTTATTACAGTCTAAAAATGTCATGCAGGTGCTATTTAGCACAATCTTAAATTTTTACTCATGTGACCGTGCTATCACAACGTCCACACCGTACTTTTTCCTTCCAAAATAAAAAACCACATGGGATTGAAAAGAACATTTTCAAATTGGTAGCTAAAAAGGCAAACCGCAGTTTATTAAAGTGAAAGGCAATTCCAAACCACTTCCCAGTTTTCTCTATTCAAATAATATTTTTTTTAAACTGACAGTGAGACTTCTGTTGTCATGATTCTTTTATTTTTATTTTTCAAAAGTGCTCTCCCTGGAGACTGGATGACTCATTATCTTACGTTGACTTACAAGAATCCATCCATCCATCCATCCATCCATCCATTTTCTACCGCTTATTCCCTTTCGGGGTCGCTGGCGCCTATCTCAGCTACAATCGTGCGGAAAGCAGGGTACACCCTGGACAAGTCGCCACCTCATCGCAGGGCCAACACAGATAGACAGACAACATTCACACTCACATTCACACACTAGGGCCAATTTAGTGTTGCCAATCAACCTATCCCCAGGTGCATGTCTTTGGAAGTGGGAGGAAGCCGGAGTACCCGGAGGGAACCCACGCATTCACGGGGAGAACATGCAAACTCCACACAGAAAGATCCCGAGCCTGGATTTGAACCCACGACTGCAGGAACTTCGTATTGTGAGGCAGACGCACTAACCCCTCTGCCACCGTGAAGCCCCTTACAAGAATCCGCTTTGGCTATTATTGCTATGTTCACAGGGATGATAACACCTGGACTACGCTTATATATACATATATATATATATATATATATATATATATATATATATATATATGAGAGGGTTGTAATATTTAAATGCAGACATCAGCATGGATCTACGTTAGCTTAATTTTTCAACTTGCGTACGGGGTTTTAACAAGTATCAGCATATCAAATGTAGGGCTTTTTAATGCCATTTTTAATGGCATTAAAAAAAATTATGACTATGTCCGATCCCATAAGATTATTATATTTAGTCAAAAGATTACAATTGTCTATATCAGGGGTCTCAAACTCAATTTACCTGGGGGCCACTGGATGCAAAAATTGAGTGAGGCTGGGCCGCAAGAAAGGATTTCTTAAAATATCTAACATGCACTTTTTAATGAACTCACCTTCTATGAATGGCTTTCCCGCCCTTGCAATAGGGCGGGAAAGCCAACCCTCATGATTTTTCCGGGAGACTCCTGAATTTCAGTGCACCTCCCGACAATCTACCGGTGCAACCATTTTCCTGAATTTGTCTCAATTTTCACCCGACCGACATTTTTAAGGGCTGCCGTGACTTCACTGCCTTTAATGTCCTCTACAACAGTGGTGCTCAACCTTTTTTCAGTGATGTACCCCCTGTGAACATTTTTTTAATTAAAGTACCCCTAATCACAGCAAAGCATTTTGGTTGGAAAAAAAAAAAAAGAAGTAAAATAAAGCACGTTGTCATCAGTTTCTGATTTATTAAATTGTATACCAGTGCAAAATATTGCTCATTTGTAGTGGTCTTTCTTGAACTATTTGGAAAAAAATATATAAAAATGACAAAAAAAGTTGTTGAAAAATTAACAAGTGTGAAGTGAAGTGAATAATATTTATATAGCGCTTTTCTCAAGTGACTCAAAGCGCTTTACATAGTGAAACCCAATATCTAAGTGACATTTAAAACCAGTGTGGGTGGCACTGGGAGCAGGTGGGTAAAGTGTCTTGCCCAAGGACACAACGGCATTAACTAGGATGGCACAAGTGGGAATCGAACCTGCAACCCTCAAGTTGCTGGCACGGCCACTCTACCAACCGAGCTATGCCCCGCCAAGTAATTCAATTATAAATAAAGATTTCTACACATAGAAGTAATTATCAACTTAAAGTGCCCTCTTTGGGGATTGTAATAGAGATCCATCTGAATTCATTAACTTAATTCTAAACATTTCTTCACAAAAAAATAAAACTTTAACATCAATATTTATGGAACATGTCCACAAAAAAATCTAGCTGTCAACACTGAATATTGCATTGTTGCATTTCTTTTCACAGTTTGTGAACTTACATTCATATTTTGTTGAATTGTTATCCAAAAAATATATTTATTAAGTATTTATGACTGACTGCTATTTTTTAGAAAGTTTTTTATAAATCTCACTTAACCCTTGGCATTTATCGGTGCTGGAGGGTATGTTTTTAATCAGAATACAATTAAAAAAAGGAGTTAAAATGTTTTATGGAAAAACAAACATAAATCATACTAGGAATACAAATGACGCATGTTTGGAAATTGATGATTGATTTAAACATTTTAGAAAAATACATGTCATGATATTTGGAAAAATTCCAACAACATGCATTCAAATTAAACTGAGTCAATTTAACATCTTGAATAGATTCTATTGTACACCCTCTCAGTTGTTTAAAATTTGTACATTAGCCAGCAAGTTATGAATAAAGTGTCAGCTAGCTGAAGGAACTTTTAGTCATTTACTGTGGGAATGTCAGAGAATAAAAGAGTAGGTTACGTGAAGTGTCACAAGAGTTGTTAATGTTACCCAAGTTAGCTCATGTGTGTTGAACTGGCGACTGAACTAAACGAGTCCTGTATGAAACAAGCTTAGCTTCCTAATTAACATGACATGGTGTGAGAGTTAAGGACTACAAGCCTACAGTCACCAGAGAATGGCACCCAGAGCTAATTCATTTTGCCGTCCAGCAGAGCAGCCGCTATGGAGGCAGCACTTTTCGCTTTCGAACCTTACAAGACCTCTAGTATCCAGTATTGAAAACAGAGACAAAGATAAGAAACACACAGAGACGTACTAAATGCATCGATGACGGCAACATTCTTGAATTCATTTTCATTCATCGTTTGATGGATTGATGTATTTATCGGCCAAGTCCTAAGATTGTATTACATTTTAAATGCCTCTGGAAATCGCATTTAATGCTTTTTAATGCTATTTAAGGCCCTAATTTTTGCAAAATCCATTTAATGCCTTTTAAAGCTTTTTAATGCCCTGTGGAAACCCTGACGTAAACAACTTAAATACTTTGGTCACTGAAACCGGATGTTGTGATGACGTATCTACTTCTGCTAGCGGGGTACGTCTTTCCCCATGCCCGAAGATGACGCAAAAGTCGCATTCAGGACGCATTTCCGTCTATACTGGAGTCACATGTGAAAAGATCAGTTTCCAATCGGATTCGGACTACCTCCTGATGTGGACTAAATCTGATGTGAAATGATCAGATTTTAAATATTTTAAAGCATTTAGATTGGCAAAAAGTTCCTTTGTCACTTGACAGCAAAACAAATATATATATAAAAATTTTTAAAAAATCACATTTGGTGTGCATTTTAAATGGCGCCCAGCTATCCACTAATGTCACTGCATCAAACAAAAAAATGCTAGATAAGGAAAGGATTGGTGTACATACCCCAATTGCTGAAGCCATTATAAAATGTACGTACATCAAGAAAGTTAAACAAAAATGTATCTACCTTTGGAGATGTATATTTTGCCAGGTTATTGCTTTACGCGAAAAAAGTTAACAAGCAAAGTAATGAGTTTCAAACCTTTTTGGACACCACCATGGCAAAAAAGGGAAAAAAAGCAATTTTTGTTGATTCCACAATTTTGGTTAATGGGTACCACATCTACTCCACAGCCTGTAATTACAACAGCTCAGTTTCCAATCTCTGCTGGCATGCTTTGCGAGTCTTCCTTGCGGTCACCATTTTTCCAATTTTGAAAAAAGGCATATTCCCTACTGATTCTTGAACATGCAGGATAAACTGCTTGATAGCCCTTGCCCTAAGACAGTTGACTCAACGATGAAGCTACTCACTGCCCTGCAAAAATGCAGGGTGTTCAAATACTTATTTTTTTCATGTGTATGTATATATATATATATATATATATATATATATATATACACACGTACATATATATATATATTATATATATATATATATACATATATATATAATATATATATATATATATATATATATATATGTGTGTATATATAACTTATAAACACATGCTTACCTTAGCTAAAGCTAAATATTACTCAAATCTCATCCACCGTAATAAAAACGATCCTAAATTTTTGTTTAGTACGGTAGCATCGCTAACCCAACAAGGGACTCCTTCCAGTAGCTCAACCCACTCAGCTGATGACTTTATGCAATTCTTTAGTAAGAAAATTGAAGTCATTAGAAAGGAGATTAAAGACAATGCGTCCCAGCTACAACGGGGTTCTATTAACACTGACACGATTGTATATACGGCGGATACTGCCCTCCAAAATAGTTTCTCTCGTTTTGAGGAAATAACATTAGAGGAATTGTTACAACGTGTAAATGGAATAAAACAGACAACATGTTTACTTGACCCTCTTCCTGGGAAACTGATCAAGGAGCTCTTTGTATTATTAGGTCCATCAGTGCTAAATATTATAAACTTATCACTCTCCTCGGGCACTGTTCCCCTAGCATTCAAAAAAGCGGTTATTCATCCTCTTCTTAAAAGACCTAACCACGATCCTGACCTCATGGTAAATTACCGACCGGTGTCTCACCTTCCCTTTATTTCAAAAATCCTTGAAAAAATTGTTGCGGAGCAGTTAAATGAACACTTAGCGTCTAACAAGCTATGTGAAACCTTTCAATCCGGTTTCAGGGCAAATCACTCCACGGAGACAGCCCTCGCAAAAATGACTAATGATCTATTGCTAACGATGGATTCTGATGCGTCATCTATGTTGCTGCTCCTCGATCTTAGCGCTGCTTTCGATACTGTCGATCATAATATTTTATTAGAACTTATCAAAACACGAATTGGTATGTCAGACTTAGCCCTGTCTTGGTTTAACTCTTATCTTACTGATAGGATGCAGTGTGACTCCCATAACAATGTGACCTCGGACTACGTTAAGGTAACGTGTGGAGTTCCCCAGGGTTCGGTCCTTGGCCCTGCACTCTTCAGCATCTACATGCTGCCGCTAGGTGACATCATACGCAAATACGGTATTAGCTTTCACTGTTATGCTGATGACACCCAACTCTACATGCCCCTAAAGCTGACCAACACGCCGGATTGTAGTCAGCTGGAGGCGTGTCTTAATGAAATTAAACAATGGATGTCCGCTAACTTTTTGCAACTCAACGCCAAAAAAACGGAAATGCTGATTATCGGTCCTGCTAGACACCGAACTCTATTTAATAATACAACTCTAACATTTGACAACCAAACAATTAAACAAGGCGACACGGTAAAGAATCTGGGTATTATCTTCGACCCAACTCTCTCCTTTGAGGCACACATTAAAAGCGTTACTAAAACGGCCTTCTTTCATCTCCGTAATATCGCTAAAATTCGCTCCATTCTGTCCACTAAAGACGCTGAGATCATTATCCATGCGTTTGTTACGTCTCGCCTCGACTACTGTAACGTATTATTTTCGGGTCTCCCCATGTCTAGCATTAAAAGATTACAGTTGGTACAAAATGCGGCTGCTAGACTTTTGACAAGAACAAGAAAGTTTGATCACATTAAGCCTGTACTGGCTCACCTGCACTGGCTTCCTGTGCACTTAAGATGTGACTTTAAGGTTTTACTACTTACGTATAAAATACTACACGGTCTAGCTCCATCTTATCTTGCCGATTGTATTGTACCATATGTCCCGGCAAGAAATCTGCGTTCAAAGGACTCCGGCTTATTAGTGATTCCCAAAGCCCAAAAAAAGTCTGCGGGCTATAGAGCATTTTCCGTTCGGGCTCCAGTACTCTGGAATGCCCTCCCGGTAACAGTTCGCGATGCCACCTCAGTAGAAGCATTTAAGTCTCACCTTAAAACTCATTTGTATACTCTAGCCTTTAAATAGACTCCCTTTTTAGACCAGTTGATCTGCCGTTTCTTTTCTTTTTCTTCTATGTCCCACTCTCCCGTGTGGAGGGGGTCCGGTCCGATCCGGTGGCCATGTACTGCTCGCCTGTGTATCGGCTGGGGACATCTCTGCGCTGCTAGTCCGCCTACGCTTGGGATGGTTTCCTGCTGGCTCCGCTGTGAACGGGACTCTCGCTGCTGTGTCTTGGATGCTCTTTGGACTGGACTCTCGCGACTGTGTTGGATCCATTGTGGATTGAACTTTCACAGTATCATGTTAGATCCGCTCGACATCCATTGCTTTCCTCCTCTCTAAGGTTCTCATAGTCATCATTGTCACCGACGTCCCACTGGGTGTGAGTTTTCCTTGCCCTTATGTGGGCCTACCGAGGATGTCGTGGTGGTTTGTGCAGCCCTTTGAGACACTAGTGATTTAGGGCTATATAAGCAAACATTGATTGATTGATTGATTGATTGATATATATATATATATATATATATATATATATACACACACGTACATATATATATTATATATATATATATACACACACGTACATATATATATTATATATATATATACACACACGTACATATACATATATATATATACACACGTACACATATATATATATATATATATATATATATATATATATATATATATATATATATATACAGTCAAGAAAATAAGTATTTGAACACCCTGCTATTTTGCAAGTTCTCCCACTTAGAAATCCTGGAGGGGTCTGACATTTTCACGGTAGGTGCATGTCCACTGTATGAGATATAACCTAAAAAGAAAAATCCAGAGATCATTATCTATGATTTTTTGAAAATGTATTTGTGTGTTAAAGCTGAAAATAAGTATTTGGACAACAACATTAACATTTGGTAGAGTAGCCTTTGTTTGCAATTACAGAGGTCAAAAGTTTCCGATAGTTCTTCACCAGGTTTGCACAGACTGCAGGAGGGATTTTGGCCCACTCCTCCACACAGATCTTCTCTAAATCTGTCAGGTTTCTGGGCTGTCGCTGAGTAACGCAGACTTTCAGCTCCCTCCAAAGATTTTCAATTGGATTTAGGTCTGGAGACTGGCTAGGCCACTCCGGAACCTTGATATGGTTCTTACGAAGCCACTTCTTGGCTTTCCTGGCTGTGTGCTTTGGGTCATTGTCATGTTGGAAGATCCAGCCACGACTCATCTTCAATGATCTGACTGAGGGAAGGAGGTTTTTGGCCAAAATCTCCCAATACATGGCTGCAGTCATCCTCTCTTTAATACAGCACAGTCATCCTGTCGCATGAGCAGAAAAACACCCCCAAAGCATGATGCTACAAACCCACGCTTCACAGTAGGGATTGTACACATCATTCTTCTTCCTCCAAACACATATAGTGGAATTATGACCAAAAAGGTAAATTTTGGTCTCATCTGTCCACAAAACTTTCTCCCATGACTCCTCTGGATCATCCAAATGGTCATTGGCAAACTTAAGACGGGACTTAACATGTGCTGGTTTAAGCAGGGGAACCTTCCGTGCCATGCATGACTTCAAACCATGACGTCTTAGTGTATTACCAACAGTGACCATGGAAACAGTGGTCCCAGCTCTTTTCAGGTCATTGACCAAGTTCTGCCGTGTAGTCCTGGGCTGATTCCTCACCTTTCTTACCATCATTGAGACCCCAGGAGGTGATATCTTGCATGGGGCTCCCTTCCGATTGAGATTGACCGTCATGTTTAGCTTCTTCCATTTTCTAATGATTGCTTCAACAGTGGACCTTTTTTCACCAAGCTGCTTGGCAATTTCTCTGTAGCCCTTTCCATCCTTGTGGAGTTGTACAATTTTGTCTCTGGTGTCTTTGGACAGCTCTTTGCTCTTAGCCATGCTGAATGTTTGGGTCTTACTGATTGTATGGGGTGGACAGGTGTCTCTATGCAGCTAACGATCTCACACAGGTGCATCTGATTCAGGATAGTACAGTGGAGTGGAGGACTTTTAAAGGCGGACTAACAGGTCTTTGAGGGTCAGAATTCTAGGTGATAGACAGGTGTTCAAATACTTCTTTTCAGCTGTATTACACAAATAAATTGTTAAAAATATCATAGATTGTGATTTCTGGATTTTTCTTTTTAGGCTATCTCTCATACAGTGGACATGCACCTACTGCAAAAATTTCAGACCCCTGCATGATTTCTAAGTGGGAGAACTTGCAAAATAGCAGGGTGTTCAAATACTTATTTTCTTGACTATATACACATACACACATATATATATATATATTTATATATATATATATATATATATATATTAGGGGTGTAACGGTACACAAAAATTTCGGTTAGGTACGTACCTCGGTTTAGACGTCAGAGTTCGGTTCATTTTTGGTACAGTAAGAAAACAACAAAATATAAATTATTTGGTTATTTATTTACCACATTCATAAACAATGGCATAACATACATATATACACAGGGTCCATTGCCAGGGTTGATGTGATCAACATATATAACAAACACTAAATAAGATAAGGCTCAGAATGGTTTCTTAAGAAAACCTTTCTACATATAAAGTGCTTTTTTTGATTGATTGATTGAGACTTGTATTAGTAGATTGCACAGTATAGTAAATGTTCCGTACTATTGACCACTAAATGGTAACACCCCAATAAGTTTCAACTTCTTTAAGTCGAGGTCCACGTTAATCAACATTAAACTGCCTCAAATTGTTGCTCGGATTAAATAAAATGACAAAACGTTTCTTCTACATATACAAAGTGCAAAATTAAACAGTTTCAAGTCAATTCAGCCTCAGGTTAACTTTTCTTTTCCTCCCCAGCCTGGCTAACTTGGCAATAAGAGGATATATGGGATCATAGTTCTTCCATCATAGATTTGGGTCAAAATCTAGTATTTAATGCAATATGGATTTAAATATTTTGCTATAAAAACATTTGTTATTGCTTTAGCCCTGCCTGACTCGCCGAGGAGAGGCTGCTTGAATGCGGTGGTGACACTTCAAATGGGTTAGCATGTGTTATGAGAGTAGCGTATGTGTGTGTGTGTGGCCCTTTAATATGTGACAGCATGTGACGTCAGTGAGTGTGGGCGAGAGAGTAGAGGGAGCGGTAGTGAGTGCGGGAAGTGGCTAGTGTTTTGTTGGATTGGCTGTGTGCAAGACCTCAATAAAGCCACGATTTGCAACTAATCGCCGGACTCTTCATTTACCCTGGAATCCGGAGCTGTGGAGACCCATTGCCGGGTAGAGTGAAGGGTGTTGCCCCTGAGAATACGTCAGCCCTGGAGGAGTGTCTCCCCTGCTCTCCTCGACTACGGTCTGGGCGCCGGAAGCAGGAAATGTGCAACACATGTTTGACGTGTTGTCGCAAGCAGCTGCTGAACAATGTCGGCAAACCTCCGTCCTCCATTGTTGTATCGCTCAGTCGAAGTGTTCCCAAACCGGAGATCTTAACAAGGCAGGAGGGTCTTCCAGCTCTGGCTTTTACATGTTGTACTAGCTACTGCTAGCATGTGTGGCGGGGTTTGCTGCTAGTGGGGTGTATGAAATAGTCAGGATGTGTCATGTATACAAAGGATTATGGGTATTTGTTGTGTTGCGTTTATGTTGTGTTACTGTGAGGATGTTCTGTCAATCTTGTATTGTGTGGCTTCACAGCGTGGCGCATATTACTAAGAGTGTTAAAATTGTTTATATCACGACCATTAGTGTACTCTGTCACTCAGTATGCCTTGCAGTCGTGTGCGTGTTGCCGCGGAAGCCACACACAACATGATGCTGGACTGACAAGCAGACCGTACATGTAGTAGGCGACAAAGCCAATGGCTTCATAGCACGCCCTAATACTTATTGTCTGGGTGACTACCGGGAGTGATTCAGGAGAATATTAGCGTCTCTTATTGTCTTCTTCGCTCTATGACACGGGTCTTAAATAGGACTTTGAATGGCAAAGGATATATATTTCCGGATGGTTCAACAGCCACCCGCCCGAATCTAATTAAAATCTATTTTTCGTCATGTCAACCGCCCGACCCGCGGTTTAACCGCAGACTTTGCGGATGAGACCGCAAACCGCGCATCTCTAATATATATATATATATATATATATATATATATATATATATATGTATATGTCCTGGGGATAGGTTAATTGGCAACACTAAAATTGGGTCTAGTGTGTGAATGTTGTCTGTATATCTGTGTTGGCCCTGCGATGAGAAGGCGACTTGTCCAGGGTGTACACTGCCTTCCGCCTGATTGTTGCTGAAATAGGCACCAGCGCCCCCAAAGGGACTAAGCTAAATGGATGGATGGATATATATATATATATATATATATATATATATATATATATATATATATATATATATATATATATATATATATATACACACACACACACACAGTATGTAGGTATATACATACTACATACATACATACATACCTATATATACATACATACATATATATATATATATATATATATATGTATATATATATATATATATATATATATATATATATATATATATATATATATATATATATATATATAGTTGTTTTTTTCCCAAATGCTATTCATCAATGCCATAAACCCGGGTTTGATCTTTATCAATTGACTTATTGTTCCATGCCTGACGGAAATACTTTGTATTAAATGTCACATGACCAACCTGTTTAATTTATTTTTTTTACCGTTTTACTTACAATTTTGTCATTACAAATATGCCTCTCACCTTTGAGGATTTAAAATGTGATGCTGACTTTTAAGATGGATTATTTATGAATGCGCTCAATTCTGACAACTCCCCTAATGTATGACTTGTTCATTTGGTTAGATCTTTCAGTTTAATATAGGTTATAAATTACACCTCAAGCTCTGATTACACTTTCTAACAGCCAATATATCTGCTACTGAATAGGACCACAAATAACCCTGTATTCACCAAAACCTTTCCTTCTCTTATACCGTATTTTTCGGACTATGAGTCACAGTCTTCTCCACAGTCCAGCGGGTGGTGAGACCCCAAACCCCGAAAAGAAATAAAAAATAAAAAAAATTTTAAATAAAATTATTATTATTATTATTTTTTTTTTAATAGTTTGGCCAAGTCTCACCCCCGGCCAAACTAAAAAAAAAAACGTGACTTATAGTCCAAAAAATACGGTACTCTTATTAAGTATGTGGGTAACAGGCAGAACAGCTCATTGACGGGACAACGTGTTGTACCTCAACATTTATGGAGCAAGTGTTCACAGCAAAAGATTACAAAAAACAATATACCGGTATGCATTACCGTATTTGTGGGGTCATCCTGAAGAATGGCATCATAGTGTTTGTTGGCCTCATCGTACCTTAGGAAAAAGTACATTTGTTTTTTACACAACCATTTTTCAATCCTGTAAAGTGAAGGGGTGGAGAAAATCAAACAGAGTTTGAGATGATCAAGTTTCTGTGTGTACAGCATGGGATGCTTCCATGATTACAGCAAGGCACTACAGTAATCAGTGTTGATTTTAAGGACGGAATAAACACTCATGTACATGTAGGATGCTGGTCACACAGCTAACCTTGTGCGAGTCTGTAGGGTTTCACAATGAGTCATGAAATCCATGGCAAACAAAGCTCTATGTTTTGAATGTTCTGTTTGTGTTTGATTGTATCCAGTTTGATTTACCTTTAAACAAGATCTGATTGCTGATTTGTCATGTGTTCAGATCTGCAGCCAAGTTGTTAACTTGTCTGTGTCTTGAACTGTGTATAGTACCACAAAACAAGCAACCTTGAGCACCCTATACTGGGGGCTTGAGCCAACATAATTATGTTTAAAATCAATTGCGTGTGCTAAAAAATATAAAATTGTATAGTAAACAAAACTAGAAAGATACGTAGTCATGTGATCTCCACTTGTCATATTTCATCAGGTACAAAAAGATCATTTTAAAACACTTGTCTTGTACAGTTATTATGAATTTTAGTTTCTGAAAACAAGGTCTAGTCTGTCCGACAGTGTCCAACCCAAAACTCTACAAAAGACAGAAGTAACTCTGGTTTCCATTAGCACTGAACTGCCACACTTCCAGCACTACTGCCTCTCTCACACTCAGTTTATTGCTCAGCCACACTTAGGAAAATTTCAGATGCACAAGGCAGCAAGCCACTGTGATTTGGAAAGGTGGGGGTGTTTAGAAAGAACTGTTTGAAGCAGTCCTGAAGTCTAAATTTGTCTACTACCAATGAGCTTCCGCTGTGCAGGCCACTAAATCTGACAAACACCTGAATGTTACTCGATACATCAGTAAAAAAAATAAATCATTGAGAAAAAGGAAAACACTTTTAAGTCACATAACATTTACAGGGCCAAGACACTAGCTAGACCAAAACCGGACAGAAAATAAAAGTTATGAAACCAGCGATTGAGGGACCCTGACAAAAAACAGTGGGATGTGACCACTTTCTTACTGGGAAACCCTTACACAGACTGAAGGGTTATACATGGCAACCCCACGTGAAAGCTTTATCTACATAAGTTAATGCTGGGTAATCCAACATAAATGTGGCCAAATCCAAACTCATTTTGGACATATACACACTCTCACTAATGTTTCACATAGGAAGGTTCAAAAATGAGAAACAATATCCAGATTGTAAGTACAATTCATACAAGTGATGCTGTTTTGCCCCATCTTTCCAAAATGCGGTGTCCTGTGCTTACCTTTCCAAAGCTTCCAGCCTCATGCCCGATAATCGCTTCACTCTGTGGCTATCTGGAAACTGCTTTCTCAGTTCCTGTAGACAGGTCTGCAAGGATGTGGCCAGACAAGAGACACCAATTATATTTGGCTGCATCTACTATTTTATGCTCCACTCACTCACTTCCCCTCTCTTTCTCTTCTACACACACACACACACACACACACACACACACACACACACACACACACACACACACACACACACACACACACACACACACACACACACACACACACACACACACACACACTTTGCAAAAAAAAAAATATATATATATATATATTTTTGCTTTCACAACCTCAAACTTACCAAATACACATTTGTGTTTATTTTGTACTCTGTTGTCCATTTAAGTGAGCTTGCTCTACAGCCCATGGTAACTGCTTACTTCTTTTTTGTCATTATGACTTCAAAGCTTTAGGGGTGTAACGGTATGTGTATTCGTATTGAACCGTTTCGATACGGGGGTTTCGGTTCGGTTCGTAGGTATACCGAACGAGTTTCCACACGGACATATTAGGTAGCGCACCGCACGTTGTGTAAACAATGCAGAGCGAGGCACAACACACGGCAGGCTAGCAGCGACCAGGATGGGGGGGGGGTTTAATGAATGAATACCCCGACTTGAACAAGTTGAAAAAATTATTGGGGTGTTTGCATTGTACGGAATATGTACTATACTGTGCAATCTACTAATAAAAGTTTCAATCAATCAATCAAATAAAGCACTTTATATGTAGAAAAGTTTTGTTAAGAAACCATTCTGAGCCTTATCTTATTTAGTTTTTATTTTATATAAGTTGACCACATTAACCTTGGCAATGGACCCGGCGTGTATATGTTTAAATTTGGTGAATAAATAACCCAAAAATGTATATTTTGTTGTTTTCTTACTGTACCGAAAATGAACCGAACTCTGACCTCTAAACCGAGGTACGTACCGAACCGAAGTTTTTGTGTACCGTTACACCCCTACAAAGCTCAGATACCATCTTACATTGAACGGATATACGTAAATGACATAGCCACATTGTTGTCATAACTAGTCCTCAGATGATTTGGCTTTGAATTTGGCTTAAACAACCCATCCACAAGTTGTTCATGGTATTTTTAATAGAACACTTGATAATAAATTGCTGCAAACTACCATATATTATCCCAACAAGCATCCTCTAATTATGGTGTGATTGATACTGTGTGAAAAAATATGTACAAGATAAACTGAAGGACACGATTTATACATACAATTCGGAGGAAGAAATATTTGATTCCTTGTTTTTTCTAAATGTGGCTACATAAAAATACATTAACTCTTCATATTCTAGGGTAGAATTATTTAAACAAATTATCAACAAATTAACCTAAAAAAACATTATATAAAAAGTGGTGTATGATTTTTGTGAAAAGTGAAATGAAGGAGAATTTTGTGAAGAAAGTATTTTGATCCCTACTAAACCACAATAATGTTGCTCCACACAGACTGGTACTCATGAAGCATCAGGCCTGTCCCTTCAGGAGCTTTGTAAGACAGTGACTACAGTTCGAGTGATAATTCCAAAACGGGAGAAATAAACAAGATACAAATCAAAAGTCGGTGAGCTGGGACTATGGTCACCAAAAAGACATAGGTAACACTCCCCAGTAAGGGCATGAGCCTTTAGTGCATTCAAGAATAGGCTCCTCTAAAGTATCCCTTAGAACCCTGAATGATACAAGAAAAACCAGGGAGAAAGAGATGTAGTGGGACCAAAATTGAGCTTTTTGACATTAACTTGACTCTTATGGCCTCATTTACTAAGATCCAAATACCTCACGCAAAACATGTGCAATCTCTAAAATAAAGTGTATTGTTAGGGGGTGTGTTGCTTGTGATTTACTAACACTGTGTGTAAAATTGGAAAGTAGTGCCGACCGCCTTATTTAAACAAGGATTTTGCGTTTACTATATAGGGCATAACCATGGAGATGCTTTCGTTTACTGCCAATCGATGTGCATTCCTGCATGGTTTTGAACAAGCAGGAGACATGAAGTACTTTTTAAGGGGATTTTAGAAGCAGCCACACTCTTATAGTGCATCTACATTGAAACCACTATTTCATTTTATTTTACCACTGAAGGTACGCTCATTGTTGAGAGGCTGCACTTACTTCCCTTGAAACGAAAGAACCCACAATGAAACGAAAGAACCCACAATTAAATATATATTTTTTATAAAAGAAATATTTTAATAATACATATTATATGTGACAAAAACAAAAGTCATTAAAAAATACTAAAGCACACCAAAATGCATCAATTGAATCTGTTTTAATCCATCCATTTTTTCTACCGCTTATTCCCTTTCGGGGTCGCGGGGGGCGCTGGCGCCTATCTCAGCTACAATCGGGCGGAAGGCAGGGTACACCCTGGACAAGGCGCCACCTCATCGCAGGGCCAACACAGATAGACAGACAACATTCACACTCACATTCACACACTAGGGCCAATTTAGTGTTGCCAATCAACCTATCCCCAGGTGCATGTCTTTGGAAGTGGGAGGAAGCCGGAGTACCCGGAGGGAACCCACGCATTCACGGGGAGAACATGCAAACTCCACACAGAAAGATCCCGAGCCTGGATTTGAACCCACGACTGCAGGAACTTCGTATTGTGAGGCAGACGCACTAACCCTCTGCCACCGTGAAGCCCTGAATCTGTTTTAATCAGCCATGTAAATCCTCCAGCAGCCATAAAATTATAAAAATATGTCGCTAAATAGGAAGGAAAATTATCTTCAGTTATTGCCTGTGCAGCACAAGCACTGATCCTGCATCTGTTTGTGGAACTTTCAGTTTGCACATCCATCAGACCTGTACTAAAAAAAAAAACTAAATAGTGCTCGCAAATGGTGATGAGTGTTAATAAATTACATAGTGTGCGTTAAACAGTTATACTTGCATCTTCTCCTTCCAGTTTTGTGGGTGTTTTGATGATCAGCATATATTTCGCATATTAAAGAAGAAAGACGCAAAATGGATTGCACATCTTATTCTTCTCCCTAAACAGACACAATCCACTTTACACACATGTAGTAGATCAGCTTTGCAGTGCTATCAAGGTTGCATGTGTTTTAGTACACCCAAAACTTTAGTAAATCAGGCCTTTACTGATTTTAAAGTACCAGTAGAATGGAAGAACAAGTTGCCTCTATATTGAAGTTATTACCCTTGTATATCTGATTTATGACACCCAAAGACTTCCAAAGTTTGTGAATACATAGATATAATCAATCTCACGTGAGTCCCAAGTCATTTTGAAAGTTAATGAAGAAGCCAGTCAGGTGTTCCCGTGACGTTGCGCCAGGAACCAAAGATCATTTCCCCATCAACAACAATGCGAATCAAGCAGACTTTGAGAGAATTAACAATTACTTTGGGAAAAATAATGACCTTATATTTCTGAGCACGTACACAAACATGATGAGCAATAGGTTTTAGAAAACCGACTGCTACTTGGATTCAGCTTTATTGTGCTTATAGCATACACAGCATTGCTAGGTTCTAAACATACAAACTAACAATATTGAACCATAATAAAACAAACACTTACTGTAACATTTCCACTCTCGCTAGGATGTTGACTGACAGGATGCTCACATAATTCCATTTAGATGAAGAGTCAATCACAATCCCCATGAAGGGTTAAAAACAAGTTTCTTCATGTGTCTTTTTCGCTACCTCTTGGATGTGAAAGTCAACCAGCCTGTCCGTCCATGACCATATTTGTCTACTACCAGGTGAAAGATGCATTAATTATAATCGACAACAAGCAGCGTATGCTAGCATTAGTTCACTGCTATCAATGTGCTGCTAGTATTACTCATATTTTTAGGTCACGACATGTCAATGGAGTATTGTTAGCTATTTCTGGATATTTTTAGAGAAGTTACAATGAGAGCAACAGAGGACCCTTGATCTGTTGACTCAATTGTTAACTATTTATTCACGCTTTCGAATACATAAAAAGTCAAGCATATGTGTTCTTGACTTACGTAAGATTTGTGAATAATAAAACAGCAAATTTTTTTCAAATCTTTGTGTATTTCATGTTTGACTGATCTAAAAACATGGTCGCAGTGCAGAAGCGTTACTAAAGTGACATAGAATCTACGGAAATTACCAGAAATGTTCGGAGCACAATATTTAAAACGGCTCACTGAATTTGTGGCTTTTTGTGACATTTTAGACGGTATATGTACATACTTTGCGGACTGTAAATACGGTTGGATACGGTTTTTATGGATACAATGTACCACAAATAGGCATATAAAGTAAAAAAATGTTTACCACTCTACCGGTACGTTAAAAGGACATTAAATGCAGAATAGGAAGAACACCAATTCCTTGTTCAAAAATGTAGGTTGAGACATCCTACTTTGGGGCTTATTCTCTAAGGGTACAGGAAGACCTTGTTGCATTGAAGGGCCAAAGAATGATGGCATGTACCGCAGCATCTTGAATGAGAAGCTCCAGCCGTTTGCCAGAACCCTGAAGATGAGTTACAGATGGGTCTTCTACCATGACAATGACCCACAACATATGCCAAGGGAACAAAGGAGTGCCTCAAGAAGAAGCATATTAAGATCCTGGAGTGACTTAACCGATCTCTAGACTTTAATCCCATTTCTGTGGAGGGATGTCAAAACTTTTGAGTTGCCAAGTGACAGACTCAAAACCTTTAGGATTTGCAGAGTATCCTGCATGTAGCCCTGGTGACCTACTACAAAACAAACATCTGATCCTTTTTTTCCAGCAACAAGGGTTTCTACCAAGCACTAAACAGAATTTTTCAAAAAGAGGGTTGTACGGTATACCTAAAATAATGAATTTTTAAAAAGTTACTGTACTGCCTTGAGGTGGCGACTTGTCCAGGGTGCACCCTACTGTCTGCCCGAGTGAAGCTGGGGCTAGGCTCCAGGCCCCCGTCTGCCGCCCCTAAAGGGACAAGTGGTAAAAAATGGATGGATGGACTATAGTGCCTTTGAAAAATACCGGTAGTTTTTTTTCGTGACGCTGCTGGTACTATAAACCGAGGCAACATACACACAGAGCACATACAAGCGGAGCCATTAGAGGAAGAAAGGCAGAAGCGGCAATTCTGACTGTTAATAAAGAGGGCACGCAAATCACAATATGGAGGTATTTTGGCTTCAAAGCTAAAGATCAAGGAGAGTTAAAGCAATGAAGCGCCGCTCTGTAAGCAGTACTTAAAACATGCCTCACCATAGGTGGCAATACTTCAATCTAGGGTTCTACAGTATACTGGTCCAAATAAAGTACCCGCGGTACTAATGAATTCAAAATGATATTATACTGCCTGTGAAAAATACCGGTACTTTTTTTCCATCCGCATGCTGCAGTGCGGCGGTGACATACAGAGCCAAAGCTCATGATGTTGAGTGTCATCACACACACACAAAGCCCATACAAGCAAAAACAGTGGGAGAGGAAATATGTGCAAAATGCATTTCTACTGGTTAATAAAGAGGGTGCGTGAAGTGCAATATGGTAGTGTATTTGAGGTGACGAGTTATACATGGGAAGCGCCATGCTGCAACCAGTGCTTTAAAACATGCCTCCCCAAAGATGGCATTAAAGTATTACAATCTTTGCTTCAAACTTAGGTAAACATTTAAATAACAATCACCCAGACCTGCACAAGGAATTTAAAGGTAATGTAGTTAACCTGCTCCCCTGCAATGCACATAGACGCGCACACGCAATAATTGGCAAACTTGTTGCCACTTATTAGTTCAGTCCAAACCACCCACATAGCGTGAACTGATACTTTTGAAATGACAGAATTTTGTTACAAATTCCTACAATTTGTGTTTTATGTTCAACAATGTGTGTTTTACCTGCTACATGTCGTACATGTGTACTTTGAGCCGTACAGTTTTTAGTATTTAGTAATGCTTGTATTGGTCAAAAAACAGACCAAGAGTGGCAAACAAAAAACATTTTCAATAAAGCTTTTCTATTCTATTTTAACCTAAACCTAGATTATGACAGGCTATATGTAATAAAGAACAATTTACAATTGTGCATGAGTGAAATTACTTTTCATTTTTATTTCAATCTTCTAAAATTGTTATTTAAGTGCAATAGGAAACATATGTTTAACGTATCGTAAGACTTTATTAAAATGAAACCAATAATGGCATTTGTTTCTGGTCTCTTTTATTCTGAAAAGTACAGAAATACATGTTGGTACCAGTACCAATACACTGGTATCAGGACAACCGTATTTCAAACTTAAGTAAACATTCAAAGAACAAACATTCAAACATGTACAAGGAGTTTAAAGGCCAACAGGTACGTACATAGTTAACTAGATGTAGCTCTGTTGTGCCCAAATAGACACATAGACGCCGCATACAGCTGGTTGGCCCGTTGCCAAATATTAGCATATTAACGGAGTCAAAACTGCCTAGATAGCGTAAAATAATGCAAATGAATTGACTGAATTCCGTAACAAATCCCAAAAATGTGTGTTTTACCTGCTACATGTCTTATCTGTTTAACAGGTAGTTTAGCTATAGTATTGTTTTTAGTATTTACTGATTATTGTACTTTTCTTAAAGCACAGACCAAGCAAGAGAGGCAATAATAAATCATTAAGCATTTTATACAACGTCAATAAAGGTTTCTATTATATGCCAAACCAACCCTTAATTATATCAGGCTATATGTAATCAACCGCATCAAAATATAATCTAGGTCATGTATATTGAATTAATTAGTGCCACTGCTTGTATGACAAACGTATCACAATCATTTGCTTTTTCAACTACAGAAGTCTGCTTTTGGTGT
The DNA here is from genome assembly GCF_033978795.1 of Nerophis ophidion. NCBI lineage: Eukaryota > Metazoa > Chordata > Actinopteri > Syngnathiformes > Syngnathidae > Nerophis > Nerophis ophidion. The sequence goes on along the minus strand of NC_084621.1, from coordinate 60,591,881 downwards.
TGATTTATGGAGAGTGACTCCACACACTGCCACCTATTCACAAGCAACCTACCATTTAAACTGTTTTTGAGCAGCATGCCGAGTACTCAAACTGAATTTCCAAAGATGCCAAAAGGCTCAACAGGGCAGTGACTGTACATCTGTATGAATCAAGTGCCAATTATATACAGTTGAGAAAGCTGAATTCAGAAACGTTTATCTTATCTATATGTATATCTTTGAGTGCAATGACAAATGTGTGTTAAATGTTTCAAATTATGTATGCTAAAATTAAGCCAATATTGACTTTTTTTTTTTTGGTTGCCTTTTTTTTAAAGCATCAAAAAGAATCAAATTACATTTTGGTACTGATACCGAAATGTTGATATAAAGAAAACACTACTGTATACACTGACTGGCAAGTTTATGACCACCTGCACAATTTAATACAGCATGAAATATTTACCTAGTGAATTGATGACTCACATTTTACCATCCAAAATGCAGTTTATCCATCCTGTCAAGATTTGACCTGATTGTATGTCTATTACCTTAATCTAAAGCCACCTTTCTTTGCTTAATTATCTTAATGTATGGCCAAAAGAAAACTAATTGTAATGACTAAGTTAGACTTTCCCTATATCACATATATGCGGAGTGGAAAACAATATTTTTTAAACAGTTTAACTAATGAAGACTAACTTAAAAAACGTCAAATTTCGCTCGTGGTTGGGGTAACCCCAAAGAAAATGTTGTGTCCCCTTTTAGACTGAGCCGCATCTGGTTGTTTGCTAAACAACAAAATACTGCCATTTGGCCAAATAAAAATTGTATTTACACATTTGGCAAAGACATAGATGCAAGTGGAGATGGCTGTAAGAGAAAAAATGGGTGCATAAAGTAGCGCTTTCAAACTTACCAGAGCCAAGTCGTCCCGACTGCAGTCCAAAGCAGCAATCATCACCTGCTCATAAATAATCCATACTGGGCAGAAGAGAGACAGACAAGAGAGACTGTGTTAACACCCTTTCCATTCCCTTGCTTGATACAACGTGGCATAAAATGTGACATGTTGAATTGTAGAATTCACATAAAAACTTAAGACTGCTTAACCCACCAGCTGCAACTCTTTTAACTCACACAAACTTCCATGACGCAAAAACAAAGATTTCAAAGTATTTTGGAAATAAACTTTCCACATCGGGCAACATGGTTAGGCATGTGGTTAAAACGTCTGCCTCACACTTAAAAGGTGGTGGGTTGGATTCTAAGCTCTGACCTTTTCTGTGAGTAGTTTGCATGCATGCATTTTGGCATTTGACATATAGTTCAGTCCAAAAATATCATAGTCGCAATGAATTTAAATTGAAGATCTGAGTGTAGTTGCCGTCATTTGCAAAGGCTCTTAAACAGTTTGGAAAATTGCCATTTAAAATACATTTGAATTTCCCATTATTATGTGCCATCTATAGACATTGATGTATTTAAAGTACAATGGTTACCATAATAGGCCTGACGGGGAGTGATTGCATTACAATCAATCCATGATGATGTGGCAGTGCACGTGTCGTGTTTGGGAAAATGTAATCTCTTATCTGCCTTTCGCATTATCCACCGCCTCAAAACTGGAGTTCATTTCACCTAACATCTAGTTTGATATTTCTTATATTTTCATTTATTCTTATTTTTTATTAGTTTTTAGGGCAACAATTTGAATGTTTGATTTTGTTTTGACTAAAATTTTAATCAATTTCTAACTTTGGATACATTTGACCATTTATACCGATTCAGCTACAAAGTGCAGGGATATGACTTTCGTGCCACCATCGCACATCTCTAATGTACACGCAAGTATGCCACATTCATTCATGATTGGTGGAACACAGGGCTATAGTATGTGGATTACCAAAGATAATAAGATTGATAATACTTGATAAAAACCAAATACTAGGGGTGAACAACGTCATAACCTTTGTTTGGTTTTAATGTCACGGTTTGGTTTTGAACTGGAAAGGAACAAAATAAAAAACATAAAACTGCTTAGCTTTGAATATTGGTAAAGTATTTTTGTGTCCAGACAAATAGTTTTTTAGCAAAGAAAGTCTCTTATTGGCTAAAGCACAACATTAGTGGTAGGGCTGGGCAATATTGGCTTTTATTAATATCGGGATATTTTAATGCCATATCGCGATATACGATATATATTACGATATTTTGCCTAGGCCTTGAATGAACACTTGATGCATATAATCACAGCAGTATGATGATTCTATGTGTCTACATTAAAACATTCTTATTCATACTGCATTAATATAGGCTCATTTTAAACTTTTCATGCAGAGAGGGAAATCACATCTAAGTCAATTGACCAAAACTGTATTCATTAAATACTCTTCATTCTCTCACGTGTGACTTTTTAAATGAAAGAACAAATTAATAGTGTTGCTACCTTTTTGTAGTAACACTTCTGCTGCATACTTTGCATTGATTGATTCTATTATTAGTAGATTGCACAGTACAGTACATATTCCGTACAATTGACCACTAAATGGTAACACCCGAATAAGTTTTTCAACTTGTTTAAGTCGGGGTCCGCGTTAATCAATTCATGGTACAAATATATACTACCAGCATAATACTGTCATCACACAGGTTAATCATCATAGTATATACATTGAACAGCATATTGCTGTTGTTTGCTGAATATCTTCCCACTTGAAGCCAAACCACCGCCAATGATGGACCCCCTGCTCTTTATGTTGGGCATTTATTGTTCTTCCTCCATTTGTGATAAGTTTCGCACCTTCTCTCTCTTGTATTGTAACAAGCTCCACTCGCTCGACCTGCCGCAGCTAACGTTAGCCACGCTGCTACCTCTCTGATCGGCGAGAGCTATGACGCTAGACTCGCGAGAGTATGTGACGTATGTAAGAAGGCGGACTTGTTTTCCGTCTCTGTGAGAATGAGAGACGAGGAGGAGTGAGAAACGCCTGTTGTGTGATGCCTGCAGCTAAAAGCAACTCGACCTGCCTCAGCTAACGTTAGCTCTCGCGAGAGCGTGTGACGCTAGACGCGCGACAGTATGTGACGTATGTAAGAAGGCGGGCTTATTTTACGTCTCTGTGAGAAGGACAGACGAGAAGGAGTGAGACACGCCAGTAATGTAATGCACGCAGCTTAAAGACACGGTGCGAGAACATATCATCGAATATTACAATAGTCATTTTCTATATCGCACAGAGACAAACCTGCGATATATCGTATATATCGATATATCGCCCAGCCCTAATTAGTGGTAATAATTGCAACGTGTGGCCCTGTCCTCGATCATGCAGTGGTTTTTGTATTTTATTTGTCCATTAACGTATTTCACCTCTAAGGCCAAATAGAGGCTATATTAGACGAATGACTGAAGAATGTCTTCAGGCTTTGGCTTCTGCTTGGCACTATAGCTAGTTATGCCTCCCACTATCCAAAAGCTAAACCGCACTGTATTTGATTAATAAGTAGATTTTTAGACGCAAGGCAGTTATACTTTTTGACCTTTCGCATTTAAATGAATAAAAAAACTGCTTAATATGCTATAAAATTGGATTAGTACCACACCCCTTCCAGGGTTTTTCCCAGATTGCCAATATTGCTTGTATTCCGTGATGTGACGTGACTTATTCCGTAAAATGAAAAATCGTGGTGGTCAACCAAGCCAAGAAGGCTGTTATGCAGCAAGCAGTGCGAAAACTGAGTATGCAAGAGACCTACTGCCAAAAGCAGATACGAGCAAAAAAATCAAACTACGCAATGAAATAGATCCCTACACTTCATCCAAAAAAAAAGATTTGTTGAGTAATATCAGGGATTATTTGTTGGTCGCGTTCCCAGATATTTTGAACTATCTGGTGCTCCAGACACCATTCTACAAGACCCAACAGATGACAACTAGGACAAGCATAGAGGTCTACAACTTATTAAGTGTTGAAATTGGTATCAAGACTATCTTGGATAAATATGCATCGTTTTTGTTTGGGTAAGGTTGCATTTCATAATTTATCTTGGCTTCAATGTTTGTTGTTGCTGTTGCATGCACTGTTTACGAGTACACATTTTTCCCAGTCGTCATCAAATTGTAATTAATTTGCTTTCTTTTATTTAGACTTGCCGAGATGGTGCGCTTCGAAACACTTGTAGCAAAAATATGTTTTAAGGAATACAAATAATATCAAGATAATAGTTAAATGGGATATACTAAACGTTGAAAGTACATCAAACAAGCCTTCAATGTAGTGGTCACTGCAAAGTCGTACATTTTTCGACTCCGCTCCATTCAACAGGAGCCCGTGCTATTTTTTCGTCGTCGTTTTGTAAAATATTGCACTCTTCCGCCCTTCTTGAATTACCTCTTGAGGAACTTTGAAAAAACGTTTATCCTTTTCAAGATTTCAACGATTTGTACAGCCGAAAACAACGCAAGCATGACGCATTTTTCCTCAAGAAAAGCTGTACGGCGCTGTCTTATTGAGAACAGATGCTGGCTTGACCACCACGCATATTAAATGAGGGGACGTTAGCCGGACACGACGTCATTTAAAACCAAGCAATACCTCTGGCAAAGGGGGTGTGGCCAACATGACGTCCTCATACAGTATACTTCACATTATCTGCTATAATACAGATACTTTCTTTAAAAATGATTTACAAAATGTATTCATTCATTTATAAACAAACCTGTATTGTTTTGGTATTAACATATTTAAAATATATCACTATGCTCTATTTTTAAATTGTTGCAGCTCATTGTACAATGTACTTTGTTGAGAATTGTTTAAGCTTCTACAAAATAAACGACAAGCAACAAATCCAGCAACTTTTTCTGGTGTTATTGGAGACTACTTGTGTTTGGAGACTATATACTTCCATCCCTCGAAATATCCGATAAACCGCTAGAGCTGCAGCGAGTCTGACACCACACTTACTTTGCGCTGTTGCGAGCCTTTCTCTCCTTAAAAAGCCACTACCGTCCTCTGAATATAAGCACATTGCACGTTTTGTAATTCGCTAGTACGATCGAAGTACGTCTACATTTCAGACATGCGGCCTCCGCTCCAGACCATCCCATGCATATTGCTTACGTCATCACAGCATCCGGTTCGACGGGGCTGTTCTAGTCTTTTTTCAGCAGTCCAATTAATGGTGCATCACTGGTCAAAAGTACGTAATTACTAGGCTATATAAATCCATTTATACTGTAAAGACCTGCTTGAGGTAATGTTGATAATTGTGTGTTTTTTATGTTCTTGCCTGAAAAGGGAATTGGCCAAGAATTAGGAAGCGTTGTTGTGTATCAAGACAGCACGGTGACGGACGCGTGTGCACAGAAGGAAATACGTGTTGGAATTGGACCTGTTAGCATGAGATTAGTAATAAAAGTTAAAAAGAGCTTTGGCTATTGCGTGACTTCTTCTGGAGGCTACAATACATTATATTACTTTAATTTGATTCCATGTAAGAAAAAAACTAATATTTTTTAAGTTGTAGCGGTGCGTCACGATCAGTTACATTAAGAGCAAACCCTGCCTATCAAGTATATATTTATCAGATTTGGGGATGCTGTGTTGTTGTGGGTGAGCACACAAAGCTGCACTAATATCCCTGTTTTGTGTAAAAGTCATAAATAAATAAAAGCCAGCTAAGTGTGTTATAGATTTGATGTCACAACAACACAGTAAACAGAGGCTGTTCACTTTCTAAAAATGCAAACACATAGGTTTTATTTATCTTAAACTGCAATTACTAATATAGGTTAGGGTTGTACGGTATAGTACCACGATACTAATTCATCATTTTCAGTACTATACTGCCTCTGAAAACTACTGGTCCCCCAACACCCCGCGCTCCCGTCGTCGTCACGTCGTGACATTGCTGGTTTACGAGCAGACGAGCATGTTCAGCAGTGCACAATCACGGAGTACTTACAAGCACACACAGTGTGTAAACAGAAAAGGCAGGACGGACGCATTTTGGCTTAAAAACTTAACGATAAATGAGAAGTTATAACACTGAAACACCCTCTGGAAGTGGTGCTTTAAGACATGGCTAGCTAGTTAGCGGCTAAAGTGCAGCCGCATTCGGCATTGTTTAAGCTACTTCTAAATCACTAATCCTTGCCTCCATGGCGACAAATAAAGTAAGTTTCTTAGAACTATCATCACTGCAGGAAGAGGAATAGCTAGACATGCTTCACTACACACCGTAGCTCACCGGCATCAAATTGTAATCGAACGCCATTGGTGGATCTACACCTGACATCCACTGTAATGATACCAAGTACAGGAGTGATACTACTATGATTACATAGATATTTTTTGGCATCACAACATCTTCTTTCATTTTTTTTTAATTTATATTATGTAGAGAAACTCAGGAAATATGTCCCTGGACACATGAAGACTTTGACTATGACCAATGTTTGATCCTGGAACTACTTGGTATTGGATTGATACCTAAATTTGTGGTATCACCCAAAACTAATGTAAAGTATCAAACAAGAGAAGAATAAGTGATTATCACATTTAAACAGAAGTGTAGATAGAACATGCTAAAAGAGAATGTAAGCGGATATTAACAGTAAATGAACAAGTACATTAATCATTTATTTTCCACCACTTGTCCTTAATGATGTTGACAAAATAATAGAATGATACATGACACAATATGTTACTGTATACGTCAGCAGACTAAATTAGGAGCCTTTGTTTCTTTATTTACAAGTAAAAGACAAGTTGTCTTGTATGTTCACTATTTTATTTAAGGAAAAGCTTGCAACAAGAAACCCTGACATTTTTTGTTAAGATAAAGCCAATAATGCAAGTGTTTGCGGTCCCCTTTATTTAGAAAAGTACCAAAAAGTATTGAAATAATTTTGGTATCGGGACAACACTAATATAGATTCCAAATTTCTAAATGTTTCCAAAACAAATATGCGATGACTTGATTTGTGCAGAATTGTATCTCTCCAATTTAACAATACCTAATACTGTATAAATCGGGGGTCGGCAACCCGCGGCTCTCGAGCCGCATGCGGCTCAATAGCGCCGCCCTAGTGGTCCTCTAGAGCTTTTCCAAAAATGTATGAAAAATGGAAAAAGATGAAGGGAAAAAATATATTTTTTGTTTTAATATGGTTTCTGTAGGAGGACAAACATGACACAAACCTCCCCAATTGTTTTAAAGCACACTGTTTTGTATTAAACATGCTTCACTGATTAAAGTATTTGGCAAGCGCCGCTTTGTCCTACTAATTTCGGCGGTCTTTGAACTCACCGTGGTTTTTTTACATGTACAACTTTCTCCGACTTTCTAGGACATATTTTATGCCAGTTCTTTTTCTGTGTCATTTTGTCAACCAAACTTTTAATGTTGTGCATGAACGCACAAAGGTGAGTTTTGTTGATTGACTTGTGTGGAATGCTAATCGGACATATTTGGTCCCTGCATAACTGCAAGCTAATCGATGCTAACATGCTATTTAGGCTAGCTATATGTACACATTGCATCATTATGCCTCATTTGTAGCTATATTTGAGCTCATTTAGTTTCCGTTAAGTCTTCTTAATTCAATTTATATCTCATGACACACTATCTGTATGTAATATGGCTTTTAAATATGGCGTCACATTAGTGCCAAAAATCTAAGCGCATAAAAACTGTTATCGCGCGCTGATTCTCCACTTTGCGCACGCGCAACACCCTTTTGCGCGCGTGTGGTGCCTTTGTGCGCGGTGTATTTTTGCACGCGCGGTGCCTATGTGTGCGCGTCCCGTCTCGGTCTGGCATCTCTCCTCAATCTGTAATGTTTGTTTTGGCACTTTGGGGGCGGGAATGGTTAGACGGCCCCTTCTTTCTGATTGGCTCTGAGCGCTGTCAGTCAATGGCAACGTGGCGGCCATCTTACCTCAGGCAGATGGCCCCGCCCAGTACGTAGTTGTCAAGGAACATGTACTATTTAAATAACCATAACTTGCTCAATTTTCAACTAATTTCTAAACGGTTCGATTTGTTATAACTGTCACGTTTTCATGGGGCTATCATGGCTGAACAAGTAAGTCTTACACTATTATCTCTCAGATTTAATTTGCCTAATGTATGGAGCTAGCTTTTTTTGTTGTTTTTTTAAATACATATTTTTAACTCTGCCATCTATACTGATCTGGGCTGATATCTAATTTTCCATAGTTTGAGTTGTTTGCAGAAACCTAAATACTTTTTATAGTAATATTAAAACCACATTCATTAATTGTAGTGATAACCTGTCATTCATTATTCTACTAAAATAGTAATTTCAATCGTAGCATAAATAATTAGGCCCATATGCTAATCATGTGGTTCTAATATGAAGTATGCATAGATAAGTGGGTTCGGGTACACTCTGGTGTAAACTTAAAGTAGATAGAGGAAAGAAAATTATTAGTCCCTCATTGTGGCATACATTCAATATTTACATATACAAATATTAAATAAATAAAAACATTTTTTAAAACAGACAAGTGAGGAAAGAAAACATCTTTGAAAATATAATTTCCATCATTGACTGACATCTGTCGACTGGTTGTGTGTGTATGAAAAGAGAGATATTGATCTTGACACTTCATTAACTATGTGATGTTCTCTCAACAGATGAGACATTCTTTACCTTCTTCAAAGACTTTTAGATAAAATTCAATGGGCATTTTGCACAACTCCACTAAATTTTTAGAATTTGTTTGTGTCAAGATCAATATCTCTCTTTTCATACACATACAACCTGTCGACAGATTTCAGTCAATGATGGAAATTATATTTTCAAATATGTTTTCTTTCCCCACTTGTCTGTTTTAAAAAATATTATTTTATTTAATATTTGTTTATGTAAATAGTGAATGTATGCCACAATGGGGGACTAATAATTTTCTTTCCTCTATCTACTTTAAGTTTACATTAGAGTCTACCCGAACCCACTTATCTATGCGTACTTCATATTAGGACCACATGATTAGCATATGGGCCTAATTATTGATGTTATGATTGCAATTACTATTTTAGTAGAATAATGAATGACAGGTTATCACTACAATTAATGAATATGGTTTAATATTACTATAAAAAGTATTTAGGTTTCTGCAAACAATTCAAACTACGGACAATTAGATATCAGCCCAGATCAGTATAAATGGCAGAGTTCAAAAAATGTATTTAAAAAAAACAACAAAAAAGCTAACTCCATACATTAGGAAAATTAAATCTGAGAGATAATAGTGAAAGACTTACTTGTTTAGCCATGATAGCCCCATGAAAATGTGACACTTATAACAAATCGAACCAATTGGAAATTAGTTAAAAATAGAGCAAGTTATGGTTATTTAAATTGTACATGTTCCTTGACAAATATGTACTGGGCGGGGCCGGCTGCCTGAGGTAAGATGGCCACGACGTTGCCATTGACTGACAGCGCTCAGAGCCAATTAGGAAGAAGGGGCCATCTAACCATTCCCGCCCCCAAAGTGCCAAAACAAACATGACAATGCGAGGAGAGATGCCAGACCGAAACGCAGGGCGCGTAAATAGGCACCACGCGCGCGCAAAAAGGCGAAGTGCGTGCGCAAAATGGCGCCACGCGCGCGCACAAAGACATCACACGCGCAGAAAAGGATGTGGCGCGCGCGTGCGAAGTGGAGAATCAGCACGCGATAACAGTTTTTATGCGTTTGGATTTTTGGCACTAATGTGACGCCATATTTAAAGGCCTACTGAAATGAGATTTTCTCATTTAAACGGGGATAGCAGGTCCATTCTGTGTGTCATCCTTGATCCTTTCGCGATATTGCCATATTTTTGCTGAAAGGATTTAGTAGATGATAAAGTTTGCAACTTTTGGTCGCTAACAAAAAAGCCTTGCCTGTATCGGATGTAACAGACGATGTGCGTGTGACGTCACCGGTGTGAGGGCTCCTCACATCCTCACATTGTTTATAATCATAGCCACCAGCAGCGAGAGTGATTCTGACCGAGAAAGCAATGATTGTTCCCCATTAATTTGAGCGAGGATGAAAGATCTGTGGATGACGAAAGCTAGAGTGAAGCACAAAAAAAAAAAAAACCTCTGTGTTAAAGCTTCACAACAAACAAAGAAACACCGGCTGTGTTTCGGTTGCTAAACGCAGCTGCAATCCACAGCTTTCCACCAACAGCATTGTTCTTTATAGTCTCCATTATTAATTGAACAAATTGCAAAAGATTCAGCAACACAAACGTCCAAAATACTGTGAAATTATGCGATGAAAAGAGACGATTTTTAGCCGTGAGTGGTGCTGGGCGGAAATCTCCGCTCCAACCAATAATGTCACAAGCACGCGTCAACTTAACGTCATCATTCTGCGACGTTTTCAACAGGATACCTCGCGGGGAAATTTAAAATTGCAATTTAGTAAACTAAACCGGCCGTATTGGCATGTGCTGCAATGTTCAAATTTCATCAATGATAAATAAACTATCAGACTGCGTGGTCGGTAGTAGTGGGTTTCAGTAGGCCTTTAATTTTGTTTTGCGACTCCAGACAGATTTGTTTTTGTATTTTTGGTCCAATATGGGTCTTTCAAAATTTTGGGCTGCCGACCCCTGGTATAGATAATATAGTTCTGTACTGCAGAGAGGAATTCAACCGACGACTAGCCTTGTGAATGACTGCCCAATTATGAAAGGGGAACATTATTACCGGACCTATGTAAGAGTCAATATATACCTTGATGTTGCAGAAAAAAGACCATATGTTTTTTCAACCGATTTCCGCCATTTTCTCAAACACATTACACACACAAGTCAAATCAGCTCTGTTATTTTCCATTTTTTCGACTGTTTTCCGTACCTTGGAGACATCATCCCTCGTCGGTGTTTTGTCGGAGGGTGTAACAACACGATCAGGGACGGATTCAAGTTGACTTACGTGGAGTGTGCATCGATTAGCACGGCATGCTAATCGATGCTAACATGCTATTTAGGCTAGCTGTATGTACATATTGCATCGTTATGTCTCATTTGTTGCTATATTTGTATCCAGCCTTTCCCTCCACCCACATTTAATGCCAAACAAACACATACCAATCGACGGATTCAAGTTGCACCAGTGTCAAAAGATGCTAAAGTCCCTCGTTTGTTCTGCACATTTTACCGACGATAGTGATGCTACGACAGAGTTGTGTGGATATCATCCGACACTCAAAGCAAATGCCTTTCCAATGATAAAGTCAACGAAATCACAAAGGTGATTTTTGTTGATGGTATTGACTTATGTGCTAATCCGACATATTTGGTCATGGCATGACTGCCAGCTAATCAATGGTAACATGCTATTTAGGCAAGCTGTATGTCCATTTGAAGCTATATTTGCATCCAGCCTTTCCCTCCGCCCACATTTAATGCCAAACAAACACTTACCAATCGACGGATTTAAGTTGCTCCAGTGGTCAAAAGATGCAATCGTTGGTTAGAAGGCAATCGCCGATAGCTTCACTTTCTTCTTCAATTTCGTTTTCGCTATCTGCCTCCACACTCCAACCATCCGTTTCAATACATGCGTAATCTGTTGAATCGCTTAAGCCGCTGAAATCCGAGTCTGAATCCGAGCTAATGTCGCCATATCTTGCTGTTCTATCCGCCATGTTTGTTTGTATTGGCGTCACTGTGTGACGTCACAGGAAAATGGACGGGTGGCTTTACAGATAGCCAAAATCGGGCACTTTAAAGCCTTTTTTCGGGATATTCCATGATAGGTAAAATTTTGAAAAAAACTTCGAAAAATAAAATGAGCCACTGGGAACTGATTTTTGTTGGTTTTAACCCTTCTGAAATTGTGATAATGTTCCCTTTTAACAAACAACACACTTACTGTCATCCCCCAGTTTCGATGAATGTTCACCGATGAGCTCTGAACCAACATCCACTATTTGCTCGCTGTTTCTGCAGTTCTCGTCTCTCCATTTGCGCAGCTTGTCTCTCATCTCTGCGGACACAACCGTGCAGCAATAAAGCGACTGGAATTTGCAACGTCTCTCAATTTGGTAAGGCGGCATGCAGCATTGCACTGCATGTCGTGCAAAAGCACGTAGCATACAATTGTAGTAAAGACAGAAGTAGTCAGTTGCATGTGCTTCACTGTCACTATATTGGTGTGTAATATTTGCATGGCAAAACAACCACTACTATGTGTATAAGGCTATCGGTTGCAAAAGCAGATGCAAGAAGATAAGGCCATTGTATATAATATAACCGCTGATAACCAACCCATCCTGGCAATGCAATACTATATCCATAAACCTTCATGAGTGGTCGCTATTAAGCTTGCATTAGCAACTATGAGCATGACAACGCTAAAGCTAGCCTCGTTGTTTGCTAGCGGCTAACTTCTCCCCTACCACCTTAAATCACAAACCAAACGTCCTTCTTATACTATTGTACAAACCGAGCGCCATAATAACCACCTAACCATCGAAAACAACATCAGAAACAACTTTTTTAGGGGGGGCTTACCTTCCCAGCCGACATCGTACATTTCTGAAACCGACGCCATTTTTTCTTTTTTTGACAACAACTACGTCATTGGGGCTCTGACGGTGGGCGTGGCCTGATATGGAAGCTTAATCAAAACGGGTATCATTCTCATACATTAAAACTGATGACAAACGGTAGAAAATGGATAAGTGGATGAGACAATCCACTGTATTTCTACAGTGCATTTTAAAAAGACCGTTTCGAAAGTACTGTACAACATTATCAAAACAACAAAATAGTAAAAACTCAATTTAACTGCCTGTAAAAAAAACTAAACTCACCAAACTAGTGATCGCGTAAAAAACAACGCATTCAGGATATCAATAGATTAAATAATACAAGAAGAGAAAACACAAATGTGCATTATATATATGTATATATTTATATCTATATATTGATTGAACCCTGACTACTCTATCTGTGTTGGTCCTGCGATGAGATGGCGACTTGTCCAGGGTGTACGCCGCCCTCCGCCCGATTGTAGCTGAGGTAGGCACAAGCGCCCCCCGAGACCCCAAAGGGGAATACGCGGTAGAAAATGGATGGGATGGGGATATGAATATTTATATATATGAAGTGAAGTCGATTATATTTGTATAGCGCTTTTCTCTAGTGACTTAAAGCGATTTACATAGTCAGTGACACCCAATATCTAAGTTACATTTGTTTTTTTATTTTTTATTTTCTTAAACCAGCGTGGGTGGTACTGGGATGGCAGAAGCGGGGATTGAACCTGCGACCATCAAGTTGCTGGCACAGCCGCTCTACCGACCGAGTTATACCATCCCTATATCAATATATATATATATATTTTATATATCTCGCCTCGACTACTGTAACGTATTATTTTCGGGTCTCCCCATGTCTAGCATTAAAAGATTACACTTGGTACAAAATGCTGCTGCTAGACTTTTGACAAGAACAAGAAAGTTTGATCACATTACGCCTGTACTGGCTCACCTGCACTGGCTTCCTGTGCACTTAAGTTGTGACTTTAAGGTTTTACTACTTACGTATAAAATACTACACGGTCTAGCTCCATCCTATCTTGCCGATTGTATCGTACCATATGTCCCGGCAAGAAATCTGTGTTCAAAGGACTCCGGCTTGTTAGTGATTCCCAAAGCCCAAAAAAAGTCTGCGGGCTACAGAGCGTTTTCCGTTCGGGCTCCAGTACTCTGGAATGCTCTCCCGGTAACAGTTCGAGATGCTACCTCAGTAGAAGCATTTAAGTCTCACCTTAAAACTCATTTGTATACTCTAGCCTTTAAATAGACTCCCTTTTTAGACCAGTTGATCTGCCGTTTCTTTTCTTTTTCTTCTATGTCCCACTCTCCCTTGTGGAGGGGGTCCGGTCCGATCCGGTGGCCATGTACTGCTTGCCTGTGTATCGGCTGGGGACATCTCTACGCTGCTGATCCGCCTCCGCTTGGGATGGTTTCCTGCTGGCTCCGCTGTGAACGGGACTCTCGCTGCTGTGTTGGATCCGCTTTGGACTTGACTCTCGCGACTGTGTTGGATCCATTGTGGATTGAACTTTCACAGTATCATGTTAGACCCGCTCGACATCCATTGCTTTCTTCCTCTCTAAGGTTCTCATAGTCATCATTGTCACCGACGTCCCACTGGGTGTGAGTTTTCCTTGCCCTTATGTGGGCCTACCGAGGATGTCGTGGTGGTTTGTGCAGCCCTTTGAGACACTAGTGATTTAGGGCTATATAAGTAAACATTGATTGATTGATTGATTGATATATATATATATATATACATACATACATATATATATGAAGTGAAGTGAATTATATTTGTACAGCGCTTTTCTCTAGTGACTCAAAGCGCTTTACATAGTGACACCCAATATCTGAGTTACATTTATTTTTTTTATTTTTTTTTAAACCAGTGTGGGTGGCACTGGGAGCAGGTGGGTAAAGGGTCTTACCCAAGGGCACAACGGCAGTGACTAGGATGGCAGAAGCGGGGATAGAACCTGCAACCCTCAAGTTGCTGGCACGGCCGCTCTACCAACCGAGCTATACCGCCCCTATATCAATATATATATATATATATATATATATATATATATATATATATCAATGAAAGGAAAAGTAATTACACAGAGAATAAGTAGGTTTTTACAACTTTTTTTTTTTTTTTGAATACATTTTGTTGTACGGTACGGTACGTATAATACGTATAATCATGTTACTCAATGTTAGGGACAATTTGTATTTTATTTAGAAATGTGTACTTTATCTATTGCTAGAATTTGTGCAATCAAAACAAAACAATTTTTTTATTTATCTTTTTTACATATTGACAGTCCGAGTCCATGGTTCTCGCCCGGAAAAGGGTGGAGTGCCATCTCCGGGTTGGGGAGGAGACCCTGCCCCAAGTGGAAGAGTTCAAGTACCTAGGAGTCTTGTTCACGAGTGGGGGAAGAGTGGATCGTGAGATCGACAGGCGGATCGGTGCGGCGTCTTCGGTAATGTGGACGTTGTATCGATCCGTTGTGGTGAAGAAGGAGCTGAGCCGGAAGGCAAAGCTCTCAATTTACCGGTTGATCTACGTTCCCATCGTCACCTATGGTCATGAGCTTTGGGTCATGACCGAAAGGATAAGATCACGGGTACAAGCGGCCGAAATGAGTTTCCTCCGCCGTGTGGCGGGGCTCTCCCTTAGAGATAGGGTGAGAAGCTCTGCCATCCGGGAGGAACTCAAAGTAAAGCCGCTGCTCCTCCACATCGAGAGGAGCCAGATGAGGTGGCTCGGGCATCTGGTCAGGATGCCACCCGAACGCCTCCCTAGGGATGTGTTTAGGGCACTTCCAGCTGGTAGGAGGCCACGGGGAAGACCCAGGACACGTTGGGAAGACTATGTCTCCCGGCTGGCCTGGGAACGCCTCGGGATCCCCCGGGAAGAGCTAGACGAAGTGGCTGGAGATAGGGAAGTCTGGGCTTCCCTGCTTAGGCTGCTGCCCCCGCGACCCGACCTCGGATAAGCGGAAGATGATGGATGGATGGATGGACATATTGACAGTACACACGGTGGTACAGGGGTTAGTGCATGTGCCTCACAATATGAAGGGCCTGAAGTGAAGTGAATTATATTTATATAGTGCTTTTCTCAAGTGACTCAAAGCGCTTTACACAGTGACACCCAATATCTAAGTTACATTTAAACCAGTGTGTGTGGCACTGGGAGCAGGTGGGTAAAGTGTCTTGCCCAAGGACACAATGGCATTAACTAGGATGGCACAAGCGGGAATCGAACCTGCAACCCTCAAGTTGCTGACCCGGCCACTCTACCAACCGAGCTATGCCGCCCAATGAGTAGTCATTGGTTCGGTCCTGCGCTCGGGATCTTTCTGTGTGGAGTTTGCATGTCCTGCCCGTGACTGCGCTGGTTCCTTCCGGGTACTCCGGCTTCCTCCCACCTCCAAAGACATGCACCTGGGAATAGGTTAATTGGCAACACTAAATGGTCCCTAGTGTGTGAATGTTGTCTGTCTATCTGTGCTGGCCCTGCGATGAGGTGGCGACTTGTCCAGGGTGTACCCCGCCTTTTGCCCAAATGCAGCTGAGATAGGCTCCAGCACCCCCCGCGACCCCAAAAGGGACAAGCGGCAGAAAAATGGAAGGATGGACAATATGGTAATGGTAGTACTACTGCCTCACTCTATTAACATTTTAAGTACACATTGTCCAATAATTTTGGGTGAAAAGAGTCAAGCATGCAAGCATTACCTTAAGACCAGTTGATCCGGATTTTTCTGTTGAATCTACTCAGGGCTTCAGAGAAAAATAGGACACCTCATTGTTTGATGTTGTGCAGACAAAAGGACAGAAGTTTGGCCAAACATGCCTCTTTGCTGTACTTGGCAGTCAAGGTTTGATCCCCTAAGTCCAATTGACTTGACATTTCAAGAGTCTTTACAAGATATGTTACACACTGACGAGCATATCTGCATATAACCTGCAAAATTAGTTGGAAAAACTGATCAGTCTAAGGTGTACACCACCGCAGGAAAATAGCTCATATAGTAATACTTCAATTTATGAGCTTAATTGGATCTGTGACGGAACTCCTAAAGGGAAACGGCATTTTTGGGGAAATTTTGCCCATCATTAACAATCCCTGTGTAAGACAAGAACATGTGTTTTTAATTTTTTTAATGCATTCCAAGTGCTAAAATACAGCATGTATGAGGTGGCAATGCAGCTAATGAGAGTAAACCATTACGCTTGGAAAACCCTCTAAAAACACATCCAAAAATGCCAACGATACTCCATTTACATCTTGTAAATACCTGAATATTAACCAAGTAGTAGCTAACACTGAAAAAATATGTTCAGCTGCACCATGATCACAGAGTGCTAACTAGCTTGTGTTGCTGTATTGCCATATTGAGCCGGTAAGCTCCTGCATCACCACTGAGTTGGTGAAAGTTATTTATTATATTATATTATTTATTTGTACCATGAATTGATTAACGTGAACCCCGACTTAAACAAGTTGAAAAACTTATAGGGGTGTTTCGGGTGTTACCATTTAGTGGTCAATTGTATGGAATATGTACTGAACTGTGTAATCTACTAATACAAGTTTCAATCAATCAATAACATTTCTAGATCATAAATCACACCTCTCAGTTGGATTGTAAAGGATGTGGCCATAAACTGAGAAGTTGGTCAACTTTGAAATTCAACTTATACCTGGAATGCAGTGAGAAAGACAGGAAAAAAATGTTTTTTGCAGCCCTTTTGTGAGGCTTATGATTAATTCTTCATCTAAACTCGAATATATTAATAGGCCACCACTCGGCACTCCCAGTGAGAGCAGACATTGAACAGTAAGTAATTGTGTCATGATGTTCATAGTTTGTATATCTTGTTTAGCACTTACTAATAATGCTATGTGATGCTGAGTGTTTCACTAAAGCTTAATCTATTTAGGACATAGGTTCTGAAACTTGTTGCTCATTTTTCTTATATTCAGGCTTAAAAATATAGGGTTCTAGCTCATTATCTGTTCCTAAGTAGTCATTGTTGGCTCTCATGAAAATTGCATGAATAGTAATGTTGTTGTTCAAGGGAAAAGCGAACATTGTGAAATTAATAAATGATAAATGGCTTGTACTTGTATAGCGCTTTTCTACCTACAAGGTACTCAAAGCGCTTTGACACTGCGTCCACATTTACCCATTCACACACACATTCACACACTGATGGAGGGAGCTGCCATGCGAGGCGCTAACCAACACCCATCAGGAGCAAGGGTGAAGTGTCTTGCTCAGGATACAACGGACGTGACAAGAATGGTACTAGGTGGGATTTGAACCAGGGACCCTCGGGTTGGGCACGGCCACTCTCCTACTGCGCCACGCTGCTAATGCCTAAAATGAAAATAGTACATGTTATTATGAATGTGCCTGTTACATTATATACAGTATATACTTACAGCATGTATATAACACCTTGATGGAGTGCTATATAGGCGGAATGGAGTGACAACCATTGATTTCCTTGTTAGGTGACTTTTACTAATATTAATTTAACGTCTCGTCTTGATTACTGTAACGTATTATTTTCGGGTCTCCCCATGTCTACCATTAGACGATTACAGTTGGTACCTATACTGGCTCACCTGCACTGGCTTCCTGTGCACTTAAGATGTGACTTTAAGGTTTTACTACTTACGTATAAAATACTACACGGTCTAGCTCCATCCTATCTTGCCGATTGTATTGTACCATATGTCCCGGCAAGAAATCTGCGTTCAAAAGACTCCGTCTTTTTAGTGATTCCTAAAGCCCAAAAAAAGTCTGCGGGCTATATAGCGTTTTCCGTTCGGGCTCCAGTACTCTGGAATGCCCTCCCGGTAACAGTTCGAAATGCTACCTCAGCAGAAGCATTTAAGTCTCACCTTAAAACTAATTTGTATACTCTAGCCTTTAAATAGACCTCCTTTTTAGACCAGTTGATCTGCCGCTTCTTTTCTTTTTCTCCTATGCCCCCCCCTCCCTTGTGGAGGGGGTCCGGTCCAATGACCATGGATGAAGTACTGGCTTTCCAGAGTCGGGACCCAGGATGGACCGCTCGCCTGTGTATCGGTTGGGGACATCTCTACGATGCTGATCCGCCTCCGCTTGGGATGGTTTCCTGTGGACAGGACTCTCGCTGCTGTCTTGGATCCACTTTGAACTGAACTCTCGCGGCTGTGTTGGAGCCACTATGGATTTGGATTTAACTTTCACAGTATCATGTTAGATCCGTTCGACTTCCATTGCTTTTGGTCCCGTAGACGGGGGGGGATTGTCCACATTTGAGGTCCTCTTCAAGGTTTCTCATAGCCATCATTGTCACTGGCGTCCCACTGGGTGTGAGTTTTCCTTGCCCTTATGTGGGTTCTTCCGAGGATGTCATAGTCGTAGTGGTTTGTACAGTCCTTTGAGACATTTGTGATTTAGGGATATATAAATAAACATTGATTGATTGATTGATTGATGAATTTACGAGATAAAATGCATAGAAAAATAGAGAAACATATGTGTTCTTGTCTTACATAAGGATTGTGAATAATAGGCAAAATTCTAAAAAAGCAAAGTTCCCCTTGAAAAGGGATCATATTGTGATTTTGTTTTCGACATTTAAGACACTTCCTTGTGGTAAACATAACACTGATGTGAAGCATTTAAACCCTGGCCTCTGAGTGTGAAGGTTTCCTTTTGTCTGCCAAGGTGCCACTGCAAGTCAAGGCCCCAATTAATAGCAGTGCGTAATAAACACCACACATCATGTGCAGGATTTCAAGAGGATGTTAAAGGGCACCGTGAACAAGTTACTTTGAAATACAGCTGGATGCGGTGGAGAGTGGTATAAAAGAGCCTCATTATATCAGACCCCTGTTTACATTGGAGCTGCAGAAATGTCACAATATGGAAGATCATGAGCAGCCTTCTCATACCAAAATTCCCGTTTTTTCGACTGGTGCTTACGTAGGCTTCCACACACTGGGGCTACATAATTTAGTGTTACACACAGGACACGGGCATAGTATTTAGACAGTGTATTTTCTTTAGCTGTCGGTATTTCTAAGAACAAATATCTCAGCATAATCACTTCACAGAGATCATATTTTGATTTCTGACTGAAGCAATCAGAGCCAGCAGTATTGAAAATGAAATGAACAGGCATGGACTAAAATTGAAGTAAAGTAGAGGTCCTCTCTGTGGTTTCTTTGCCATGTAGATTTCATCTTCATTGGTGTTGCAGAGTAGCCTGACTCTCGCCAGATCCTTGCAGTTCGCTGAGCTCCACTCAAAAACCTGGGTCTTCTCAATAGGAGACGTATTGTAAAAAAAAAATCATTGAATGTGATTGGATAAACCACTTGTCCGTTATATTGAATGACGCGCTACCTCAACCACTCACATCGATGACGCTGATGAGAGCGACGCTGGGAAATCCAAAACAGAACAACCAACATATTGGATAACGACAGAGCAAAAAGTAAGAGAACTTTTACTGAAACAAGGCTGCAATGTGAGTGGACGATCGATGTCGCAAAACAGTTGCAATAGCAGAATCAATGCCAGCACAGGACTCCTTGCTGCGTGCTGCCATTGTGGTTTGAATCAAACAGTCGCTTCCGCGCTATGTCACATCTAAGAAATCCTGCCCGGCGATCCTGATTAGTTCATTATTGTTTGCTATCTTGAAGGAGTTTGCAATGTCCTCGAACCCAGATCCTTGTGTGGAGCTCAGCGAACTACAAGGATCTGGCGAGAGTCAGTTGCAGAAAATAATAAAGACAGATACAACTAACCATGTTTGGAGAGAACCCTCTGTAGCCGGCAGCATGGTATTTTTGTGTTGTTTTTTTTTTGATTGGTCCACTGTCTCAACCAAGTTGCTTTCACCAAACCGCAAATAAGTCCAGACGGATGACTTCAACACGCTTATGGACTCCCTCTTTTGCACCTTTGACCTCTCCCGTATCCGGAGGGAGAGGCCCAGAGCACAAATTAACGGCACACTTCTTCAGTCTCCTGCTTTTTTTTTTTGGTGCCAAGAACAACATTCGGATTCATGTCCGGGTAGCACCACATTGGTAACTACTAACTAGTACACAAATACATTGGTGGAGTAATAACACATGTTTATTGATGCATTAGATCAGGGGTCGGGAACCTTTTTGGCTGAGAGAGCCATGAAAGTCAAATATTTCAAAATATATTTCAGTGAGAGCCATATAATATTTTTTTTAAGACTGAATACAACTAAATGCGTGCATTTTTAAGTAAGACCAACATTTTTAGAGTATAGTAAGTCTCTTATTCTTTTTAATAACATTGTTATTCTAAGGATAACCAATAAGAAATATAATACTTCTTACCATTGATGCGACTTTTTGGACAGGTGCGATAGAAAATGGATGGTTGGATTATATACGTTATTTTTAACCATGTGATTACCAGCGGAATTATTCATTACTTATTATGTTAAGCAATGTCAGCTAAGATTTATCTGAGAGCCAGATGCAGTTATCAAAAGAGCCACGTCTGGCTCCAGAGCAATAGGTTCCCCACCCCTGCATTAGATGGAGTGGCTGTTCCTTATCTATTAACAAAGCTTGCCTGGAATTATAAAATCTCAGTCCTACCATTTTTTGTAAAAAACAAATCACAAATGACATTTCAGCCAAATCATACATTGCAACCCATCCATCCATCCATCCATCATCTTCCGCTTATCCGAGGTCGGGTCGCGGGGGCAGCAGCCTAAGCAGGGAAACCCAGACTTCCCTCTCCCCAGCCACTTCTTCTAGCTCTTCCCGGGGGATCCCGAGGCGTTCCCAGGCCAGCCGGGAGACATAGTCTTCCCAACGTGTCCTGGGTCTTCCCCGTGGCCTCCTACCGGTTGGACGTGCCCTAAACACCTCCCTAGGGAGGCGTTCGGGTGGCATCCTGACCAGATGCCCGAACCACCTCATCTGGCTCCTCTCGATGTGAAGGAGCAGCGGCTTTACTTTGAGTTCCTCCCGGATGGCAGAGCTTCTCACCCTATCTCTAAGGGAGAGCCCCGCCACACGGCGGAGGAAAATCATTTCGGCCGCTTGTACCCGTGATCTTATACTTTCGGTCATGACCCAAAGCTCATGACCATAGGTGAGGATGGGAACGTAGATCGACCGGTAAATTGAGAGCTTTGCCTTCCGGCTCAGCTCCTTCTTCACCACAACGGATCGGTACAACGTCCGCATTACTGAAGACGCCGCACCGATCTGCCTGTCGATCTCACGATCCACTCTTCCCCCACTCGTGAACAAGACTCCTAGGTATTTGAACTCCTCCACTTGGGGCAGGGTCTCCTCCCCAACCCGGAGATGGCATTCCACCCTTTTCCGGGCGAGAACCATGGACTCGGACTTGGAGGTGCTGATTCTCATTCCGGTCACTTCACACTCGGCTGCGAACCGATCCAGTGAGAGCTGAAGATCCCGGTCAGATGAAGCCATCAGGACCACATCATCTGCAAAAATTTGACTTACATTGCAACCGCAGAGTCAAATTATGTTGTTCTTGAGAGAAAGACTCTTGCAGCGATGTGATTTGTGTTAACACAATGCAGAGCCAAAGTTGAATCCAATATTTTCAGGGGTCACCAACCTGTCGACCGTGATGGACCAGTTGATTTTTGGGACATCACTGCCATTGCTCGCCTGCGATGAAAAGTTAATAGGGGTGTCAAAAAATATATATTTCGATTCTCTTTTGTAACAACTTTTAATCCATTCATAACAATCAAAGATTGAGCAAAAACAAAAAAATATATATAAATATTATATTTTTAATTTTTTAAAAATCTGTCCTGTCCAGCCACTCAGGCAAATCATATTTTTGAAGAAGATGCCCATACCTGCTTTAAAGATTTACTTAAGAAAATAAAAGTGTGGAATATTTTTCTTGTTGCCTTATTTGTATTTGACTTCATTAAATGTTTGGGTAGGCAGCACGGTGCAGGAGGGGTTAGTGTGTGTGCCTCACAATACGAAAGTCCTGAATAGTCCTAAATTTAATCCCGGGCTCGGGATCTTTCTGTGTGGAGTTTGCATGTTCTCCCCGTGACTGCGTGGGTTCCTTCCGGGTACTCCGGCTTCCTCCCACTTCCAAAGACATGCACCTGGGGATATGTTGATTGGCAACACTAAATGGTCCCTAGAGTGTGAATGTTGTCTGTTTATCTGGCACAAGCGGTAAAAAATGGATGGATGGATGGAAATGTTTGGATACAATTTTACTAAATAAAACCAGTTTCATTTTAAGGAAAATAGAGATCTATTACAGCTGCTTATTTATTTTATGGAAGAATATAGTTAATCATAAAACTGTCACCCGATGTCATTATAAAGGGGACGGGGTGGCAAATTTGGGAGAGTGGCTGTGCCAGCAATCTGAGGGTTACTGGTTCAATCCCCACCTTCTACCATCCTAGTCACGTCCGTTGTGTCCTTGAGCAAGACACTTCACCCTTGCTCCTGATGGGTCCTGGTTAGTGCCTTGCATGGCAGCTCCCGCCATTTGAATCCAAAATCATTTTGAAACGAGAATCGATTCTGAATCAAATCATTACCCCCAAGAATTGAATCGAATCGTTAAAAAGATTCACAGCCCTATAAGATAACAAGCCAAATAGAGTTTGCGAAGAATATTGCAAAGTAATTATTTTTTTGTTGATTTATTGTGGATACAAAACAAAGCACTTACATTTAAAAAGTAGGGCTGTCTAAAATAACGAGTGAAAGGCCTACTGAAATGATATTTTCTTATTTAAACGAGGATAGCAGGTCCATTCTATGTGTCATACTTGATCATCCTGCGATATTGCCATATTTTTGCTGAAAGGATTTAGTAGAGAACATCGACAATAAAGTTCGCAACTTTTGGTCGCTAATAAAAAAGCCTTGCCTGTACCGGAAGTAGCAGACGATGTGCGTGTGACGTCACCGGTGTGAGGGCTCCTCACATCATCACATTCGGATCAAGAAAGCAACAATTTCCCCATTAATTTGAGTGAGGATGAAAGATTTGTGGATGAGGAAAGTTAGAGTGAAGCTATAATAAAAATGAAAAAAAAAAAAAGGTGACGGCTCCAAGCGGAGGAAGTGGGAGTATTTCAGATGTAATTAGACACATTTACAAGGATACTTTTTGAAAATCTCTTACCCGCCTATTGTGTTAATAGTATTTTAGTGAGATTATGAAGTCATACCTGAAAGTCGGATGGCTGCGGTGAACGCCAGTGTCTCTGAGAGAAGCCGAGGAGCCAAGATCACAGCTGCCTTTTTGAGCTGCAGGCTGAGGTCGCGTAATCCACTCAAGTCTCCGGTAAGAGCCGACTTAATATCACAATTTTCCCATCCAAAAACTTGCTGGTTGACGTAGAGTAACATGTTCGCTTGACCGCTCTGTGTTAAAGCTTCACAACAAACAAAGAAATACCGCTGTGTTTCGGTGCTCAAGGCAACTGCAATCCACCGCTTTCCATCAACAGCATTCTTATTTGACGTCTCCATTATTCATTGAACAAATTGCAAAGGATTCAGCAACACAGATGTCCACAATACTGTGTAATTATGCGATGAAAAGAGACAACTTTTAGCCGTAAGTGGTCCTGGGCTAATATGTCCCCTCCAACCAATTAACACGCGTCATCATACGAGTCATCATTCCGCGACGTTTTCAACAGGAAACTCCGCGGGAAATTAAAAATTGTAATTTAGTAAATTAAACCGGCCGTATTGGCATGTGTTGCAACGTTAATATTTCATCATTGATGTATAAACTATCAGACTGCATGGTCGGTAGTAGTGGGTTTCAGTAGGCCTTTAACTTGTGAATAAACACAAAAAATATTGCATTAATCATGCATTTACACAAATTAATCATGCCCTTTATTTTTGACCGTGTACATGCTCCTCTACCCTAACCTCGGATGGTTACCTGAAAGACTGCATAGCTAGTTATACGGTCAGTGATCACGTCAATGCATACAGAGGCGGTTTAGCTCGGTTGGTAGAGTGGCCATGCCAGCAACTTGAGGGTTGCAGGTTTGATTCCCGCGTCCATCATCCTAGTCACTGCTGTTGTGTCCTTGGGCAAGACACTTTACCCACCTGCTCCCAGTGACACCCACACTGGTTTGAATGTAACTTAGATATTGAGTTTCACTATGTAAAGCACTTTGAGTCACTAGAGAAAAAGCGCTATATAAATATAATTCACTTCACTTCACTTCACTACAGTACAAAGATGAGTGAGGATACTGTTGTGTTTGCTGGAAAGTTTCACTCCAAAATATAGCCTGACTGGACTTTGTGTACAAACAATACCATGTTTGGAACAAGTAAATGACATGCATTAAATGCAGTAAAATATTTTTTTAGAATTACTTGAATGACATTCTGAAAATAAAATTGCATGTCCAGATGTCGGGGCCATTTTTTGAGTTAATTTAACTTTTGCAAGTGACTCATGCTATGTGAATAATCATGATTAATCCAAATTAAAAAATGTGATTAATCTGATTTATTAAAACATCATTTGGCAGCATTAGTAAAAAGGCAGTGATATATGATAAAACAAGGCAGTCAGCTAAAGCAGGACTTCCCCATCCACCCCCTCTTAATGAAACGAGAAAAACTTGCCCCATATGTGACAATACTACTCAAAAATATACTACACTACTCAGTGCACTACTTAGTGTCCACAAAGAGCTGGCCTCTACAGCAGGGGTGCCCAAAATGCGGCCTTTGACTTTGCTTGTCTTTGGCCCTTTCAGAAACAAAATTAAAAAGCAAAAATTGGAAAAACAGAAAAAGGCAAAATCCATCCATCTTCTTCCGCTTATCCGAGGTCGGGTCGCGGGGGCAGCAGCCTAAACAGGGAAGCCCAGGCTTCCCTCTCCCCAGCCACATCATCTAACTCTTCCCAGGGAATCCTGAGGCGTTCCCAGGCCAGCCGGGAGACATAGTCTTCCCAACGTGCCCAGGGTCTTCCCCGTGGCCTCCTACCGGTTGGACGTGCCCTAAACACCTCCCTAGGGAGGAGTTCGGGTGGCATCCTGACCAGATGCCCGAGCCACCTCATCTGGCTCCTCTCAATATGGAGGAGCAGCAACTTTACTTTGAGCTCCTCTTGGATGGCAGAGCTTCTCACCCTATCTCTAAGGTAGAGACCCGCCACCCGGCGGAGGAAACTCGTTTCGGCCGCTTGTACCCGTGATCTTATCCTTTCAATCATGACCCAAAGCTCATGACCATAGGTGAGGATGGGAAAGTAGATCGACCGGTAAATTGAGAGCTTTGCCTTCCGGCTCAGCTCCTTCTTCACCACAACGGATCGGTACAACGTCCGCATTACTGAAGACGCCGCACCGATCCGCCTGTCGATCTCACGATCCACTCTTCCCCCCACTCGTGAACAAGACTTCTAGGTACTTGAACTCCTCCACTTGGGGCAGGGTCTCCTCCCCAACCCGGAGATGGCACTCCACCGTTTTCCGGGTGAGAACCATGGAGTCGGACTTGGAGGTGCTGATTCTCATTCGCACTCGGCTGCGAATCGATCCAGTGAGAGCTGAAAATCCCGGCCAGATGAAGTAATCAGGACCACATCATCTGCAAAAAGCAGAGACCTAATCCCGCGGCCACCAAACCGGAACCCCTCAACGCATTGACTGCGCCTAGAAATTCTGTCCATAAAAGTTATGAACATAATCGGTGACAAAGGACAGCCTTGGCGGAGCCCAACCCTCACTGGAAACATGTTCGATTTACTGCCAGCAATGCGGACCAAGCTCTGACACTGATCATACAAGGGATCGGACCGCCACAATAAGACAGTCCGGTACCCCATACTCTCTGAGCACTCCCCACAGGACTTCCCGAGGGACACGGTCGAATGCCTTCTCCAAGTCCACAAAGCACATGTAGACTGGTTGGGCAAACTCCCATGCACCCTTAAGAACCCTGCCGAGAGTATAGAGCTGGTCCACAGTTCCACGACCAGGACGAAAACCACACTGTTCCTCCTGAATCAGAGGTTCGACTATCCGGCGTAGCCTCCTCTCCAGTACACCTGAATAAACCTTAACGGGAAGGAACAATTACAAAATGCCTAATTGATTCAAGATTCAGGATTGTTTATTGTCATATGCACAGTTAAACAGTCAGTTTGCCGTACAATGAAAATCTTACTTTGCTAGTCCATCCTTCAACAAGTCACAGGGTACTTAGCTAAAATAAAAATAAACAAAAAACGTTTGGCTTTAAATATGGAATATAAAATTATATATATACATATATATATATATATATATATATATATCCATCCATTTTCTACCGCTTATTCCCTTTCGGGGTCGCGGGGGGCGCTGGCGCCTATCTCAGCCACAATCGGGCGGAGGGCAGGGTACACCCTGGACAAGTCGCCACCTCATCGCAGGGCCAACACAGATAGACAGACAACATTCACACTCACATTCACACACTAGGGCCAAATTAGTGTTGCCAATCAACCTATCCCCAGGTGCATGTCTTCGTAGGTGGGAGGGAGCCGGAGTACCCGGACGGAACCCACGCATTCACGGGGAGAACATGCAAACTCCACACAGAAAGATCCCTAGCCTGGATTTGAACCCAGGACTGCAGGAACTTCGTATTGTGAGGCAGACGTACTAACCCCTCTGCCACCGTGAAGCCACTATATATATATATATATATATATATATATATATATATATATATATATATATATATATATATATATATATATATATATATATTATTCATCAAATCAGGGGTAAATCTTGCCTTGGTTCTTGACTGAACCGATGCTCTTGGGCTGTTTTAAGGGGTCAACTGGACCTATAAAACTTGCTGCTTGTCTGTATAAGTTCCTTTGCTTTGTCTATGATCTGATTATATTTTAAACTATCTTTTGCTGAAGTCCCAATAATTATTACATAAATAATAAGCTTAAATATGAACATCTGGATCAGTTGGTAGCCTGTACCAAATCAACACGCAGTTTTGCTATTTGAACTCTCTTTTCTGGTAAAGACAGTTCATACCCTGAGATTTGGAGATCATAATGTTCCGTCCAGAAAGGGATTTTCTTTCCCCTCAGAGAAGACAAGTGAAAAGAGACGAGCATTGGACAGAAGTGAAGCATGTAAAAGGTCAGATATCGATCAACTCTTGAGTTGCCTTTGAGTAGACTGGATGCGTTTTGCACTGTCAAATCTCCTGCCAGTGTATATTGAACCAGATCTTGGCCCAAAGGCCATGTCTATCACCTTCACCCCACTGACATCGAGCGAGACAGTGATAGAATCAGCACTGGGCCAAACGTGTGGGATGCTGATTTATGTCAGGACACACACCAGGCACAAGATGATGCATAAAAATTTCTAAAAGAACTTTGAAATCCATATGAGATTTTGATATTCAGATTAAAAACAGAAATGCTTGGCTTCGCAAAAACCCAGCCAGTCATTTGTCTTGAGATCTTATTGATTTATATCTTGACAGATATTATAATGAAGCCAGTAGTGGGTGCCTTTGGCTGTGTCATCCCCTCTTGCTCTGTTTGGATGCATTTGTTGACCAAGAAAGCTTTCAGGGAACCGGAGAAGCATAGCCTTTGCATGAAAAGTGAGGTTGAGGTTTGGTCTCATGGAATGTTTCAACTCTAGTGCCGTCTACATTTAACTTATTAAGGCGGAGGATTATTTTCAACAACAGAAACATTTTCAAGACAAACCCCTATATACAAAAACTTAATGTATGAATCGGTGTGATGGAATGAAATGTGACAACAGTACAATAACGGTTTTTAACTCACTTTATATTGTTTTGGATCAATATTAATCCAAACTGCAAATGATTGTATAAAACTGGCATAAAATAAATGTAAAAAGGGGAGTTACAGCATGAAAGCACCGAGGAGGTCTAATGTTTTCGGCGGTATCTTTGATGGTATTTCTGGTTAAAATCTTGCTATAGTGATCGGCCAACTCCAAATAATCAATCACTTTGTTGGTATATTTTCAAAACTGAGTACCGTATTTTTCGGACTATAAGTCGCAGTTTTTTTCATAGTTTGGCCGGTGGTGCGACTTATACTCAGGAGCGACTTATGTGTATTATATATATATTAACACATTACCGTAAAATATCAAATAATATTATTTAGAAGCGACACCAATGAAGAAGATTTCATGGGATTTATGGATTAGGAGTGAGAGATAGTTTGGTAAAGGTATAGCATGTTCTATATGTTATAGTTATTTGATGACTCTTACCATAATATGTTAGGTTAACATAGCAGTTGCTTATTTATGCCTCACTATTGTTCACTATTCTTTATTTATTTTAAATTGCCTTTCAAATGTCTATTCTTGGTGTTGGATTTTATCAAATGAATTTCCCCCCAAAATGCGACTTATACTCCAGTGCGACTTATATATGTTTTTTCCCTTTATTATGCATTTTCGGCAGGTGCGACTTATACTCCGTAGCGACTTATACTCCGAAAAATACAGTACACTCCGAATTTCAACAAAAGTGTAATTGCAGTACATATAGAATAGAATAGAGGACGGCGTGGCACAGTGGGAGAGTGGCCGTGCGCAACCCGAGGGTCCCTGGTTCAATCCCCACCTAGTACCAACCTCGTCACGTCCGTTGTGTCCTGGGCAAGACACTTCACCCTTGCTCCTGATTGGTGCCGGTTAGCGCCTTGCATGGCAGCTCCCTCCATCAGTGTGTGAATGTGTGTGTGAATGTGGAAGTAGTGTCAAAGCGCTTTGAGTACCTTGAAGGTAGAAAAGCGCTATACAAGTACAACCCATTTATCATTTATTTATTAATTAAAGTATGCTTATAAAGCTCTTGATCACAAATGTCTCAAAGGGCTGCACAAGCCACAACATCAGATCCCACATTAGGGCGAGAAAAAACTCAACCTTGTGGGAACGAGAAACTGTGGAAGTCGTTCTTTACAACTCCCCAATCTTGTCTCAAACATTAGTGCTGGAAATCTTTTGTTTGTGCCATTACGGTTTTTAAATATTCTAAAATATTTAAAATATGTAAGCTGTGTGTTTGGTATTTTTATGTATTGTATGTATTTGTATCTATTTATCTATGTTCTTATATAGCTCGGTTGGTAGAGTGGCCGTCCCAGCAACTTGAGGGTTGCAGGTTCGATCCCTGCTTTCGCCATCCTAGTTACTGCCGTCGTGTCCTTGGGCAAGACACTTTACCCACCTGCTCCCAGTGCCACCCACACTGGTTTAAATGTAATTTAGATATTGGGTTTCACTATGTAAAGCGCTTTGAGTCACTAGAAAAAAAGTGCTATATAAATATAATTCACTTCACTTATGTATTTATGTGTTATCATGAATTTGCACTAAATTAGTTTTTGCTTACAATTTCGATGTTCAATGGCAATAAAGATATATTCCATTCTATATTCCATTCTATTTTCTCAGTAGTGATGTCATCCAGCTTATCAAAAACACCCCATGTTCCATTTGTTTGACCACATTTTTTTGCAGCAAAAATGTAGCACAAACGTTTGAGACAAGTTTAGGGCGATTTGGGTAAGGGGCAACTTCGAACAGGTAAATTACTTTGACACTTACATTTGTTACGTTGCGGTCGCATTGCTGTGATGGTTGTGTTCTCACATACTCCGTCGGACAAGCAGGAAGCTGCAGGAGTGGCGTTTAGGTAGGAATACATATTTATTCCAATGACGAAAGCAAAAATGCACAAAAAATATAAATGTGCCGAGGACACGAGAACTTAAGTTAGGGGTAACTATCAACATAAGACTTACTCTGTAGAGCAGGGGTCACTAACGCGGTGCCCACGGGCACCAGGTAGCCCGTAAGGACCAGATGAGTAGCCCGCTGGCCTGTTCTAAAAATAGCAGCACTTACCAGTGAGCTGCCTCTATTTTTTAAATATAATTTATTTACTAGCAAGCTGGTCTCGCTTTGCTCGACATTTTTAATTTTAAGAGAGACAAAACTCAAATAGAATTTGAAAATCCAAGAAAATATTTTAATCACTTGTTCTTCACTTTTTTAAATAAATTCATTTATTTTTTTTACTTTGCTTCTTATAACTTTCAGAAAGACAATTTTAGAGAAAAAATACAACCTTAAAAATGATTCTAGGATTTTTAAACACATATAACTTTTTACCTTTTAAATTCCTTCCTCTTCTTTCCTGACAATTTAAATCAATGTTCAAGTTTTTTTTTTTTTTTATTGTAAAGAATAATTAATACATTTTTAATTTAATTCTTCATTTAGCTTCTGTTTTTTTGACGAAGAATATTTGTGAAATATTTCTTGAAACTTATTATGATTAAAATTTTAAAAAAAGATTCTGGCAAATCTAGAAAATCTGAAGAATCTAATTTAAATCTTATTTCAAAGTCTTTTGAATTCCTTTCAAAATATTTGTTCTGGAAAATCTAGAAGAAATAATGATTTGTCTTTGTTAGAACTATAGCTTGGTCCAATTTAATAAATATATTCTAACAAAATGCAGATTGGATTTTAACATGTCATCAAAATTCGAAAATTAATCTTAATCAGGAAAAATTACTAATGATGTTCCATAAATCCATCCATCCATTTTCTACCGCTTATTCCCTTTCGGGGTCACGGGGGGCGCTAGCGCCTATCTCAGCTACAATTGGGCGGAAGGCAGGGTTTTTTTTAAAAAGATTTGTATTTTTAAAAAAAATTTCAGTTGAATTTTAAAGAGTCAAAATTAAAGATAAACTATGTTTCAAAGTTTAGTTTTCATTTTTTTTGTGTTTTCTCCTCTTTTAGACCATTCAATTTAGTGTTTCTTTCCATGAAAGAAAAAAAAATGTACAACGGAATGACGGACAGAAATACCCTTTTTTTTTAATATATATAGATTTATTTATCAAAGGTAAATTGAGCAAAGTGGCTATTTCTGGCAATTTTTTAAGTGTGTATCAAACTGGTAGCCCTTTGCATTAATCAGTGCCCAAGAAGTAGCTCTTGGTTTCTAAAAGGTTGGTGACCCCTGCTGTAGAGGAATCAGAGGATGACCAAAAACAATCGCGAGCTGTCGTCTGAAGCGACCATTGATCCAGCAACAACTGAATATCCATCCATCCATCCATTTTCTACCGCTTATTCCCTTTGGGGTCGCGGGGGGCGCTGGTGCCTATCTCAGCTCCAATCAGGCGGAAAGCGGGGTACACCCTGGACAAGTAACCACCTCATCGCAGACAACAGGATATAAAGGGGCGTTATTAGAGGAAGCAACCGGTGAGGAAACTAATTACTAAACTGAAACAGGAGTGTCTGATCAGTGTCCAAAGCAACAAAAAAAGTAAACAAAGGGAAAGCACGCTGGAACAGAACTAGACACAAACCTAGGTAGAACTACAAAAAACATAATATGAGCCATGACCTCTAAGGAGTATGGGGTAATGTACTGTCTTTTTGTGGCGGTCCGCTCCCTGTATGATCAGTGTCAGAGCTTGGTCCGCATTGCCGGCAGTAAGTCGGACTCTTTTCCAGTGAGAGTTGGACTACGCCAAGGCTGTCCTTTGTCACTGATTCTGTTCATAACTTTTATGGACAGAATTTTTAGGCGCAGTCAGGGCATTGAAGGTATCTGGTTTGGTGGCTGCAGGATTAGATCTCTGCTATTTGCAGATGATGTGGTCCTGATGGCTTCATCTGGCTAAGATCTTCAGTTTTCATTATATCGGTTCGCAGCCGAGTGTGAAGCGACCGGAATTAGAATCTGCACCTGCAAGTCCGAGTCCATGGTTCTCGCCCGGAAAAGGGTGGAGTGCCATCTCCGGGTTGGGGAGGAGATCCTGCACCAAATGGAGGAGTTCAAGTACCTAGGAGTCTTGTTCACGAGTGAGGGAAGAGTGGATTGTGAGATCGACAGGCAGATCGGTGCGGCGTCTTCAGTAATGCGGACGTTGTACCGATCTGTTGTGGTGAAGAAGGAGCTGAGCCGGAAGGCAAAGCTCTCAATTTACCGTTCGATCAACGTTCCCATCCTCACCTATGGTCATGAGCTTTGTTTCATGACCGAAAGGATAAGATCACGGGTACAAGCGGCCGAAATGAGTTTCCTCCGCCGTGTGGCTGGGCTCTACCTTAGAGATAGGGTGAGAAGCTCTGCCATCCGGGAGGAACTCAAAGTAAAGCCGCTGCTCCTCCACATCGAGAGGAGCCAGATGAGGTGGCTCGGGCATCTGGTCAGGATGCCACCCGAACGCCTCCCTAGGGAGGTGTTTAGGGCACGTCCAACCGGTAGGAGGCCACGGGCAAGACTTTGTCTCCCGGCTGGCCTGGGAACGCCTCCGGATCCCCCAGGAAGAGCTAGACGCAGTGGCTTGGGAGACGGAAGTCCGGGCTTCCCCACTAAGGCTGCTGACCCCGCGACCCGACCTCGGATAAGCGGAAGATGATGGATGGATGGGCCTCGGATGAAAAAGTCTTCAACTTTCAATTGTTTCCATCTTTCAAAGGCATCCCCGATACAAATAATTTATTTGTTCCTGGCTTTGTCATGAATAAGTTGAGAATCGTAGCGACGCGTTTTAGATTTACTAAGGTCCGACATGTTTACTAACTTTACCAGTGTCAGTAGCCAGATGAAGATGGCGGTGCTTAACTCGCAACCTGAATGTGACACACTCACATACTTTCTAATCGGTCAAACGGTAGAGGGCGAGACATCGAAATTAAAACAATAACAAGATTTCGGGGCTGTAAATTTAATTTTGAAATGAGCATATACTGGCTGAACTACTGTTATCAGTCATAGAGGTATTCGAAAATAACATATCAGGGCTTTTTAATGATGACTTGACATGAAATTATTACAATCAACATTTAAATGAAAATAAATGTTAATTGGGCACTTATTAAGTAACCAGAGGAAATACTGCTGACATGCACGTGTACGCTAATAACACTTACAATACTGTGAAAAGTCGAATGGATAGAAATAAAAGCACAAGGCTTGCTAGTGGGCGTCACAGTTCTATTTTCCCTTGAACGTGTGTACCTTCACAAAGAAGCTATGCATGCATATAAGAGAAATACTGGAGGTGGATGGAGAAAAGTTTGGAAAACCTCCTGGAACAAGTGAAGGAAAATTGGCCAGTATATACTTTTAAACACTGTTTGCCGTACAAAGAAATAATCATTGCTCATTCCGTCATAAACTATATTTATTCTGGTACAGGTCTTTCCCAGTTTACTGTAGCCCACACAACATAACTCCACTATTACTAGTTTATTCATTATTATTTGCAAAACACACTATAGCAAATGTTATATGAAACTAATATGCTATGATTGCATTGTACTCTCTGCACTGATCACCTGTCAAACACAGGGATTGTGTACATCCTCACTTACGAGCAATTGAAAGCCTTTACACCGATCTAACATTGGTGTTTATGCACTGTAAGAAAAAGCCGCACGGCGCACCCACACAAGCACAAGGGGAACATTTAAAGTCCATAGAAAGGCAAACGCTGATTTGAACCCGGAACTTTCTTGCTGTGAGGCAACAGTGCTAACCACCATGCTGCCGCCCCTACCACATCTATCCACGTTATGATGTTTCCATACCCCAATGACATAGCTGAGGCAAAGACAGTAAGTTATCACATCACAATGACTACCCACAGTCTGTAAAGAAAAATGCGTGGAATTCCACCCGCCTGGTAGACGAGTCTAAGGAATTATGGGGACACAGATCTGGAGGGAGAAAAGTGGATTACTGTGGTGTCTGCGAAAAGTGGTAAAATCAATCATGGGGTGAGGAAAACCCACTAATTGATTATGTTAAAATACAGCAGAACATGGTGACTGAAAGTTTAAGAGCCAAACTTGGGCTAACCAATATGGAAAAGCACGTACGTTCAAATTGTAGGATTTTATTTTATTTTTTAAACTGACCCATATTTAGG
This sequence comes from Nerophis ophidion, assembly GCF_033978795.1. NCBI lineage: Eukaryota > Metazoa > Chordata > Actinopteri > Syngnathiformes > Syngnathidae > Nerophis > Nerophis ophidion. Next base: position 60,557,257 of record NC_084621.1, on the reverse strand, counting down.
TTAGCAAGTCATCCTCCCAGTTCAGAGATTGAAAGTTTGAATCTCTGTTGGAGTGTTTTCATGAGAAGCTTGCAAGTTTTGTTCATGTGTTTTCTGTGGGTACTCAGACTTCCCACACCCTAAAAACATTGGGACGCGTAATTGCTCATAGAGGTGTGAATCCCAATGGTTGCTTTTTCTATATGTGCCCTGTGGTTGACTGGCGACGAGATCCAGGGTGTTCCCCACCTCTCGCCAGAAGTCAGCTGGAATAGTCCCCATCTTACTGTCACGGTTGCACATGAGCTGTGGTTGGCGTGATCCCAGGACGCAGAGAAGACATGTGTTTTGCAAGTAAAAGGTCCTCAGAACACAACCTCTTTTCTGAATTTGTGATCAATGTTTTATGTGTTCCTTTTAAAATTGGCGTCCAAAGCACACAACAAAAATGGAAAACCACTACTTTTATGTTTTACTCAATTTATACCACAAAGTCCTCAAAACAGACGCTAAAGGGCAGTAAAAGCGCATACTCAGAGAAAATTGTGAAAACACTGTTTGAATTATTTCTAACGAATAATAGCAATAATTATAGTATATGTATATTTACAGAAAGAAAGACCACCAACGACTTCTTTCTCCGTCTTTGTCTGATCTATTGTACACAAGTTCAAGACATTCTGTGTGTGCTTAGAATGTGTTTGACCATCTTAAACATTCATTTATGTTCCAACATTTTTACCTCCATATATTAAAAGCATTTGTGAACTAATCCTATGCGCACATTTTTGTTGGTAAACGAGAGCCGACGAGGGATTATCATCACACTTCAACATCTCTGACATGTAAATACTGCCTCTTGGCTAAGCCGGCATTGCAAATGACAATCTGTTCTTAATGGTCTTATCCTGGATAAATAAAGGTCCTCGTCGGGACCCAGGATGGACCGCTCGCCTGTATCGATTGGGGACATCTCTACGCTGCTGATCCGCCTCCGCTTGAGATGGTCTCCTGTGGACGGGACTCTCGCTGCTGTCTTGGATCCGCTTTGAACTGAACTCTCGCGGCTGTGTTGGAGCCACTATGGATTGAACTTCCACAGTATCATGTTAGACCCGCTCGACATCCATTGCTTTCGGTCCCCTAGAGGGGGGGGGGGGGGTTAACCACATCTGAGGTCCTCTCCAAGGTTTCTCATAGTCAGCATTGTCACTGGCGTCCCACTGGATGTGAAATCTACCTGCCCACTGGGTGTGAGTTTTCCTTGCCCTTTTGTGGGTTCTTCCGAGGATGTTGTAGTCGTAATGATTTGTGCCGTCCTTTGAGACATTTGTGATTTGGGGCTATATAAATAAACATTGATTGATTGATTGAATAAATATATAAATACACGTAAACTAGGCTATAAATATTTGTATACTACATTACCGAGAAGGCTTACCACAGTGGACGAGGTAGGTCTGAGCAGAGCTGCGTATAGAGAGTATGGCCAACTCAGTTTCAAAGGGCCACGTGAGGGCCTTTTGACCAGTGTGTGTATGGCCAGATGATCTCCTAAATGATTGGTCAAAAACCTATCACATGTAAACAGTGCGCCATGTTTGGTCCCAACTTTGAAACCGAGTTGGCCATATTCGCTCAATACACGGCTCTGGGTCTGAGCTATGTGGGAGAATGACAATTGTGGTATTTGAGCAATAAAAAGTTGATATATTGTCACATTTTATTCCTTCTTTACACAAGAAACAAACATAAGTTTTCATTCGACAGTTGACGAGCAAGTTTGAGCGCCGTTTAGAGACAAATTTGATTGGCAAAAATGACATGATTGTCCAAAATATGCGGGTAACGCAAAATCCTGCATGCTTTTATTTCAAGTCGCCTGGACTACTGCAATGCACTTTATGCTGGCATTAGCCAAAAAGCTCTCTCCCGGTTGCAGATAGTCCAGAACGCGGCAGCAAGACTTTTAACAGGGGCCAGGAAAAGCCAGCATATAACCCAAATTCTTTAGATTTTGCACTGGCTCCCTGTTCATTTTAGAATAGATTTTAAAACCTTGCTGTTTGCTTTTAAAGCTTTATCCAATCCAATCCAATCCACTTTATTTATATAGCACATGTAAACAACAATAACATTTCCAAAGTGCTGCACAGCCATGTTAAAAACAATATTACAAAAACAATATTATGCTCCACCAATGACTGAATAAAAACAAAAAAATAAATAAATATAAAACCAATATAAAAAAACAATACAAAAACTAATATGATTAAAAACAATGTTAAAGGGTAAAATCAATTAAAACAGTAAAATAGAAATCAAAGTGTATAAAAAACACAGAGGACAGAGGACCACACAACTCATGTAGTGTTAAAAGCCAAAGAAAAAAAGTGGGTCTTAAGACGAGACTTAAAACACTCCACTGTGGAAGCAGTTTGAAGATGGAGGGGCAGAGTGTTCCAGAGCTTAGGGCCGACCACAGAGAAGGCCCTGTCTCCCCTGGTCTTAAGTCTGGTCTTGGGCACCACGAGCTGGAACTGGCTCTCGGACTGGCACCTCAGTATATCTTGGACCTCATCCAAATTTACACTCCTGCGCGAGCTCTGAGGTCCGAGAGCCAGCTCCACCTCGTGGTGCCCAAGACCAGACTTAAAAACCAGGGGTCGGCCCTAAGCTCTGTAACACTCTGCCCATCCATGTTCGAACTGCTCCCACAGTGGAGTGTTTTAGGTCTCGTCTTAAGACCCACATGAGTTTTGTGGTCCTCTGTTGTCCTCTGTGTTTTTAAAATGTTGATTTTGTATGTATGGTTTTAATTGGTTTTACCCTCTGAAATCGTTTTTAATCATATCTATTTTTATATTGGTTTTATATATATATATATATATATATATATATATATATATATATATATATATATATGCCCTGCGATGAGGTGGCGACTTGTCCAGGGTGTACCCCGCCTTCCGCCCGATTGTAGCTGAGATAGGCGCCAGCGCCCCCCGCGACCCCAAAAGGGAATAAGCGGTAGAAAATGGATGGATGGATATATATATATATATATATATATATATATATACATATATATATATATTTTTATTTTTTTTTCAGTCACTGGTGGACGTAAGGATAATATTTGAATATTGTTTTAAATATTGTTGTTTAAATGTGCTATATAAATAAAGCTGATTGGATTGGATTGATTGGTTTGCGGCAGAGCCAAATTCCTGGGGCCTGCCTATAGTGTTTTGTAGTACTGGGTTGTTCACAGGTCCTGTATTATATAGTTGGACACATTGCACCTATGGGAATGTCATTAACGATGAATTGCTCACAAATTGTGGCAGACAAACCACCAATAGAAATGAGAAAAATACTGCATCCAGTCCATTTTAAACACAAAGATCAAAAAGTGGCATGTATTAACTAGAGAAGGAAAAACAATACTCAAAACAACAAAAAAAAAAAAATCCTGCAAACTGGCCAACTTCGAACTGTGCCTCTCAAAACCATGTGAGATTGTGGTTCCGTAATGGCTGATTCATGCCAGCAATGACAGACATGTGTGCCAGTAAGTTTGTTTAATTGTCATAATATTGAAACATAGCTAGCCTGGCATTCTAACTGGTTAGACAATATTGTGGGGAATGTAGTCAATAAACTTCAAAGACTAAGGGATTATCTCATCGGTCTTAAATAACCAGACACTGCGAAAAGAATGTTGAAATAAAGAACGAATACTTAGAGGCCTGTAATTATTACATAATTAAAACACAGAGCATGAGTCTTTGCAAAAAAAGTTTGATCGTGGTATGCTAATGTGTGTTTGCTATTTATTTGAAGTGGTACATGAATCTGGTATGTTAAAGAGTCGGTACATTGACGGATAAACCTCAGTGTCACAAACATTTATGCTATTGGTTTTTTTTATTGACACCTTGTGTGACAAGTGAGCCACAAAGCGTACGCAGTGTGCTTGTTATGGACTCACAATTGTTTTCATGATTTGAGGGGGACTTCCGAAATGACGAATATATCATTCTTCATGTGTTCCAAATATTATGAGTGAATAAACTATCTACTAAGTCAACAATCTACTAGTCATCCTGAAAATTATTATTGAAAACTGGTAACCTGGTACATATCAAACACAGAAAGTGAATAATATGTATCAGTAAATGGATTATACTTTTTTAAGGAACTCAAAGCGCTTTGACACTATTTACACATTCACCCATTCACACACTGATGGCGGGAGCTGCCATGCAAGGCGATAACCAGGACCCACCAAGAGCAAGGGTGAAGTATCTTGCTTAAGGACACAACAGATGTGACTAGGATGGTAAAAGGTGGGGATTGAACCAGGATCCCTCTGGTTGCTGGCATAGCCACTTTCCCGACTGCGCCACACCGTCCCGTCAGTGACTGATAGGACTCATTTTTGGACATGTTGAATTATGTAAGTGTTAAATTGTGATATGTCTTAAATGTATTTTGGATTTGTATTCTGCTTTTATATATTCAACATTTCAAATAAATAAATAACACAGACCCACATGGTTGTATTTGAAATTGACTTTTTCAAATACATTTTGTTTTCTATGTTTATTTGTGCAATCCTTTTGGAGATTTCCAATCCAATATTCATAAAATACCTGTGATTTAGGTTCAGTTTATTATCCTATGACAATATTTATCAAGTTTAGTAACTTTGATTTGCAGCCTAAAAAGTCATAAAACAACAATGACTTCTTATACATAATACTCAATTTAACCTTCGTCTTGTGTTAGGGTCGGCACCGACCCGTTTTAGTTTTTAAATGCATAAAAGAACCACATAAATTTATTTTTATGCATCAAGGATTTTTGACTTTGTCAGGAACCTCTATTTCAACAAAATAAAACTTGTTTTTTTTGTTTTACTAAATTATAAAATGCTCTGGTTGAAATTATGACCTTGGTGTTGTTAGGGTCGGTTTCAACCCAGTTATAAAAAATAAGACTATAAAGCACTAAGTAGAGCCAAAACTGAACACACTGACGGCCAGCTCCTCTCCCAATCATGTGAGCTTTAGTGGATTCTCATTTTACCTTGTTATCCAGTACAAAAACAAACACAATTTATGTGGTTCTTTTATGCATTTAAAAACTAAAATGTCCAGACATTTGAGGTCAATTCAGTATAGAGTTGTTACTATGTTAAAATTATTAAAATGAAAAAATAAATAAAACAAATTCATTTAAGAGATGTGTTCTAATACCCCTCAGTAAAGGTCAGGTAACACAACAACCTTTTTTTTATTTATACGATTCTCTTGAGGTTCGTTTTACCATTTTTTTTCAATTGAAATCGAGGGGTATACTGAAAAAAAAAAGGCCCAATGGCCCACACCAAAAATATTAAAACCAATATTTTCATGGATAAGGAAACCTAACGAGGTAACCAAGAGATGAGAAACAAATTGGATGATAGATAATTGTTTTTAGTGTATTTTACAGCTGATTTAAGACATGGGTCAAAACCGACCCGTTAATATAAGAGATGGTAACAGAAAGCTAACACAAGAGGAAGGTTAAAGGAGACCCACTATATGATGATTTTTTTTGTCTTTTCTGACTAAGAAATATTTTTACAATGTTGGATACACGTGTTAAACAATGCCAAAATGTCAAATTGAGCTTGCACAGAGTTTTGAATAGCTATGTTTGCAGGGTTATGCAGTCTGTCTATGTTGTGACATTGCAGAGGGATGAACATACTTATTTAGACATTAGGTTAAGCTCTAAGTCTCGGAGGAGCTCCTCCTGTTATTTATGCATGTCTGAATCTATCGGAGAGAGTGCAGGTGTACCCAATGTTGTGGCCGGGTGAATCGATGTATTGTTCATGAAGACTATTTTCAACCGTGTCTGGAAAAAAACGGCAATGACGACTTCAAGATATATACTTGAATAATCAAAAATATTCACAAAAGTATTCAGCGAAACCTCCGGATCATCAATACTATACACAACATTCCAGTTAACAGTGTTAACATCCCCTCAAAAATCTAACCTTCTAAAAACCAATCTGGCCCTTGCTTTAGGAATTTTAGCCTTCCTAGTGAACACAACTATATTGTGGTCACTAAAACCTACTGATACAGATAATGTATTCGAACACAGCTCAGGGACATTAGTATATACTGTATGTGGTCATTACATTTAGAGAAAGTGTGACCTCCTTCATTAATGAAGACTTTGGTGGGTAAGCACATAATTTAAGGTACATTACATACACTTAATAGTGATAAATAAAATATATATATTCCAGGGACAGTTATTGGTAAGCCAGTCTATATTCATGCCACCGAGCCGATCCATGTAACTATTCAAATCAGATACTATATCCATCATTTTCATACTTGTCAACCCTCCCGGATTTTCCGGGAGACTCCCGAAATTCAGCGCCTCTCTCGAAAACCTCACGGGACAAATTTTCTCCCGAAAATCTCCCGAAATTCAAGTGGAGCTGGAGGCCACGCCCCCTCCAGCTCCAAGCGGACCTGAGTGACGTGTCGACAGTCTGTTTTCACGTCCGCTTTCCCACAGTATAAAGAGCGAGCCTGCCCAATGACGTTATAACTGTAGAATGATCGAGGGAGAGTTCTTGGTTTTCTTATGTGGGTTTATTGTTAGACAGTTTCATTAAAGTCCTACTGAGCCCGGTAATAACACACAACAACAGCAGTCACATTTCCGTCTACCGTAAAGCAGTTCGTCTGCCGTAAGCTCCAATGTTGTGAACTTGTGACACTCTTAAACAGGACAATACTGCCATCTACTGTACATAGAATAGAACAGAATAGAATGTAGAATAGAATTTACTTTATTTATTTCAGCACCACAGTTCGTTCACAATAAACAATGATAATAATAAATAATATAATATATGTGATATATTATATATATAAAATATAATATATGAATAATATAAATAGATTCTACACATATTCTACATTTAAGTGCAGTCAAGGAACATATGCATTATACAGTCTGACGGCTGTTTTTTGATTGATTGATTGATACTTTTATTAGTAGATTTCACAGTTCAGTACATATTCCGTACAATTGACCACTAAATGGTAACACCCGAATAAGTTTTTCAACTTGTTTAAGTCGGGGTCCACGTTAATCAATTCATGGTAATTGGTATGAAGGACCTCTTGTGTCGTTCCGTGTTACATTTTGGGAGTCTGAGCCTTCCACGGAACGTGCTCATTCTCTCCGCAAGCTGCGAGTGTAGTGGGTGGGAGGTGTTGTCCATAATGGCTAGGAGTTTTGCTAGACTTCTTCCCTGCCAGAGAGTCTAGCTGTGCATGCATATGGTTAGAAAAATAGTAACAGAGAATAGGAAAAAGATGGACATTTCAACCGTTAACTCAACAATGAGTAGATGAGTGTTATATGTGTGTGTATGTGTAAATAAATGAACACTGAAATTCAAGTATTTCTTCTCTCTATATACATATATATATATATATATATATATATATATATATATATATATATATATATATATATGTATAGCTAGAATTGACTGAAAGTCAAGTATTTTATATATATATATATATATATATATATATATATATATATATATATTTATATATACTGTATATATTAAATATTTGACTCTTAACCACGCCCCCCGAACCCACCCCCCATCAGCATGAACATCAAGAGGTCTGTAGCAACAGTTAATCACTATTGGTTTCAGATGGGGTAAGCGAACTTGAACCCACACTGCTTCTACTTCATCCAACATGAGATCAGAAGATAATCTAGCAGGAAAGTGACTTTGTACAAAAATTGCTGTATTGCTGTGTCGTTGTATCTAAATCTAGACAAAATCAGACTTCTCTTAGGTGCTTACTTTGTCACCTATTGTTCTGAAACACTAAATAGTCAAGAGTTTCCAAATGTGCCAAAAACGGTATGCATAATTTTCATAGGCAGTGTTGACAACCCGGCAGGGATACTATTAGGAAGAAATTGAATAATTTAAAATCTAAAATAGAGTACAGAGCTAAGAAATTGGTATTCCCTCGATTCCCTCTTCTGCATGATTAAAGTGCACATGTCATAAGCACTCCATTAAAAAGGGAATGTGATTTACGTAAAGTTCTCAGCTTGGCAGAAATGGAAAAAATCTGCATCATTCTACAGGAAACTGATTGAGGAATAGTTTACATGCAATATGTTACTTTTTTCCACAGTTTGACCAATGCTGAATTAGGAAGAAGAACAATGTAAGTTGGCCTGGTTTGCAGACTTCTCTCATCTTTACTGCATTTCCCATGGCTCCTGTTTGAACTCATGGCTACTTTATGGCCGTGCACAGAAATGTCAGAATAAATTCCCGAACCCTTCAACTCATTTTCAAGATTTGCATGGCTTGCACAAATTCTGTGTACATTTACATTCTGTGGTGAATTGTTCAAATAAAATTCAGTAGTTGGGGATTCGTGAACGCAGCCTCAAGAATGATAGTTTCTATATTTATCTTGATACTTGCCTGCCTTTTTACCTCCACCCAATGTTCCTTTCACCCCAGTGTCTTGTAAACCTCTGTACATATCCCTAATTTATTCCCACAGTCCACTGTGAATCAAACATGGATGGCACCGAAGATGCATTTCACTGTGAAGAGTCTAAGGACCAGATCAACAAATAGCAAGTGCAAACTATAAAATTGTGTGTACTATTAGTGAGTGTTCTGCGGGTGATCTACTAATAGAAGTGCAAAACTTGTACAGACCGCCCTATTGAAATGACATTTTTGTGTGTATTAATGGCCTTCACCATGGAGAAACTCATTTCGCTTCACATTTATCGCCTCATATTAAAGTGTACGCCCTGAGACTGGAAGGTCGTGAGTTCAAACCCCGGCCGAGTCATACCAAAGGCTATAAAAAATGGGACCCATTGCCTCCCTGCTCGGCACTCAGCATCAAGGGTTGGAATTGGGGGTTGAACCACCAAATGATTCCCGAGCGCTCCCCTCACCTCCCAGGGGGTGAACATGGGGAGGGGTCAAATGCAGAGGATACATTTGACCACACCCAGTGTGTGTGACAATCGTTGGGACTTAAACTTCAACTTTAACACCTTATCAGGGTTGTATTGAACCGTAATTTAGGCTATGTCTACACTTAGCCGGATAATCAATCAATCAATCAATGTTTACTTATATAGCCCTAAATCACTAGTGTCTCAAAGGGCTGCACAAACCACTACGACATCCTCGGGCAAGGAAAACTCACACCCAGTGGACATCGGTGACAATAATGACCCAGTGGGACGTCGGTGACAATGATGACTATGAGAACATGATACTGTGATACTGATGATACTGATGACTATGAGAACATATGAGAACATGATACTGTGAAAGATCAATCCATAATGGATCCAACCCAGTTGCGAGAGTCCAGTCCAAAGCGGATCCAACACAGCAGCGAGAGTCCCGTTCACAGCGGAGCCAGCAGGAAACCATCCCAAGCGGAGGCTGATCAGCAGCGCAGAGATGTCCCCAGCCGATACACAGGCGAGCAGTACATGGCCACCGGATCGGACCGGACTCCCTCCACAAAGGAGAGTGGGACATAGAAGAAAAAGAAAAGAGACGGCAGATCAACTGGTCTAAAAAGGGCGTCTATTTAAAGGCTAGAGTATACAAATGAGTTTTAAGGTGAGACTTAAATGCTTCTACTGAGGTAGCATCTCGAACTGTTACCGGGAGGGCATTCCAGAGTACTGGAGCCCGAAATGAAAAAGCTCTACAGCCCGCAGACTTTTTTTGGGCTTTGGGGATCACTAATAAGCCGGAGTCCTTTGAACGCAGATTTCTTGCCGGGACATATGGTACAATACAATCACCCTTAAACGAATAATTATTTGTCCTAAGCCCCCTTTCAGCCACACTAAACCATCGTTTAAGGTTACCCTCCTTGGATAATTTTTTACACGGGTAGGTGTGCCGTGTATTTCTTGACTCTCCGGCTCTTAGCTTTGTACGGACTCATTGATCTTTTACAAACTGAGTTCGGAGAGGAAGTTAAGTCAGAAAGACCGAGGCCCACACAGGAAGGGATGTCGGAAAGAACGCACCACACCCAACTCAACAACCAGATCTAACCACTGGAAAGATGGAGGCCAGTCATCCAGACATCCCCGTGTTTCTCATTCTTTTACATTTACAGACGCTTGTGGAAATCACACATGAATACCTTAAGAGGAAACGATTGCAGCTATTTCGGATACAACTCATCTCAGACGACAAGAGAACTTTAGAATGTCGAGGTCAGCTGCGATTGTACTTACCGAAAAACTTTGTCTTTTTGTCAAAGAAGAGTCAACGAAAATGCGGGCTTGCGTGAATTTGCTAAAATAGGTAATGCAATTAATCAAATTTTTTAATAAATTAACATTTGAATTTTACATAGCCAAAATAAAGTCAGAACCAAGATTAACAGGTGGCCAGCTAGAACACTGCAAGGACTTCCGGTGGATGAAATCCATGGAGACTTCATCAAAGCCAGTCATCCCTCAAGACCCAAGTGGTTTTGGAAAATGTAAATGGTTTGTGCTTTTTATTTCTTTATGTAAAATGTATTCCCCTTTAACATACTGTCCGTGTTTTTTATATGTACTAACATATTTTAAAATATTAATCTGCCTGATGGCGCTTAATGCTTGAACATAACTTATTCCTTGCAGCATAGGCTCTATTCAATATTTCAAATATTACATTTTACTTTAGATTTTACTTTTAAATCTAAAAATCCAATCGTTCTGGATGTGGTCTTATAAAAACTGCATCTTTTTAAGAAATGCTACTATTTGTATGGAATTGTTTACCAAGGAAGTCAGTCTGAAAAGACTTTTAGGCTTTGGAATCGGAGGTTCCCGTTTGATGTCTCTCTGTGCTTAAAAATAAATGCTATTAGATGTTGATCTGCTTTCAGACTACTGCTCCTGAGCAAGGCACTCAACCCACTGACTCAATTACTTTTTGAGTATCCTTTTTACAATAATACTAAGACTTAAAAAAAAAATCATATGAACAAGGATCCAAGTCGATAGAAGTGGCCAATTACAATCACCGCCCGCATGCCTATGTTTCAGCTTTGTTTTACATCACTATTTCTAGACAGCTTTGTTACAAAACTTAAACATTCTTGGCAAAATACCACCAATAGTTGTGGTTAACCACAGCAGGCGTTTTCGGTCACTTCTGCATTTATCTATTTGGCCTGCAACACCCTAAACCTGAAACATTTTATGAAACAAAACTGGAAATACTACTTTTGGGCCCACCATGTAATGTAATGTTCTCCCGCTCCAAACGTCTCCAAGTTACTTAACCATGTCAAAGTGATATAAGGAAAATAGGCTGCCCTAGGACTTGAGGACCATTCACTTATTCAAGTGATCGCTTAGGGACTGCATAATCTGTCTGTGTTTCAATGTTCTCCCGCTCCAAACGTCTCCAAGTTACTTAACCATGTCAAAGTGATATTTCTCCAATAGTGATACAGCTGCTGTTTTTTTTTTAGTTAGTCAAGTTAACGTGGAAAAGTTGAAAAACTTATTCGGGTGTTACCGTTTAGTGGTCAATTGTACGTAAGTTCCAAGCCGCAGCTGCGATTGGACCTGGATAGCCTCCAGGAAGAAGTAGTGGTAGTTCGAAAAATAGTGACAGAGAATAGAACAAGGATGGACAATTCAACCCTTAACTCAACAATGAGTAGATGAGTGTTATGTGTGTGTATATGTGTAAATAAATGAACACTGAAATTCAAGGGACGGCATGGCAGAGTGGCCGTGCGCAACCCGAGGATCTCTGGTTCAATCCCCACCTAGTACCAACCTCGTCACGTCCGTTGTGTCCTGAGCAAGACACCTCACCCTTGCTCCTGATGGGTGCCGGTTAGCGCCTTGCATGGCAGCTCCCTCCATCAGTGTGTGAATGGGTAAATGTGGAAGTAGTGTCAAAGCGCTTTGAGTACCTTGAAGGTAGAAAAAGCGCTATACAAGTACAACCCATTTATTATTTATTATTTAATATGTACTGTACTGTGCAATCTACTTATAAAACTATCAATCAATAAAAAAAATCAAGACTTGCATACATAGTAAAGAAATGCCAAGTTCCAGTATGAAAGGAGTAACTACTTTGTGTGGGTTGGTAATGAGAAAAAGAGTTAGTTTTGTTTACCAGTTTGCATTAATTCTTCATAAGACCAATGCTTGTCTGAGAAGGGATTAGCGCAACTACTAGTAATTGAATGTGAATGAAATTAAGTAGTTTTACATCCTTGCCAATTCTATTTGAAGCGTGTTTGATGCATTATAAGGAAAATAGGCTGCCCTAGTACTTGAGGACCATTCACTTATTCAAGTGATCGCTTAGGGACTGCATAATCTGTCTGTGTTTCTCTCACAGGCCTCATTAGGAAGTTTAATAATTTGAATTCTGTGGCCCGAGAATGCCTCATATTTATATCAGATGACAACAGTTTGTTACTGATAACATTTGTGCTAATGTAAAGGTATGTTGTATGTTTGTGAATATGTAAAAGTAAGTATCATATACACAAATTGCTAGAAAACCAAGATACTAATGGGTTTTTATTTAATTGGAAACTTTTTAGCAATATATATGTTACTAACTATTGCAAGACAATGCGAAAGGATTTAATTTTAGTTAGAGTTCCTACACTTCCTCCCCCTCCTCTCTGTTGGGTGTTGGGTGGACCTCCCATCCTCACAGTCCTCTTGTCTGTGTGTCACCCTCCCACATGGGAGAGGTGAGGCACCATGAAGTCATTTAACGTGGGAAACCCAGGCAATTAAACGGAGGAAGGAAAATCCATGCCTCAGGTCTTGTTACAGTGTGACCAAGGCCGAAAAGAGCATCTTATTCATATCACCTAATGCAGGGATTGGATGTTAAGAATAAAGATTAGGTATCCCGAAAGAACCACAGCACAGTCAATTTATTGTTGGTGGTCAGTCAGTGAAAATGTGCCCATTTCCCACACCAATGGAAGCTTAAGGTAACTGCTTAAAAAAGCCAAGGTAGCGTGGCCCCTGGTGAAAGTCACACGGTGTAGGTGTAGCAAGCTACCATAGTGACCTGGATGTCAAGCAAACATAGCAGGCAGGAACTTGGAACAAGTGAAAAAACAAAAACATTTGAATAGTTGGAAAAAAAAATACTTAATTTATTAGGACTTGCATCAAAGAGTTGTTGGTAACGAGCTTGAGTATGACTCAGTCATGTTATGTTCTTTCTTTATTCTTAAAAAAATCTGTTCTTTGTTGGCATTTCCTCCATTTTCACATCTGTCGTGTCTCACAGTGAACTCGAGCAGTTGACTGATGGTCTATGGGTGCGTGTGGTTAGCATCTATGGTTCTCTGGTCGCTCAGCAGACACCCGCCTTTACTTCCTGCTTGACTCATGTCAGCGAGCCTGGAATTCAGTGTTATCAACTCCTATGGCATGTTTCCCATGGGACCTCGGGGTGTAGTCCAACAACTATAGTGATTGCTGAACTTCAGAGACTTTCTCAACCTGTGTTTCATTACCTGAACCATTTTGTTTGTTTTGTCTGTTGTAGAAATAAGAAACAGTAGCCCTCAGGAATGATTATCCTCAGTGGCGTGTGGCTTGTTAGCGGCAGATCCTTTTTCAGTCTAATTACGCTGGGATTACTACAAAATAGGGCTGTTGTTTAGAATAATGGCTGGAAATGAATGCAATTATCACTCCAATGATAAAGTGGGAAACTTGACTTTGTCATCCTTGGAATTTATTCAAGTATAATTAGTTCCATAGGATCGTAGTTGTATTATACAATAATTTATTTTTTTACACTTGTATGTCAATATTGTTGAGATGGTACAAAGGAAAAAATACCCATTTAACGCTGACAACATTGGCACTTATTCTATAGTGTTTGACATGATGGAATAGAATAGGTGTCTAAACTGATGTCTAAACATAAAGTTAACCCGAAATCAACTCAGAGGTAATTTTAGGCTACTCGTTTCACCACATTTTCGAATGCTTACATTTAGCTCCAAAATGTGGGCGGGCCTGCATCAGTGTGTCGTAACTTACCCAAAAGAAGACCGAATGTCATTTAAAATTGCGAACTGCGAGTTCCAGAATCTTTAATTGATTGATTGAAACTTTTATTAGTAGATTGCACAGTTCAGTACATATGCCGTACACATTGACCACTCAATGGTAACACCATTTTGTGGCAATGTGTCTTCACCTGTGAAGAAGTCTCTGAGAGTGTGTGCCAACCACTTTGAACATTCCTGCTTCACAAATCTGTGCCAGTAAAAATATGGATTTACTGAAGAACTACTTTTAATAACGAGCTCGGTGCCTACTATTTATGGCATGGAAAAGACAATGTAACAGTAAGTAATAACAGAAGGTTAGAAATGGGTGATTGATAAGTTAGAAATCTTTGCTAGATTTGTTGTGTCGCTAGTTTAGCCTTCCAATGCGTTGATTGAGTGATTGATTGAAACTTTTATTAGTAGATTGCACAGTTTAGTACATATTCCGTACAATAGACCCCTAAATGGTAACACCCGAATAAGTTTTTCAACTTGTTTAAGTCGGGGTCCACGTAAATCAATTCATGTTACAAATCTATACTATCATAATACAGTCATCACACAAGTTAATGATCAGAGTATATACATTGAATTATTTACATTATTTACAATCCGGGGGGTGGGATGAGGAGGGTTTGGTTGATATCAGCACTTCAGTCATCAACAATTGCATCTTCAGAGAAATGGACTTTAGCCATTTATCCTGAGTCACGATATTTTCTTGCAAAATTCTAAAGAACCCTAAAACTAGGTCTTCCAGATTCATTTTTGCATGTTGTAGCATTGCAACCAGAGAAGGTGTCGGCCTGGATGCATTTTCAAATGATGTTAATATGAGGAATGTATGGATTTCTTCAGTCCAAGTCTACTCGCACAAAATGAAACGGACCAAGCGAGAGTATTGTAATTTGCAGCAATCATTTTAATGATTCTGACTTTGAAAAAAACACGGTCTTGGTTGTTGTTATGGGTGGAAAATGTTTTAAAAGGCTTAAAGGGGTCATATTGATCTGACACTGCGATGAGGTGGCGACTTCCGCCCGATTATAGCTGAGATAGGCACCAGCGTCCCCCGCGGCCCCAAAGGGAATAAGCGGTAGTAAATGGATGGGATGGATATTGATCTGACACTTCTTTATGGCCTTCAGACATTTGAAAGTGGTCGCCTCTGATATGAGAGGGCATTTGCTGTATAATAGAATAGTGCAGCAAGCCCTAATTTGGGGGGAAAAAATCACATTCCAATGTTTGCGTGGACCCTGGGATGCTGAGACAGCAGGAAAGAGCACAAACAAATAATAGTGTTACGACTGGTTGGCATAGTGATGCCAAATTGGTCCCTTCGTGGATGCGTCGGCATGAACACAGCAATGGTAAGTTTAAATGATTTATTACACTTAACAAAAACAGACTATGAACAAAAACACTGGAGCTAACAGACAAAAATAAACCAAGGGCGCTAGCATGAAAGCTAGGAATAGAAAATACAAAAACTATACTTGGCACGAAGGACACAAAAGAGTAAACAAAAAACATTCAGCATGAAAGCTGGAATATCGAGTGGCTTAGCGTAAGAGCCAGCGAGAAAAATACATACGGGTAGTAGACAGTCGTGAATGTTGCTCAAAGGCAAATTAGAGTCCCAGAAAGAATAACGAAAAGGGACGGGCTTAAATAGGTGAGTAATCAAAAAGTGACAGGTGTGCAGAAACCGTGATTAGCAGGTGGGATCAATGAGGAACCATGGTGACTGACTAAACAGGAAGTAAGTGTGTAGAACAACAGTGATACAACAACTGGAAGTATAAACCATATGTGGTGATCCAAGTAGCGGATCGCAACAAATAGTTTGTTTTTTTTGGTGAACATTTTGCATAGATGTTTTTTTTTACCAAAAATGTTCAAGCCACTTTTGGGTTCCCTTTCAAAAAGACAAATTGACAGGCGGTGTTGTTAGATGCAAAGAACCGCCCCACTCCCACACCATGCCCCTTAGCGCTATGACAATCTTCATCCCCGCCCTGGAAGCTATGGTTTGTAATTTTTCTTTCTTGCTTTTTTTGTACACTATCGGTTCTACAAACACCAGCTACATCCGTCAGGACCATATGGACTTTCACCACAGGCACAACAATCCCGGATGATATAGCAAGACTGGCAGACTGACCGTGGTTTGTTGTCCGTGCATGCATGACGCAGGCGGATGAGAGAGAGTAAGAAGAAGTGAGTCTCCAGATCCGCCAGTATATGCTAAGGCTAAATCTCTTCCAAGTCTGTGTCTCTCCAATGGTAGATCCTGGACAGATATGTGTGCATATTGACAATAAAAGGCTTTTCTATTCTTTAGCATTGTAACAGCTCCACTGATTCGACCCCTTTTAAACAATAGCCACAAGGCTATCAGCTAAGCTACGAGCTACATCACAAACGTAATAACACATTTTATTATTTACCAATCCCTTGGCCATTTCCAAATGCAGTACATACTGATCCATTAAAAGCAGTTTTTAGGAAAATTATTATCTATTTTGCTGCATGACGATCACACTATTAATTTGTATATAGTTGTTTTTATGCTATCTAAACTCACTATGTTCTCTGTTCGCTGTACATATCCTACTAAGTAAGACCTACACTGTTTCAATGTCCATTTCTCTGTTGATGCAATTGTTGATGACTGAAGTGAATGTGAGTGTGAATGTTGTCTGTCTATCTGTGTTGGCCCTGTGATGAGGTGGCGACTTGTCCAGGGTGTACCCCGCCTTCCGCCCGATTGTAGCTGAGATAGGCGCTAGCGCCCCCCGCGACCCCGAAAGGGAATAAGCGGTAGAAAATGGATGGGATGGATGGATGAAGTACTGATATCAACCAAAGGTGTTCCATTTAGTGGTCAATTGTACAAAATATGTACTAAACCAGGGGTAGGGAACCTATGGCTCTCGAGCCAGATGCGGCTCTTTTGATGACTGCACCTGGCTCTCATATAAATCTTAGCTGACATTGCTTAACACGATAAGTAATGAATAATTCCGCTGGTAATGACAGTGTCAAAAATAAGGTTCAAAATATAAAACATTCTAATGCATTTTCATCCATCCATCCGAGCTCTACCGCGCCTGTTCAAGAAGTTGCATCAACGGTAAGAAGTATTTTATTTATTTTTGTTTAGCCTCAGAATAACAACGTTAAAATTGTTACAATGTTATTAAAAAGAATAAGAGACTTATTATACTCTAAAAATGTTGTTCTTTCTTAAAAATGCATGCATATAGTTGTATTCGGTGTTAAAAAAAAATGATATCGCTCTCACGGAAATACTTTTAAAAATATTTGGCTTGTATGGCTCCCTCAGCCAAAAAGGTTCCCGACCCCTGTACTAAACTGTGCAATCTACTAATAAAAGTTTCAATCAATCAATCAATCAATGCATTGGAAGGCTAAACTAGTGACACAACAAATCTAGCTAAGATTTCCAACTTATCAATCACCCATTTCTAACCTTCTGTTATTACTTACTGTTACATTGTCTTTTCCATGCCATAAATAGTAGGCACCGAGCTCGCTATTAAAAGTAGTTCTTCAGTAAATCCATATTTTTACTGGCACAGATTTGTGAAGCAGGAATGTTCAAAGTGGTTGGCACACACTCTCAGAGACTTCTTCACATTGCCACAAAACATAAAAGTTAGCTACTTTTTCAGAGGAGGATGAAAATGTGTGTAGATACTGGTGTTGGTTAATGCAAACAATAACGGAGCATTTTGGGTTTTTATGTCGTAATTTGCGCATTATGCCGTGATGACTACACAACATGACTACAAAATGGCGGACTGATGCAAATCCTTTTGCGTAAGTCTTTACTGTCACAGGCTTTACAGCGTTACAGTACACAGCAAATTCCAAACGGCTCATTTGGTGGAAGTATGAAGGACGTTAAGATTATTTTATAATAATCTCTGCAAATTCTCTAGGGTTTGATTTCCGATTTTAGGGATTTATGCAGATCCCAAACACATATAATCAGGTACGATCAGATTAGAAAAGTTGGTTTTGCATAATAGGGCCCCTTTAAGCTTAATACAATTTCGCAAATAAAGTGTGGCGTTGAGGTGACAAAGACTACTTGTGCAAAAATAGAGAAAGAAGAGCTAAAAAAGGAGCGGGTGTCAATGGAGGAGCTGGAAGGTCCGGCAAAGTCGATTCGTATTACATATATATTTTGCTCATAATGTAAACCAGGGGTGCCCATTACGTCGATCGCGAGCTACCAGTCGACCGCGGGGGGTGTGTCAGTCGATCTCGAGCCAGGCTTTTAAAAAAAATAGACCTAAAAATTAGTGATCATCAATCTTCACGAAGACGTCACTTAAATGACATTCACGTACCGGAGGGTCTTGTGAGATGACGCTGGCTGCTGCAAGATCATTATTATTAAAATATGACCGAGAGGAAGGCGAGAAACACTTTTTATTTCAACAGACTCTCGCGTCGTACCTTCCGTCAAAACTCTAAAGGCCGACTGCATGTTTCCTATCTTCACAATAAAAGCGCTGCTTCATGCTGCCTGCACTAACTAAATACAGAGTCTCGGAAAGCTGGCGTGCACATCACTTGTGCACGCCAGCTTTCCGAGACTCTTATTCGGGACCCAGGATGGACCGCTCGCCTGTATCGGTTGGGGACATCTCTACGCTGCTGATCCGCTCGAGATGGTTTCCTGTGGACGGGACTCTCGCTGCTGTCTTGGAGCCACTGTGGATTGAACTTTCGCAGTATCATGTTGGACCCGCTCGACATCCATTGCTTTCGGTCCCCTAGAGGGGGGGGGTTGCCCACATCTGAGGTCCTCTCCAAGGTTTCTCATAGTCAGCATTGTCGCTGGCGTCCCACTGAATGTGAATTCTCCCTGCCCACTGGGTGTGAGTTTTCCTTGCCCTTTTGTGGGTTCTTCCGAGGATGTTGTAGTCGTAATGATTTGTGCAGTCCTTTGAGACATTTGTGATTTGGGGCTATATAAATAAACATTGATTGATGATTGATTGATTGATCTATATGTGTTACACATGCTTGTATTATCATTAAACACATTTAACTTGTTTACAAAAATGTCTCTTTCATAAATAAATAAATATAAATGATATATATAAATGAGGTAGATCCCCTCGAGTTGGTCAATTGAAAAGTAGCTCGCCTGCAGAAAAAGTGTGGGCACCCCTGATGTAAACCATACCATTTTTGAAGTAATCATGATCCAGCAAAAAAAAACATATTCTTAAGTGTTTTAATAAGAGTTTTATATGCCTTCATTCAGGTTGTCTATCTGGGGAAATGAACTCAAGTTCCATAGATGACGTTACACCAAAAAGGGGTGGCATATTGAATCTGGGGATGGGAAGGCGGCGTTCCAAATACAATTATTTATCCCAAATTACTCAGAAATGTATTAATTTTATGTGGAACGACTGCCAGATTCATTAAAATACATATAGAGAACTAGTTGGTGAAATTTAGGTCATCTGGACGCAATGGTAAATGTAAATGGTAAATGGGTTGTAGTCGTATAGCACTTTTCTACCGTCAAAGTACTCCAAGTGCTTTGACACTATTTCCACATTCACCCATTCACACACTGATGGTGGGAGCTGCCATGCAAGGCCCTAACCAAGACCCATTAGGAGCAAGGGTGAAGTGTCTTGCTCAAGGACACAACGGACGTGGCGAGGTTGATAGAAGGTGGGGATTGACCTAGGAACCCTAAGGTTGCTGGCACAGCCGCTCTCCCAATTGCGCCACGCCATATCCAATGGGTCCTTTAAGACTAAGACGACATGACTGATAAAGGTTTTATAATAGCAACACTTTGGATGGAATGGATGAATTCAGTTATATTTTTTAACGTCAGGATTTGTATTAACCAGTCTTCACACATTCAGCCTCTAACATACACAGCTGAATAATTAATAACACTATACAAATGTTTTGGGAATCTTTTCATATATACTTTTTTCGTTGTTAGAATTGCATTTAAGTTTTTTGCTGTCAAATATTTCTGTCACGCCCATGAAATCGTGTTTTGTTTTCGTCATGTTTGGTTTTATTTTTTATGTCAGGACTTGGACTATGGGATAGTTTGTTTTTCAACGCAAAGGGAAATTGGCATAAGCCAGGCAAGAATGTGAGTACATTATTATTTATTAAACACTATAACTAACAAAAAAGGCAAAAAAGGGCGCTGACAAGGAGGTACAAACACTTAGCTACTGAAAACAAAACTAGCACAATGGCATGACTATAGACATGAAACAAAAACTTGCACTGTGGCATAAATAACAAAAACTTACGTGGCATGGACAAAATTAAGGAACAGCATGGTATGGCTTTAAGGGGGTTGAGAAATATGTTAAATTGCCAGACTGAACACTTGGCAACTCCAGGTTTAAATAATACCAGTGATAATTACAAGCAGGTGTGAGAGCTGAGGACAGGGGCGTGACGTAAGGGCAAGGTGAAAATCAATGAGTTTCTATGGTAACAAAGAAAACAAGGAAATGCAGGAACAGGAACAGAGTGTCCAAAAAGTAAAACCAAACATGACAAAAACAAAACATGATTTCATGGGCGTGACAATTTCGATGGTGGGATTATTCATTCTGTCTTTCAAAGTTATTTTTTTGTGGTCTGTTAATTGGCCAATTTGAGGACGCAGTCATGTGAATCTCCAGTGGGAATATTTTTACACTACGTTAAATTTGCACACCAACAACATTTTGATGCTTTTTAATCACTCCCCCTTTCCTACAGGCTTGTATTTTAGTACAAATGCTTGGACTCCAAAAGGCAATTCGACAGGCGACCACAACACAGCACATTCAGATCCTTGGTTCTCAGAATTTCGTTCGTTTTTAATTTTATTGTTAACAATTAAGGATCTGCCCAACAATAACTCATGAGATGCTCACTCAAACATCTGTGTATGAGTAGGATACACAGAATTGTGTGGTTGGATGGTGTTTTTTGCAGTTTCATACTTCATAAACCTTGTTTTTTCCTCACTGAGCCTTGGCTTGACTTTTGTTTGCCATCTACTGACCAATAATTCCTTTGGCTACTGCCAGTGACCAATGTTAGGTACTTACGCCAGCTATCGATCTGCGCAGTCAAACGATGGCTAAGGCCTTGTTTGTGTTGTGTAGATACGGCATACTGTCACAGTCAATTTGTGTAAAAGAAATGTAAGAGCAATCTAACGTATATAGAGTGCCTGCATCTTCTCCCATGACTTCATCTAGTAAATACTACAAGGTACCATTTAGTAGGCCAGCACGTAAATGCCACCCGGATATTTCCCAATGACTCACGCAAGATTTCTGGAGGTGTAGGCACAGAAATCTGCGGTCCAAGGAAGTGTGGCCACTACAAAGAGGGGGAAGCAAAGTATACTTCTCAATAGTTTGGCAGCCCACTGCTGTTTTTAGTTTTGGCATCAGAAGTGGCTCAGGTCGACTGATCCCTTTAATTGCTCCAACTTAATAAAATGTTGTCAGTGGTTTCTCAGTGCACATGTTCTGCACGGCAGGGACTTACTCCCCTTTGTCAATGTAAATTTGCAGATTAGAAATTAATAAAGGCCTTTAATGATCTATTTTGAGGTCGGTTGATTGTCCTGGGATATCAACTATGTGTTTTCCTGTCCAAATGCTGTGAATCAGTCTATAACAGCGTCTTGCCACTTGTGTTCAGCTCTTAGCCAGTTGACCTGTGGTTGGAAAATCAGTCCCTGATGTATTAGGTTTCAGCTACTGGGCAGGTCCCTGCTTACTGATCTATATCTTCTTGCCAGGTTTCTTTTTCCTCCTTCATCTCATAAGACAATAATGAAAGAGACTGCTTGAAGCTGGTACCCATATCTACTCTTGACGAGGCATTTATTGGAGACTTTCCTTCCATATGAAGCTCAATAAAAAGCTACGGTTATTCTAATAAATAACCATACTTGAAAATATGGTATGACTGCTTACATCAACCAAACTCAGAACCTTTCTATATTTTATGTTAGTTATGTATACATAGAGGATCAGTCCAAGTCCAAGTTCTTAAGGATCTGGGTAAGATTATGCAGAAGGCACCGGACTTCTCTTTTTCCTGGTCTTAAAGTACCAGTAGAGTGGAAAAACAATTTGACTTTATATGCTAAATTGTGTTTCAGTTTATCCATTAAACCAGGCCTGGGCCATTATTTTTGACTCGGGGGCCACATTTAGAGAAAAAAATGTGTCTGGGGGCCGATATATCTATTTTTATGAACACAAATAGATGTCTGATTGGAATGCTAAAAACTTTATTACAGACCGCCTTAAAAAACATACAGTGTAACGGAATTTTTTATTTTTCTATGAAGGATAAAACACTGAATATTGACAAAATATGATCGTCACACCCCCTTTCAATCGACACATTTTACAATCAAGTGAAACGCAACAAAAATGCAACAAACAGTGAAATATGAACGTGAAGGGTACAAAATAAACCCACCTACAATCAGATATATCAGATACATCACTAAGTTTTGGAAGAAGATGTCAAAAAAAAATATTTGGGAATGTCCGACGGGCCAGATTGAAAAGCTCAACGGGCCGCACGTGGCGCCCGGGCCTTAATTTGCCCAGGTTTGCATTAAACCATATCCAACTGTTTTTACAATCCGCAAAGTATATGAAAATACTGTGTAAACATCACAAAATGCTACAAATTCTGTCAGCCATTTTGAATAATTCGCTCCGAATATCTCCGGCAATTTCAGTAGATTCTACGCCACTGTAGTAACGCTTCTGCACTCTGACCACATTATCAGATTAGTCATATTGAAAATATGCACACATTGGAAAGCAATGTGCTGGTTATCATTCACAATCCTTATGTAGGAGAAGAACACACATGCTTGGCTATTTTATATACATTCGAAATCGTAAATAAATAGCTAACAACTGAGTCAACAGATGAAGGGTCCTCTACTGCCCCCATTATTCGCCCCAGAAAACATCCAGAAACCGCAAACAATACCCCATTTACATGTTGTGACCTGAAAATTAACCAAATATGAGCGAGATTGTTATTATAAGTGTTATGATCCGCTGCCCGGATCATATCATATTCTAGTTTTGTTCCATTTTTGTATCATATTCTGTTAGTGTTTGACTTCCTTAGTTCCTGTTTGTTCTGTCACCATGGTTGCTTATTAGTTTCACCTGCTCCTTACTTTTGACACGCACCTGCCTTGTGATTACGTTCCTTATTTAAGCCTGCCTTTTCTGTTCAACAGTAACGACTCTGATTCCCATGTTTTCACTTGCTAGCTTTCGCGCTATGCCTTGGTTTTCCTCTAGCTCCCATGCTAGTAGTTTTTATTTTGCCTTTTGTACCTCGTGCAAGTTTTTCTGTTTCCTAGTCTGTTTTATTTATTAATAAATCATTGTTTCTTACCTCCACGCTGTGTCCGAGCCCGACTGCATCCTTGGAAGAACGAACCCGCATCATCATGCCAGCCAAGCGTTACAATAAGCGCCAACGCAGACAGCCTATTTTAGCGGCGCATTGATAGCAGTGAGCTAATGCTAGCTTACAATGCTATTGTTAACACACTAATTTGGCAGCTGCTTTTGCTTTGTTTCAAACTTGGTAAAAGTTCATTCTAGATTACAATTCATGCATTACTCACCTATTAATAGACAAATGTGGCCATGGACCGAGAGGCTGGTCGACTCTGACTTCCCCCGAGATGGCTAAAAAGACACAAAAGGACGCTCAATGCAGGAACTTTTTTCAACCCTTCGTAAGGAATATAATTGATTCTTCATCTCAACAGGATCATTTGAGCATCCAGTCAGTCGGCATACCACCGAGAGAGGAAATTGTACAATAAGGGTTTGTTTTATTATGGTTAGTTTGTACGTTTAGCATTGAGCAATGTTGCTGATGGTATAGTAAGTGTTTCAATAAAGTTACAACCGTTCATCACTCGGCCTCTAAAACTTATTGCCCATCCTCTTTGTGTTCGGGCTCAGAAATATCAAGTTTTGGATCATAATTTTTCCCAAAGTAATTGTTGTTGGCTCTCCCAAAGTCTGTTTGATTAGCATTGTTGACGGGAAAGGGTGGTTCTTAACGTTACGTCACGGATCACCTGACTGCCTTTCTCATTACCTCTCAAAATGTCTCGGGAATCTCTATGAAATTGATGCTATTCTGACCACATTTATTTATACACAAACTTTGGAAGTCTTTTGGTATTATAAAACAGACGTATATGATAATAGCTTCAATATATATAGAACTTGTTTTTCCACTCAACTTGCATTGTAACTATGTTTCACACAAATGTTTGGACTAGTTTTGATCACATGGAGAAAATGTAGAGCAAATCAATGGCTTAGGGAGGGGGAGTGCCGGGCATTTAGGATATGAAGCCTATCCCAGCTGCACTCTGACGGAAGACAGTGTACACACCAGGGGCGTCACTAGACCTAATACTGTACTGGGGCACACCTGGGGCACAAATAATTCATGTGAGCGTACAAAGCGCGCAAGCAAAAACATTTTTTAGCACTTATTTATCATCAAAAATACATAAATAGTGCTTTAAACTATGAAATCATATCAGATTATGTTGTATGGATCTTTGATTAACCACCTGAAATTAACTAATGCATTTGACCTACTTGTGCACTTTTTTACTCCAGACTTCTAAACTGCTACTGGTAAAAGCAAAAAGGAAGAGCAATGAATCTTTTTGAAATATTTATTGCAGTAATCATCTGCAAATTTAACATCTACAAAAGTAAAACAAAAAATAAAGCACCCCTACATCTCTGGGTTCTTTTATATTATTGAATTTCCATTTATGGCAATGTGGCTAATCCTATTTCAGATACACAAAACTATAATATATACACAAAACAATAAAGCCACAGTAGTAGAATAAATGAACAACTGTTGTGTGTCTGTTCAGGGAATCATTTTCTGAGAAGTAAACTGTAACGTCTCGTTTTCATTTTTGCAAAGTGGTCAATCACTCTGGACAGACATGGAAATATTACAGTAACTGTTATACATTTGACCAGTGGTTCCCAACTGCTGGGTCGTGACATAAAAATGGATTGTGTGTCATTTTCAGTGAGTCGCAGTCAGATGTGTGCATGAAAAAAAAAAGTTTAGAGAGAAGAAAATCAAATTGTGGCAACAAAACCAGATATTTTTAGCCATTTTTCTAGTGACTATTAGTGAGTATTTTAGCAAAAGGCAAACCGACTAACAAGTTGGAGGAGGACTCAGGACAGACATGGAAATATATATTTTTTAAATCTAAATGGGGCAACAAAACCCGATATTTTCAGCCATCTTTCTGAAAAAAAAATAGAGAAATGTTACTATTTTTTCTGGAAACAAAACCAGATGCTTTAGCTGTAGCCATTTTTCTGGTGACAAAACAAGATTATTTTAGTCAAAGTCACACTGATTAACAGGACAAGTCTACTGTGCTATTTTTCTGTGAAATAAAATTGAATGATTTAAAAATTTGGTTCACGACTTGATGATATGGAAAAATGTTTTTCTTCCTGAAGATAAATCATTTGAGAAACACTCAACTCACACATGCTTACTCCAAATCATCATTGATGCAGAACCAGCAGACAATAACCAACATTAATTAACATTAATAACGTCAGCTAACTTAGCATCAACTTAAGACAATGATGTTGCCTAGCTAGCTAGGACTTCACTTACATCTCTCATTCCTGCTGCTTCTTCCCTGCTGCGGGCGAATAACTTTCTGATATCCATCTAGGAGTTACAGTTGGAGTCAAATCAAAATCAATATAATGTAATTAACAAATTGTTGTTGGCTAACGTTACCTACCTCACGCAGTGATTCTCATCCTCTCTCTCTCTCTTTCTCTCTCTCTCTCTCTCTCTCAACTGAAGTCTTGATCCACACATGAATAAATTACCATATTAATTAGCCATGTGCTCATTGTTACGTGGAGTGAATACAGTAGCAATCAATTACCATACTAAGTAGTATGTGCGCTGTTATCCATGTTATGTTGACTTAAAACTCTGAGGCGTTTATTTTATTGGTGAAATTTTTACTGGGGCACTGCAGATCATCAGTGGGGCACGTGCCCCAGTGAAATCTGTCTGGCGACGCCTCTGGTACACACCCTCAACAAGTCGGCACCTCATCGTAGATTTATGATCAATGGTCAACATTAAGTATGATTAAATTATGCCTATGTGCTTCAATAGCACAACTATTGTCCCCATGAGAGAGGCAATGACACTTAAACTGCTCAGTTGTGATGCTGTTATATGAAGCTCCTTTCACCTTTCCTTATTTTTTATCTGACTAAATGAGTTTCTGGTAGTGCAAATGTTTGTGTCGGAACATTGTGCATCAGAAAAAATACATTTTCAAACATAAGGAACTTCTAAGTTCCCTCTTTTCAATCAATCAATCAATCAATCAATCAATCAATGTTTATTTATATAGCCCCAAATCATAAATGTCTCAAAGGACTGCACAAATCATTACGACTACAACATCCTCGGAAGAACCCACAAAAGGGCAAGGAAAACTCACACCCAGTGGGCAGGGAGAATTCACATCCAGTGGGACGTCAGTGACAATGCTGACTATGAGAAACCTTGGAGAGGACCTCAGATGTGGGCAACCCCCCCCCTCTAGGGGACCGAAAGCAATGGATGTCGAGCGGGTCTAACATGATACTGTGAAAGTTCAATCCATAGTGGCTCCAACACAGCCGCGAGAGTTCAGTTCAAGCGGATCCAAGACAGCAGCGAGAGTCCCGTCCACAGAAGACCATCTCAAGCGGAGGCGGATCAGCAGCGTAGAGATGTCCCCAATCGATACAGGCGAGCGGTCCATCCTGGGTCCCGACGAGCGGTCCATCCTGGGTCTCGACTCTGGACAGCCAGTACTTCATCCATGATCATCGGACCGGGCCCCGTCCACAAGGGAGGGGGGGGGGCATAGGAGAAAGAAAAGAAGCGGCAGATCAACTGGTCTAAAAAGGAGGTCTATTTAAAGGCTAGAGTATACAGATGAGTTTTAAGGTGAGACTCAAATGCTTCTACTGAGGTAGCATCTCGAACTGTTACCAGGAGGGCATTCCAGAGTACTGGAGCCCGAACGGAAAACGCTCTATAGCCCGCAGACTTTTTTTGGGCTCTAGAAATCACTAATAAGCCGGAGTCTTTTGAACGGAAATTTCTTGCCAGGACATATGGTACAATACAATCGGCAAGATAGGCTGGAGCTAGACCGTGTAGTATTTTATACGTAATTAGTAAAACCTTAAAGTCACATCTTAAGTGCACAGGAAGCCAGTGCAGGTGAGCCAGTACAGGCGTAATATGATCAAACTTTCTTGTTCTTGTCAAAAGTCTAGCAGCCGCATTTTGTACCAACTGTAATCTTTTAATGCTAGACATGGGGAGACCCTAAAATAATATGTTACAGTAATCGAGACGAGACGTAACAAACGCATGGATAATGATCTCGGCGTCTTTAGTGGACAAAATGGAGCGAATTTTAGCGATATTACGGAGATGAAAGAAGGCCGTTTTAGTAATGCTTTTAATGTGTGACTCAAAGGAAAGAGTAGGGTCGAAGATAATACCCAGATTTTTCACCGAGTCACCTTGTTTTATTATTTGGTTGTCAAATGTTAATGTTGTTTTATTAAATAGAGGTCGGTGTCTAGCAGGACCGATAATCAGCATTTCCGTTTTTTTGGCGTTAAGTTGCAAAAAGTTAGCGGACATCCATTGTTTAATTTCATTAAGACACGCTTCCAACTGACTACAGTCTGGCGTGTTGGTCAGCTTTATTTGTTTTTAAAGTAACTTTAGAGTGATCGTCAGTTTTTTTCATATTTGACTCAATGTGAGCAGATAGTAGTGCTAAATACACCCCACAATGTATCATCTACCACCAGTCCCAATCCTTTATTAAACTTCAGTGAGATAATTCCATACAGCCATGCCATGACATGACTCGCTATTCTCTGCCCACCGTTATCACTTAGGAAGGTTTACCTCTGTTTCATTTCTTCAAATAATCTAAATTCTAGAATATTGGAGGAGCTGTAACTTTTCCATAATGTCTGAAGTCTATTACCTAAATTTGAATGTTAAAATTACTTTGGTGGCTGAAAACGTCTGTATTGGCATCCAATGAGTGTCTTTGATGTAGGTTTGGATGATATTCTCACCATAATTGTTCTTGGCTCCTGTTGACATTTTATTTTATTTTTTTTTACTTTACCATTCTCTGATCATCCAATTTAGTTGTCTTACCATGAGTTACAGTGAAAAGCAATTTAAGGAATTCTAAAAAAAGCTAACTACTGGAATATTTTTCAATAGCCAAGTAAATGACACGATTAACTCCAATACAGAATTCTTTTGAACAACTGAAGACAGGAGAAGTATGAGGATCCGTTATGATGTCTATGTGAAAGTATGTTTTTAAAGATATGAAAAGCCCAAAATCCTGGCTATACTTTAACGAAGACAAGAGATACAGCTTCAAACGCTAATGTTGTTAAACACCTTTTAGCCTTGACCTTGCTGCATGGCCTTTTGTCCAAACAGAGACTGCTACTCCAAGTACAGGTACATCTCAGGTCATCCTTAAGTGCGTTTACCATTTTGGTTTTGTCAGAGCATGTCCAACAGGTAAAATAAGAGCTCTTTTATTGCCCATATTAACTTAACAAGGGGGTCTTGCAAGGTGGGTGGTTGCGAAAATGTTTAACAGCACCTCTAATACATTACTTTAATGGACTGTAAAGGTTTTCCCAAATTTGAAGTAAGTGCATTTCACTTCCTTTTTTAAATTCTGCCTTAGAACTCTTGTGCAATCAGAGGTAAAATGGATGATGAACCTTTAAGAAGAGTGGCATCTATCTGTTTACTGATTGCTGAAATAGCGAGATATGGGTATTGTTTTCAAGGGTTCTGTCTGCAGTTTGGTACACACTTCAAAAAGTATTTGAGCCAAGTGCTTTCAAATGGGCAGTTAAATGATGGTGATATCTACTCTCCCACCAAATCTGGAATTATTGTCAGATGTTTGTGGGTCGCAAGTAATTTCATGAAAGCAGAGGTTGTATCAAGAGTAGATACTCCTGATTAGGAATGAAAGGGTTTTTTTTGGATTTCACCTCAGTGTTGGCTTAAGTTTTATGGTCTGAATCCCAGATTACAGTAATTAGAGTAGTTGATTGCTCAATGTTTATCAACGTTATATAAACAAAGTTCTTGCTGGGATATGTGGTGCCTGATAGTGTCACGTTTGGTGGAAAATGCTCAAGCAGATAACAGATTTCCATACCTTTGTAAAATCAGCGCTGGTTATCTTCAAACTTTTGAAAGAGGTCGCCTCTGATGTGAGAGGGCATTTGTTGTAGATTACAAAAATGCAATAAACCCTAATTTGAAAAACAAACATCACAAATTCTAATGTTTGCCTTGACAGGGCGTGAAATAAACCCTTTTTTTTTATTATTATTAAGAAAAACGTATCTAACAGGAAAAAAAAAATCTGATGTTCAGCAGGAAAGTGGACAAGCATCCTGATTGGCAACCAAGGACAGGTGTGTCCTGATTGCCAATCAATGAAGTGAAGTGAAGCGAATTATATTTATATAGCGCTTTTCTCTAGTGACTCAAAGCGCTTCACATAGTGAAACCCAATATCTAAGTTACATTTAAACCAGTGTGGGTGGCACTGGGAGCAGGTGGGTAAAGTGTCTTGCCCAAGGACACAACGGCAGTGACTAGGATGGCGGAAGCGGGAATCGAACCTGCAACCCTCAAGTTGCTGGCACGGCCACTCTACCAACCAAGCTATACCGCCCCAGGGACAGGGGAGGGAGCCAGCGCTCAGACCAGAGAAGCTGGACATTAAAGGCCTACTGAAACCCACTACTACCGACCACGCGGTCTGATAGTTTATATATCAATGATGAAATATTAACATTGCAACACATGCCAATACGGCCTTTTTAGTTTGCTAAATTGCAATTTTAAATTTCCCGCGAAGTGTCCAGTTGAAAACCTCGCGGACATTTGGACATCTGTGTTGCTGAATCTTTTGCAATTTGTTCAATTAACAATGGAGAAGTCAAAGTAGAAAGACGGAGTTGGGAAGCTTTAGCCTTTAGCCACACAAATTCCTTGCTTAAAATTCCCGGAGGTGAAGCTTTACTATGGATCAGAGCGGTCAAGCGAACATGGATCCCGACCAAATGTCAAACAGCAGATTTTGGTGAGAAAATTGTGGTAAAAAGTCGCCACTTACCGGAGATCAGCTGAGCTTGTGACGTCCATACAGCTGCCGTTGACTTCCACCAGACACTGGCGTCAACACACCCGTGGATACACCCTTCCGACTATCAGGTACTATTAAACTCACTAAAACACTAGCAAGACAATAGAAAGATAAGGGATTTCCCACAATTATCCTAGTAAAACATCTGAATCCGTCCCAATGCAATCGCGTTTTTTTTTTTTTACTTAATTTTTTTTTTTTTTGTTCTTCTAGTCCGTTGCTATCAATATCCTCAAACACAAATCTTTCTTCCTCGCTCAAATTAATGGGGAAATTGTAATTTTCTCGGTCCGAATAGCTCTTTTTGTTGGAGGATCCCATTAAAAACGATGTGAATATGTGAGGAGCCATCAACGGGTGACGTCATCGTCTGCAAATTCCGGTAAAGGCAAGGCTTTTCTGTTAGCGACCAAAAGTTGCGAACTTTATGGTGGATGTTCTCTACTAAATCCTTTTAGCAAAAATATGGCAATATCGCGAAATGATCAAGTATGACACATAGAATGGACCTGCTATCCCCGTTTGAATAGGAACATCTCATTTCAGTAGGCCTTTAAATAATACAAAGTATAAGAAACAAATGGTAACTGTCATGTGAGGTCATGACAGTAAATATCCCCCCAAAAATAAATTGTTGATATATGGCGTATGCAAATTCAAACCTGGAGGCTAAATTTAGTTTAATCTTGGTTTTATCAGACCAAATAATTATGCTGCTTATTTGAAGATATGTCACGATCTGTGGCCCGGATCATGTTTTGTTCAGTTATGTTCCGTTCGTTTTGGACTCCCTTAGTTCATGCTTTGTGCACCTCTGGGTTTGTTTTGGTTTCCATGGGTACTAATTGGGTTTTATTTGCCTCTGGTTAGTGGCCAGCACGCTCACCTACTGTCGAGCACAAATCAGAGAGCTTTCTCGCCACGTTCAGTCTGCCTTCGTTGTTTGCAGAATGCAACGGTTACGTTGGGTAAATTCCTTGTCTTCTATGCTTCTTGATTGCCGTGCTTAGTCTCGCCTTAGCTTCCCGTGTGATCGGCACGCGTCTTGTTTGTTTTTTGTGTGTTTTGATTGACTGTGTATCATCTATTACCTTCACGCTTTGTCCAGAGTTGTCCGTCTGCATTCTGGAAGAACGACCCCTCAGTAAGATGCGACCCCCACGTGACAAGATCAATCAATCAATCAATGTTTACTTATATAGCCCTAAATCACTAGTGTCTCAAAGGGCTGCACAAACCACTACGACATCCCTGGTAGGCCCACATAAGGGCAAGGAAAACTCACACCCAGTGGGACATCGGTGACAATAATGACCCAGTGGGACGTCGGTGACAATGATGACTATGAGAACCTTGGAGAGGAGGTAAGCAATGGATGTCGAGCGGGTCTAACATGATACTGTGAAAGTTCAATCCATAATGGATCCAACACAGTCGCGAGAGTCCAGTCCAAAGCGGATCCAACACAGCAGCGAGAGTCCCGTTCACAGCGAAGCCAGCAGGAAACCATCCCAAGCGGAGGCGGATCAGCAGCGCAGAGATGTCCCCAGCCGATACACAGGCAAGCAGTACATGGCCACCGGATCGGACCCGGACCCCCTCCACAAGGGAGAGTGGGACATAGGAGAAAAAGAAAAGAAATGGCAGATCAACTGGTCTAAAAAGGGAGTCTATTTAAAGGCCAGAGTATACAAATTAGTTTTAAGGTGAGACTTAAATGCTTCTGTAGTTACTAGAGGTCTGGACCAGAACAAAAAAATATTGTGTGGATATTTGTTACAGTTTATATTCATAGGTATTTTGGGCCAAAGGTTATGCAATGCAATGCCTTTTTTGTATAAATACAATTCCTGATTATAGACTATGTATGACATATTCTATGATACAACTCAAATTTTCAAAACAAATGTTGGATTAAGTTTTTCTGGGTTGAATATGACATAGTTCCAAATAATAGTTTACAAAACACAAGATAAGTTGTACATTCCTTAATATTTATTCTTTACCTAACTAGTACAAGCTATAATAGTTGTAAATGATTAGCCTCATTGTTAATTTGATTGGGTTCAGCTGAGTCACCAGTCTAACTGGACATTGCTGACAGTGTTTCAGATCTATGCAAAATTGCCAAAAAGTCTCAGTCTTTTGGCTTCCTTACTGCTCACTTTCAGATGGTTAATTGTTGGGATTTTTACTTCGTAGCCATTTCTCAATACCTGCAGAGTTGCAGGATGAGTTCAAACTGTGTTTTGGTTAATTACAGCTTGGCTAAATAGAAGACCCACAGTATCACCCCCAGATGAAGGGAAATTGATTTGGATGCTCAGAAACAACACAACAAACAGGCTTGCCATGCACTGGAAACTGGTGGGAAATCAGTGATGTTGAAAAAATGTTTAGTATGGCATTTTCCAATTGTCGTAATAAAAAGTTGTTTGTAGAACTTTGAGAAAGCAAACTATTCGTTAACAGTAGTAAAGCTTTGAATGGCTGGCCTGTCATTTTTTTTTATTATTTTTTTTTACTTTTAGCAGTATTTTCCAGTGCATTAGTAGTTAAGGGGTTCAAAGTAGCTGAAAATATTACATCATGCCTTCTTCCTGGTCCTACCACCATGTAAACTCACTGATCAGAATCAGAATCAGAATCAGAAATACTATATTAATCCCCGAGGGGAAATTAAGATTTCAGCACAATCTCATTCATGATCAGACAAACATTACAGCGAGACGGAACAGGATCGCTGATGCGTCTGCCAACTTCCGGGGCCCCTTACAAAAAAGGTGACAAACTGGTATTGCTGGGGTGGGGGTTGATGAACAAAAATATATAGTCTAAACCTGGGTTCAGACTGAGGCCAAGGTTAAAAAAACGCATAGCCATAGCACACGTAAGCATGTGTGTAAGAAGGAAACATGAAAGAAAACAAAGACATGCAGATGCAAACAGCCATTTCTACATACAGCTACAAAAGTAAAAACAAAAAAACAACATATACACTGTGGTGGCCTCTGCGGTGTTCCAGAGACAGGAGCAGACCCAACAAAGCAACCAAGAGAGCCCACTCCACCCTCAGCCGCCCATTAACTCTCGGCCTGTGTCTAGTCTGCACGGATGAGCGAGGATGCGTCTAAGGCGGGAGTCTGCAAACTGCGTCTCCTTAAAGGCTTATTATGAAAATGTAATAATGTTTATAGATATGCAACAACAGCAACATATATGCTATCTGTTGTTGTGTTCCCTATTTTTGAGTGTACAAAATGAAGGTGTGTGTTGAATCTGACTTGGACATAATATGGACTATACACAAATGCTTTTTATGAAAATGTAATTTTGTTTATAACTTATATGCAATCTGTTGTTTCCCTAATTTTTGTTGTTGTACATGGATGAGGGTGTGTGTTGCTGAGCCCACTTTGACCTTGTCTGGACTGGACCTGGTTTTAAAAACCTTTTAGACAAGTCTAATTCCATTAACAACCTGGTCTGATGAAGATAAGGTTATTTTTTTTATTTTTTATTTTTTTTAATAAAATAAAATTAGATTTAAAAAAAAGGAAAACAATGATATTTTTTTTTTGGATAAAAAAGAAAGTAAAATCATATAAAACAATTACATAAAAAAAATAGTAATTAATGATAGTGTTAGTGGACCGGGCGACACACACAATCATGTGCGTTTCAGGGACTGTGTCCCTTGCAGACTGTGTTATATATGTTGTGGGAACCAGCATTTTGGTAGCAGAAAGAAACAACCATTTTTTGTGTGAGTGGGTGCGGCTGGGTGTGAATGGGGGAGGGAGGGGCTTTCTTTGGGGGGTTGATGCACTGATGAAAGTGTATCTTGTGTGTTTTTGTGTTGATTTAATAAAAAAAAAAAAAAAAAAAAAAATGCGTCTTTAGAGCCGCATACGGCTCTTTAGCACCGCCCTAGTGGCTCTCTGGAGCTTTTTTCAAAATGTATGAAAAATGGAAAAAGATGAGGGGAAATAAAATATAAAAAAATGTTTTTTTTTGTTTTAATATAGTTTCTGTAGGAGGACAAACATGACACAAACCTCTCTAAATGTTATAAAGTACACTGTTTGTTTTAAACACACCTCACTAATTCGAATATTTGGCGAGCGCCGTTTTGTCCTACTAATTTTGGCGGACCTTGAACTCACCGTAGTTTGTTTACATGTATAACGTTCGAGGACGTGTTTTATGCCACTATTTTTTCTGTCTCATTTTGTCCACCAAACTTTTAACGTTGTGCATGAATGCACATAGGTGAGTTTTGTTGACGTTATTGACTTGTGTGGAGTGTGCTAATCAGACATATTTGGTCACTGCAAGCTAATCAATGCTAACATGCTATTCAGGCTGGTTACAGTGGGGCAATAAAGCATTTAGTCAGCCACCGATTGTGCAAGTTCTCCCACTTAAAATGATGACAGAGGTCTGTATTTTTCATCATAGGTACACTTCAACTTTGAAAGACAGAATGTGGAAAAAAAAAATTCAGGAATTAACATTGTAGGAATTTTAAAGAATTTATTTGTAAATTATGGTGGAAAATAAGTATTTGGTCAACCGTTCAAAGCTCTCACTGATGGAAGGAGGTTTTGGCTCAAAATCTCACGATACATGGCCCCATTCATTCTTTCCTTAACACGGATCAATCGTCCTGTCCCCTTAGCAGAAAAACAGCCCCAAAGCATGATGTTTCCACCTCCATGCTTCACAGTAGGTATAGTGTTGATTGATTGATTGATTAATTGATACTTTTATTATTAGATTGCACAGTTCAGTACATATTCCGTACAATTGACCACTAAATGGTAACACCCGAATAAGTTTTTCAACTTGTTTAAGTCGGGGTCCACGTTAGTCAATTCATTCATGGTTCTTGGGATGCAAGTCAGTATTCTTCTTCCTCCAAACACGACGAGTTGAGTTTATACCAAAATGGATACATGGATGATACAGCAGAGGATTGGGAGAATGTCATGTGGTCAGATGAAACCAAAATAGAACTTTTTGGTATAAACTCAACTCGCCGTGTTTGGAGGAAGAAGAATACTGAGTTGCATCCCAAGAACACCACACCTACTGTGAAGCATGGGGGTGGAAACATCATGCTTTGGGGCTCGGTAGGTTGTGAGTTCAAACCCCGGCCGAGTCATACCAAATAAATAATAAATAAATAAATGGGTTGTACTTGTATAGCGCTTTTCTACCTTCAAGGTACTCAAAGCGCTTTGACACTACTTCCACATTTACCCATTCACACACACATTCACACACTGATGGAGGGAGCTGCCAT
Source organism: Nerophis ophidion (assembly GCF_033978795.1). Lineage (NCBI taxonomy): Eukaryota > Metazoa > Chordata > Actinopteri > Syngnathiformes > Syngnathidae > Nerophis > Nerophis ophidion. The sequence continues at coordinate 60,521,370 of NC_084621.1, read as the reverse complement.
GCAAGGCGCTAACCAGCACCCATCAGGAGCAAGGGTAAGACACATACTATAAAAATGGGACCCATTACCTCCCTGCTTGACACTCGGCATCGGGGGTTGAAACTGGGGGTTAATTCACCAAAATGATTCCCGGGCGCGGCCACCCCTACTGCCCACTGCTCCCCTCACCTCCCAGGGGGTGATCAAGGGTGATGAGTCAAATGCAGAAGGCAAATTTCATCACACCTAGTGTGTGTTTGACAATCATTGGTACTTTAACTTTAACTTTATTCACAAATTTAACGAAAGACAGAGCCTATAACACAGCATAAAGTAGCCGACCGCAGAGGTCATTGAGCAGTCTGAATTCGTGCACGGTGGCTCGGGCCAGATTGTGGATTTCCGTTCTTTGTGGCGGCTGTTTACTTTTTCATTGGCCGTGTCGGTCGCCCTTGGCTTTGGATTTGTGTAATGTGGATTTCGACATGTCTTCTCCACAATGAGAGTTAGTCCATAGCGTGGAAAATGGCTGACCGGATAAAAGTGTGTGCGTGTTTGATTTAATGTCCATCCATCCATTTTCTACCGCTTATTCCCTTTTAGGGGTCGCGGGGGGCGCTGGCGCCTATCTCAGCTACAATCGGGCGGAAGGCGGGGTACACCCTGGACAAGTCGCCACCTCATCGCAGGGCCAACACAGATAGACAGACAACATTCACACTCACATTCACACACTTGGGCCGATTTAGTGTTGCCAATCAACCTATCCCCAGGTGCATGTTTTTGGAGGTGGGAGGAAGCCGGAGTACCCGGAGGGAACCCACGCATTCACGGGGAGAACATGCAAACTCCACACAGAAAGATCCCGAACCTGGCTTTGAACCCAGGACTGCAGGGACTTCGTATTGTGAGGCAGACGCACTAACCCCTCTACCACCGTAAAGCCTTTGTGAACAACTTAATTGGTCCACCGTGACCCCAGACAAGGCATAATTTATTGGCGGCATGTGAAGCTTGTAAACCCGGAAAAATCCATAAATGGGCAGCAGCTTTGTAAAAAAGCGTTTAAAGCCTGGGGGGAAAAAAAATTGCAGCTTCTAGTCAGGAAATTACAGTATTTGTATCTATTTATTTTTTAAGTATAAATTTGAATAGCAAAAACATTACTACTTTAAGATGCAGATGATAAATACACCAGTCAGCTTCCCGAATAACTGAAAGCAAGGGAATAAACTCGCTCTCAAAGCAGTTAGCAAGGGCTTTGTGATTAGAGGCTTTTTCTCCGAAGATAAATGTTTATTGCTCCTCCCACAGTCAGAACAATCCTGACCCTACACATCTCAAGGATTAGATATTAGGAGGTTTAACTGCTTCCAGGTCTCGCCAAGTTGTACTTCTCACTAAACTTTAAAGACCACCTGTTTGTAGTCATTTGGCAAACAGTTTTCTTCCAAGAAGAGGTCAGCTTTTAGATGTTACCAGCTGCTCTTGTAGATAAGACTTAAAAAAAAAATATATATACATATATATATATATATATATATATATATATATAAAGAACACCACCTTAGCACATGCTACCATTAAAGTAGTTTAACTGAACACACACACATATGTATATGTATGTATGTATGTGTATATATATATATATATATATATATATATATATATATATATATATATATATATATATATGTACACATATATATGTGTATATATAAATATATATATATATATCCATCCATCCATCCATCCATTTTCTACCGCGTATTCCCTTTCGGGGTTGCGGGGGGCGCTGGCGCCTATCTCAGCTACAATCGGGCGGAAGGCGGGCTACACCCTGGACAAGTCGCCACCTCATCGCAGGGCCAACACAGATAGACAGACAACACTCACACTCACATTCACACACTAGGGCCGATTTAGTGTTGCCAATCAACCTATCCCCATATATATATATATATATATATATATATATATATATATATATTTTTTTTTTTTTTTTTTATACATACAGTTGTGGTCAAAAGTTTATATACACTTGTAAAGAATATAATGTCATGGCTGTCTTGAGTTTCCAATAGCTTCTACAACTCTTGATAGAGTGATTGGAGCACATACTTGTTTCTCCCAAATAACATTCATGAAGTTTGGTTCTTTAATGAATGTATTATGGGTCTACTAAAAATGTGACTAAATCTGCTGGGTAAAAAATAAACATACAGCAATGTTAATATTTGGTTACATGTCCCTTCGCAAGTTTCACTGCAATAAGGCGCTTTTGGCAGCCATCCGCAAGCTTCTGGCAAGCTTCTGGTTGAGTTTTTGACCAGTCCTCTTTACATAATTGGTGCAGTTCATCTAAATTTGTTAGTTTTCTGACATGGACTTGTTTCTTCAGCATTGTCCACACTTTTAAGTCAGGACATTGGGAAGACCATTCTAAAACCTTAATTCTAGCCTAATTTAGCCATTCCTTTACCACTTTTGACGTGTGTTTGGGGTCATTGTCCTGTTGGAACATCCAACTGCGCCCAAGACCCAACCTCCGGGCTGATTATTCTAGGTTGTCCTGAAGAATTTGGAAGTAATCTTCCTTTTTCATTGTCCCATTCACTCTCTGTAAAGCACTAGTTCCATTGGCAGAAAAAAAATGTCCCACAGCATAATACTACCACCACTATGCTTGACGGTAGATATGGTGTTCCTGGGATTAAAGGCCTCACCTTTTCTCCTCCAAAAAAATTAATGGATATTGTGGCCAAACAGCTCAATTTTTGTTTCATCTGACATCACATGGACAAAGATAAGACCCTTAGGAGGAAAGTTCTGTCGTCAGATGAACCTAAATTAGTATTGAGCACTGTATAACAGATAAACTACATAAACCTTAATTATATATATATATGTATGACATAGTTTATGCAGCGGAAGATCTTGCTTTGGTTTTTGGCTGAGGCCAGCGATCTTGAGCTCAAAAAGGTTGGTAACCACTGTCCTAGAACAATATTTTTAAATTTACACTGCAGTATATGTACTGTTATTACTGTACATACACGTTTATATTTAAACCTTCGAGATCGGCCTCTGAAGAACTTTAACAAAATGATAAACACCACAATCCAAGTTTCGTTTTATTCTACTATTTTACAATGCAGAGTTGTCTCCTTACTGGAAAGACACAATTGACTTGTCCTCTTGACCTGATCATGATTGTATTCACTGTGAATGTGAAGCCAGTCAGGACTACAGTCAAGGTTGTATTATGGAACATGATCCCCGAAAGTCAAAATCTGCAGATTGTACGGAATTGATTATTGGACTGGTTCTTTCTGGCACACTGAATGCAATGTGATCCATTTACTTGTTAAGGAACTTAAATGTTAGTGGTAAACACTGGAAGAGGAAATACATATATAATTGTTCTTTTTTCATGATTTTGAAACAAATGTCTTCCACTCTGTTTTATAGGGGGGGTGGGCGGAGGGGCATAGGGTCACAAAGAAAAAAACATGTTAGAAAAAGTGAGATTGCTGTGTTATCTTTAATGATATCACAGAGTAAAGTGGAACCTTGATTTCTGATCTTAATTTGACCTTCAACATGGTTCACCAACGCAAAAGTGTGCATAGTGAAGAAGAGTTAACATAACAATCAATGTAAACATCAATAATTGGTTCTAGCCTCGACAAAAGTCCCTATTTTTGTAAAGAACCGCAAACTTTGAAGGCACTATATTGCATATACTGTATATCAAACCAACATAATAGGGAGGTTATAGTTCAATCCATTTACTACCGCTTGTCCCTTTTTTGGGTCGCTGGGGGTCCCTGGAGCCTATCTCAGCTGCATTCAGGCGGAAGGCGGCGTACACGCTGGACAATTCGCCACCTCATCACAGGATATGTATATATATATATATATATATATATATATATATAAATATGTGTATACAGTATAGACAGTATATATATGTATATATGTATGTATGTATATATATGAAGCTTTGAAAGTGGAATTCTTTCTCATTCTTGTTTTATGTAGAGCTTTAGTCGTTCAACAGTCCGGGGTCTCCGCTGTCATATTTTACGCTTCATAATGCGCCACACATTTTCGATGGGAGTCAGGTCTGGACTGCAGGCGGGCCAGGAAAGTACCCGCACTCTTTTACTACAAAACCACGCTGTTGTAACACGTGGCTTGGCATTGTCTTGCTGAAATAAGCAGAGACGTCCATGATAACGTTGCTTGGATGATAACATATGTTACTCCAAAACCTGTATGGACCATTCAGCATTAATGGTGCCTTCACAGATGTGTAAGTTACCCATGCCTTGGGCACTAATGCACCCCCATACCATCACAGATGCTGGCTTTTGAACTTTGGGCCTATAACAATCCGAATGGTTATTTTCCTCTTTGTTCCGGAGGACACCACGTCCACAGTTTCCAAATATAATTTGAAATGTGGACTCGTCAGACCACATAACACTTTTCCACTTAGCATAAGTCCATCTTAGATAAGCTCAGGTCCAGCAAAGCCAGCGGCGTTCCTTGGTGTTGTTGATAAATGGGTTTTGCTTTGCACAGCAGAGTTTTAACTTGCACTTACAGATGTAGCAGCCAACTGTAGTTACTGACAGTGGTTTTATGAAGTGTTCCTGAGCCCATGTGGTGATATCCTTTACACGCTGATGTCGGTTTTTGATGCAGTACCGCCTGAGGGCTCAAAGGTCCGTAATATCATCGCTTACGTACAGTGATTTCTCCATATTCTCTGAACAATACCTAGTTTAGAAATGTTGTTTGTTCCAAAAGTGTTTGACAATTTGCTTACAAAGTGGTGACCCTCGCCCCATCCTTGTTTGTGAATTACTTAACATTTCATGGAAGCTGCTTTTATACCCAATCATGGCACCCACCTGTTCCCAATTAGCCTGCACACCTGAGGGATGTTCCAAATAAGCGTTTGATAAGCATTTCTCAACTTTATCAGTATTTATTGCCACCTTTTCCAACTTCTTTGTCACGTGTTGCTGGCATCAAATTCTGAAGTTAATGATAATTTGCAGAAAAAAAAATGTTTATCAGTTTTAATTGTAATTATGTTGTCTTTGTAGCATATTCAACTGAATATGGGTTAAAGATCATTTGCAAATAATTGTATTCCGTTTATATTTACATCTAACACAATTTCCCAACTCATATGAAAACGGGGTTTGTCGAATGGAGACTGAGAGCCAGGCCTTCTCAACCAACATCAGTGTGTGACCTCACCAATGCGCTTATGGAAGAATGGTCGATAATTCCTATAAACACACTCCGCAACCTCGTGGACAGCCTTCCCAGAAGCTGTAATAGCTGCAAAAGGTGGACCGACATCATATTGAACCCTATGGGTTAGAAATGGGATGGCCTTTCAAGTTCATAATTGAGTCAAGGCAGGTGGCCAAATACTTTTGGCAATATAGTTTATAGTAATGACTTTATTCTGTCCAGTAAAACACAACATCCACAAGTACTTTTCAGTTGCCATCATGTTTCAAATGTAGCTTTGCATCCGTGTTTGATTTCTTACATTTGTTTACTTCACCAATTGTATCACCCAGAAGACCTTAGTTTGATCCTTTTGCACACTTGTTGCCCCGATGGCATTTTTGACATTTGAAAAAAAATTAATGCAGAAGCGGTTATTTTTCCCCTTGACTTCCGTCCTCGTATAGAAGATCTCACAGGCAGTTGAGAGATTGTGTATTTGGATGTAACTCTAAAGATCTTTCCGCCTCTCAACTGAGTCATTAAAAAGACCACATGATCATTTCAGTTTCCCCGAAAATCAATTTTAACCCAAGCTGAATGTAGGGTTGCTTCAAATGGCTTGGAGTACTTCGAACGATATCATATGTTAGTGTTTATCAATGCATTAATTTCAAGCCAGGCGTGTTGAGCTGGGGGATATTTCTTTGGGATACGGATGTTTCAAGTATTAAACAGAATTAGATCCCTTTTCCTAAGTGTGAGGTTGGTATGGAGACTCATTGGAGTCCTCTCGCCTGAAGTCGAACGCTCAGGAGCCAGAGTGTTTAAGGGGTCGAAATGAAAATGATCTTCTCTCCCCAAAGGAAGAGGATCATGGTTTTGTAAAGTGAAACCAGTCATGGAGGCTGCCTGCTTGGCTTTAGGGGAAAATATGTCAATAGTGTTGTTTGTTTAATTCTTAACCATTCCCTAACTCCTCCAAGACCTTCCTTTTCATTCCTTATTTTTTTTCTCCCCTTGTCTTATTTTTCTCCAAGTATGGGCAAAACTCAAGAGATGAATTAATCCTGCTCTGATACACAAAAGTCATTTCTGGTAGTAAATCATTGCCAGATTTAATTTCTTCTAATATAAATTAGATTAAAGACATTCGGTTTGTTCAGGCGGTCGCTCCGGGCACTTTTAAGCATTCGACGTTCCTGTGTTTTGTTGGAGAGCTCATGTTTAGGGGGTCAAGGGGGTTAGCTTTGACTCCCCAGTGAGGAAACCAGATCATGTTTGTTTTGATCATCATATTTGACCTGGATTTGACTGACATGTGCACCCACTTTACTGAATTGTCAAACAAAACACCCGGTTCCACCCAGCAGCAATCACTTTATCACGTGGCTTAAAAACGCAGCCAATAACTATTATTATAATTGACCATAAATTACTTGATAGCAGTGAGTTGGGGGGTTTATTCTGTAGTTTGACACCCTTGCAAAAAATTATACAAACTCTCCATCATCTAACTGTAATAAATATTGATGTATTACGACAGACTTTTATTCATCCCACATTTGGGGAAATGCTGTGGCTGCAGTGCACATTCTACATTACAGCAAAGCATAAACGCGATAAAAACCATGAAAAAAACGAAATAAATGATGTTAAAACAAAACATAACACTAATGCACTTGTAGGGTTTAAGTTGTGCATCGTTTGATTTTGAACAAATTCGTTTCTGATTCCTCGTTTCGATTCCGGCTCCAACAACTCTCGATTCGTATTAAGACAGAGTCAACGGAAAAAAGAGATTGTTGTTTGAAATGAGGGCTCTAAAGATGGAATTCCCCATTAATTAACGTGACAACAATGTGTCATAACAATGTTTAGGGTTAATGTAGTCCACTTTATCTGCTTTCTTTTGTAGTTAGTAGTATCCATCCATCCATCCATCCATCTTCTTCCGCTTATCCGAGGTCGGGGTCGGCGTGGGGCAGCAGCCTAAGCAGGGAAGCCCATACTTCCCTCTCCCCAGCCACTTCGTCTAGCTCTTCCCGGGGGATCCCGAGGCGTTCCCAGGCCAGGCCGGGAGACATAGTCTTCCCAACGTGTCCTGGGTCTTCCCCCGTTGCCTCCTACCGGTTGGACGTGCCCTAAACACCTCCCTCGGGAGACGTTCGGGTGGCATCCTGACCAGATGCCCGAACCACCTCATCTGGCTCCTCTCGATGTGGAGGAGCAGCGGCTTTACTTTGAGTTCCTCCCGGATGGCAGAGCTTCTCACGCCTATCTCTAAGGGAGAACCCCGCCACAAGGCGGAGGAAACTCATTTCGGCCCGCTTGTACCCGTGATCTTATCCTTTCGGTCATGACCCAAAGCTCATGACCATAGGTGAGGATGGGAACGTAGATCAGACCGGTAAATTGAGAGCTTTTGCCTTCCGGCTCAGCTCCTTCTTCACCACAACGGATCGGTACACAACGTCCGCATTACTGAAGACGCTGCGCCGATCCGCCTGTCGATCTCACGATCCACTCTTCCCCCACTCGTGAACAAGACTCCTAGGTATTTGAACTCCTCCACTTGGGGCAGGGTCTCCTCCCCAACCCGGAGATGGCACTCCACCCTTTTCCGGGAGAGAACCATGGACTCGGATTGGAGGTGCTGATTCTCATTCCGGCCGCTTCACACTCGGCTGCGAACCGATCCAGTGAGAGCTGAAGATCCCGGCAAGATGAAGCCAACAGGACCACATCATCTGCAAAAAGCAGAGATCTAATCCTGCGGCCACCAAACCGGAACCCCTCAATGCCTTGACTGCGCCTAGAAATTCTGTCCATAAAAGTTATGAACAGAATGGGTGACAAAGGACAGCCTTGGCGGAGTCCAACCCTCACTGGAAACGTGTCCGACTTACTGCCAGCAATGTTATAGTTATAGTATGTATTACATTTATGTATTTTTGCATTTGAAGCAATTGTAATGTTGGTAATAGAGGTAAATATTATTCCATCCATCCTTTTCTACCGCTTGTGAAGTGAAGTGAATCATATTTATATAGCGCTTTACATAGTGAAACCCGATATCTATGTTACATTTAAACCAGTGTGGGGGGCACTGGGAGCAGGTGGGTAAAGTGTCTTGCTCAAGGACACAACGGCAGTGACGAGGATGGCGGAAGCGGGAATCGAACCTGCAACCCTCAAGTTGCTGGCACGGCCACTCTACCAACCGAGCTATACCGTCCCTTTTTCATTATCAATATTCTTAATTTTTTTGGTTCCATTTGTAGTGCAATAATGTTCATTGTCAATTCCGTGTTAATACTATCTACTTCATGAACTTGTTCTTCTTTATGATTTTTGGTATCATATTTGTATAATGTATACATTGTATAACAATATAATATAATATACTAATATAATATATCAGAATATATTATATACTGTATATATAATATGTAAATAATACATATATGTTATATTTTATATTGCTACCATGTTACATGTTCAGTCTACTTTACACCTTTTGTTTTTGCCTTCTTTTTGTGCCATTGTATGCATTATCCTTTCCATCCTTATCCCTTTCATCCTTTGTAACTGAGCTACTGCGTGGAACAATTTCCCTTGTGGATCATTAAAGTTTACTTTTACTTTGTCTAAGTCCCAGTCTAAGTCTATATGTCATATTTGCTGCTAGTTCTGTTGTTGTTGTTTTTTTTTATCCACCACGTTCTCGCCTCTGTCTTCTTTTTTTCCCTGTTTTCTATCCCCTCCTGCTCCCGTCCAGCCACGCCAAAAATTAAATACATCCATTTAATAAAATGAAATACTAATAAAGCAACAACAGGAGTATCAGTATCAGAATCAGACATACTTCCCAAACGTAATTTGTAAAGTAAATATGTTCTGCATATATGGGCATCTACAAACGTACATCAACAATATGATTTGCCGGAGTGGCTGGACAGGACATGTTTAAAAAAAACAAAAACAAATTAAATGTATGTATACAAACCCCGTTTCCATATGAGTTGGGAAATTGTGTTAGATGTAAATATAAACGGATTACAATGATTTGCAAATCCTTTTCAACCCATATTCAGTTGAATATGCTACAAAGACAAGATATTTGATGTTCAAACTGCTAAATATGTATATATTTTTTGCGAATAATCTTTAACTTTAGAATTTGATGCCAGTAACACATAAAAAAGAAGTTGGGAAACGTGACAATAAATGCGGATAAAGTTAAGAAATACTCATCAAACACTTATTTGGAACATCCCACAGGTGTGCAGGCTAATTGGGAACAGGTGGGTGCCATGACTGGGTATAAAAGCAGCTTCCATGAAATGTTAAGTAATTCACGAACAAAAATGGGGCGAAGGTCACCAATTTGTAGGCAAAGTGACGAACAGTTTTAGAACAACATTTCTCAACGAGCTATTGCAAGGAATTTAGGGATTTTACCATCTACGGTCTGTAAAATCATCAAAGGTTCAGAGAATCTGGAGAAATCACTGCAGGTAAGCAATGATATTACGGACTTTTGATCTCTCAGGCGGTACTGCATCAAAAACCGACATTAGTGTGTAAAGGATATCACCACATGGGCTCAGGAACACTTCATTAAACCACTGTCAGTAACTACAGTTGGTCGCTACATCTGTAAGTGCAAGTTAAAACTCTACTATGCAAAGCAAAACCCATTTATAAACAACACCGAGGAACGCCGCTGGCTTCGCTGAGCCTGAGCTCATCTAAGATGGACTGATGCAAAGTGGAAAAGTGTTCTGTGGTCTGACGAGTCCGCATTTCAAATTATATTTGGAAACTGTGGACGTGGTGTCCTCCGGAACAAAGAGGAAAATAACCATCCGGATTGTTATAGGCGCAAAGTTCAAAATCCAGCATCTGTGATGGTATGGGGGTGTATTAGTGCCCAAGGCATGGGTAACTTACACATCTGTGAAGGCACCATTATTGCTGAATGGTCCATACAGGTTTTGGAGCAACATATGTTGTAATCCAAGCAACGTTATCACGGACGCCCTTGCTTATTTCAGCAAAACAATGCCAAGCCACGTGTTACAACAGCGTGGTTTCGTAGTAAAAGAGTGCGGGTACTTTCCCGGCCCGCCTGCAGTCCAGACCTGTCCCTCATCGAAAAAATGTGGCACATTATGAAGCGTAAAATACTACAGCGGAGACACCGGACTGTTGAACGACTGAAGCTCTACATAAAACAAGAATGAGAAAGAATTCCACTTTCAAAGCTTCAACAATTAGTTTCCTCAGTTCCCAAAACGTTTATTGAGTGTTTTTAAAAGAAAAGGTGATGTAACACAGTGGTGAACATGCCCTTTCCCAACTACTTTTGCACGTGTTGCAGCCAAGAAATTCTAAGTTAATTATTATTTGCAAAAAAAATAAAAAGTTTATGAGTTTGAACATCAAATATCTTGTCTTTGTAGTGCATTCAACTGAATATGGGTTGAAAAGGATTTGCAAATCATTGTATTCCGTTTATATTTACATCCAACCGAATTTACCAACTCATATGGAAACGGGGTTTGTAGTTGTCCCTCGTTACATTGTGCTTCAATGATGCAGCTTCACTACATCACAGGTTTAGAAAAAAAAATTCACATGTTTTTGGCCTAAATTTAAGTTGAGTTTTATTACAGTATTACTGTACTGTATAACACATATGTCCTATTTTATATCAATTACTGTATGTTGTTGCGATCAGTAAATATTCACCATAAAAGTGCTCCGTTTTCAGGTCAAGGTTGAACTCCACTATGTAAACAACAACACAGCGGCTAATCCCAACGCCAATGTGAAGTCGCTGCTTTAATCGAGTTGACCATTTTTTTGTGGAACTTCATCTTCAACTCCATCCATCCATCCATCCATCATCTTCCGCTTATCCGAGGTCGGGTCGCGGGGGCAACAGCCTAAGCAGGGAAACCCAGACTTCCCTCTCCCCAGCCACTTCGTCTAGCTCTTCCCGGGGGATCCCGAGGCGTTCCCAGGCCAGCCGGGAGACATAGTCTTCCCAACGTGTCCTGGGTCTTCCCCGTGGCCTCCTACCGGTTAGACGTGCCCTAAACACCTCCCTAGGGAGGCGTTTGGGTGGCATCCTGACCAGATGCCCGAACCACCTCATCTGGCTCCTCTCGATGTGAAGGAGCAGCGGCTTTACTTTGAGTAAAGCCGCTGCTCCTGCACCTTTGACGAGGCAGGAGTCTTCAACTCCTGCCTCGTCAATAACACATCACCAGATTGGCGAGCTTTTGACATCAGCAACGTAGAACAAAAGCTGGACGTAGCATCAGAGTCGGCCCGGCACTTCAGGCTAACAAGACCGCTATCAGATATCAGCAACTGTCTGGGCAATGTGGAAATCAACTCGAGATGCAATTCATCGTCGACACACTGTAAATAAAACAGTTTTGACTTCATCCATGTGGAATGACAACACGCAATGCTTTCTTCAGACCTAATGATCAAAGGTTGACCGACTTTGTGTAGAACAAGACACGCCCATGGTTTCAGCACATGATATCCCAGTTCTAACTTAGAGTACTTACCCAGGATGTGACAAAGTATTTTCAGTTTGTGCCCGTGTTATAGTGGCCGGGTAACGGCAATAGCAATGAGGCTTGGAGGATCCACCTGGGTACCATTATGTACTGTAATCTGCAGTAAGGCTACTATATTGGATGGAACAAGTGCAAAGGTGACTGACTATGTACAGTAGGTGCTATTTCATGTCTTGTAACGTTAAAAGACCTGTTTAAACGGTGGTTAATATTTTTTTCTGCATATTCAATTATATATATAAATATATTTAGATATACTTTTACACATAAATGTTTATATATAAAATATATATATATATATATATGTATATATATATATATATCAATCAATCAATCAATGTTTATTTATATAGCCCCACATCACAAATGTCTCAAAGGACTGCACAAATCATTACGACTACAACATCCTCGGAAGAACCCACAAAAGGGCAAGGAAAACTCACACCCAGTGGGCAGGGAGAATTCACATCCAGTGGGACGCCAGTGACAATGCTGACTATGAGAAACCTTGGAGAGGACTTCCCTCTAGCAGACCGAAAGCAATGGATGTGGAGCGGGTCTAACATGATGCTGTGAAAGTTCAATCCATAGTGGCTCCAACACAGCCGCGAGAGTTCAGTTCAAAGCGGATCCAAGACAGCAGCGAGAGTCCCGTCCACAGGAGACCATCTCAAGCGGAGGCGGATCAGCAGCGTAGAGATGTCCCCAATCGATACAGGCGAGCGGTCCATCCTGGGTCCCGACGAGCGGTCCATCCTGGGTCTCGACTCTGGACAGCCAGAACTTCATCCATGGTCATCAGACCGGACCCCCTCCACAAGGGAGGGGGGGACATAGGAGAAAGAAAAGAAGCGGCAGATCAACTGGTCTAAAAAGGAGGTCTATTTAAAGGCTAGAGTTTACAGATGAGTTTTAAGGTGAGACTTAAATGCTTCTACTGAGGTAGCATCTCGAACTGTTACCGGGAGGGCATTCCAGAGTACTGGAGCCCGAACGGAAAACGCTCTATAGCCCGCAGACTTTTTTTGGGCTCTAGGAATCACTAATAAGCCGGAGTCTTTTGAACGCAGATTTCTTGCCGGGACATATGGTACAATACAATCGGCAAGATAGGCTGGAGCTAGACTGTGTAGTATTTTATACGTAAGTAGTAAAACCTTAAAGTCACATCTTGAGTGCACAGGAAGCCAGTGCAGGTGAGCCAGTACAGGCGTAATGTGATCAAACTTTCTTGTTCTTGTCAAAAGTCTAGCAGCCGCATTTTGTACCAACTGTAATCTTTTAATGCTAGACATGGGGAGACCCGAAAATAATACGTTACAGTAATCGAGATGCATGGATAATGATCTCGGCGTCTTTAGTGGACAAAATGGAGCGTATTTTAGCGATATTACGGAGATGAAAGAAGACTGTTTTAGTAATATATATATATATATATATATATATATATATATATATATATATATATATATATATATATATATAAATTAGTGTTGTCCCAATACTAGTATTGGTACCAAAAGTATTTTGATACTCTTCGATACTTTTCTAAATAAAGGGGACCACAAAAAGTTGCATTATTGGCTTTAGTTTACTAAATAATCTTAGGGTACAATAAACATATGTTTCTTATTGCAATTAAGTCCTTAAATAAAATAGTGAACATACTAGAAAAAATAGTCTTTTAGTAGTAAATAAACAGACAAAGGCTCCTAATTAGTCTGCTGACATATGCAGTAACTTATTGTGTCATTTATCATTCAATTATTTTGTCAACATTATTAAGGACAAGTGGTAGAAAATTCATTATTAATCTACTTGTTCATTTACTGTTAATATCTGCTTACTTTCTCTTTTAACATGTTCTATGTAATGTATTGATTGATTGATTGATACTTTTATTAGTAGATTGCACAGTTCAGTACATATTCCGTACAATTGACCACTAAATGGTAACACCCGAATAAGTTTTTCAAATTGTTTAAGTCGGGTCAACGTTAATCAATTCATGGTAAAGGTATAGCTGGCATGATGATACGGAGGCGTTCTTTCATTATGCAGGCGGGCTCGAACACAGTGTGGAGGTAAGAAATAATGATTTATTTACAAATAAAAACAGACTTAGTCAAAAACAAACAGAACTAGCATGGGGGCTAGAAAAGAACCAAAAGCGCTAGCATGGGAGCTAGAGAAATAACAGAAAAAACATGCACGTGGCACAAAAGGCAAAACAAAAACTACTAGCATGGGAGCCAGAGGAAAACACATGCATAGTGCGAGAGCTAGCAAGTATAAACATGGGTATAAGAGTCGTCACTGTCGCGAAACACAAAAGGCGTGAAACACAAACTAGGAAGCGAGAACGAATGAACAGAAAAGTGTGACGTCTGGGTGGCATCGTGGCGTGTGTTTGCGTTCTCGAGGTGCAGCAGAGATGGAACACAGCGTTAAGGTAGGAATGATGATTTATTCCTAACTACAAAAACAAACTAATAACAGAAATACTGGAACATAAGCACTAAAGACAAAACAAACAGAACTAGCATGGAAGCTAGAATGAACAGAAAGCGCTAGTATGTAAACTAGGGACAAGTAAACAAACAAAATAGCAAGGAAGCTATTAGGGTGAAAAAAGATAGTTACCACAATGCGGGAAGCGCAATGTCACTTGTTGCGTGTTGCAAACTATAGTCCGAGAACGAATGACAAACAAGGGCGTTCTTAAATAAGGAGATAATAATCAAATCAGGTGCGTGACGACAAACAAGAAACAGGTGACACTAAATGAGTAACCATGACAACAGAAACCAAAAAGGAAGTGCCACCGGGAACCAAAAACGTCGAATACAACACAGGATGATAACAAAACAGAAACAAAACCAGAATATGACATGGCTTAAATAAGGACGGTGATTAGCAAAAACAGGTGTGCGTCTGGAAACCGTGGCAGGTAAAAATAATAAGCAACCATGGTGACAGAACAAACAGGAACTAAGGAAGTCAAACACTAACAGAATATGATACAAAAATGGAACAAACTAGAACAGGGGTCGGGAACCTTTTTGGCTGTGAGAGCCATGAAAGCCAAATATTTTAAAATGTATTTCCGTGAGAGCCAGATAATATTTTTAAACACTGAATACACCTAAATGCGTGCATTTTTAAGTAAGACCAACATTTTTGGAGTATAATAAGTCTCTTATTCTTTTTAACAACATTGCTATTCGGAAGCTAACCAATAATAAATACATTTTTCTTACTGTTAATGAGACTTCTTGAACATGTGCAGTAGAAAACGGATGAATGGATTAAAATGCATGAGAATGTCTAATATTTTGAACGTTATTTTTAACAGCGGGATTATTCATTCCTTATCGTGTTAAGCAATAGATTTATCTGAGAGCCAGATGCAGTCCTCAAAAGAGCCACATCTGGCTCGAGAGCCATAGGTTCCCTACCCCTTAACTAGCGGATCATAACATTCTATCCACACTTCTGTTAAAATGTAATAATCACGTATTCTTCTGTTACTTTATACTTTACATTAGTTTTTGATGATACCACAAATTTGGGTGTCAATCCGATACCAAGTAGTTACAGGATCATACATTGGTCATATTCAAAGTCCTCATGTGTCCAGTGACATATTTCCTGAGTTTATAAACATAATATAAATTTAAAAAATAAAACAAAAGAAGATGTGATGCCAAAACATATTTAAGTAATCATAGTAGTATCAACTAGATACAGGCTTGTACTTGATATCATTACAGTGAATGTCAGGTGTAGATCCACCCATGGCTGTTTACATGTTAATAGTAGAAGCATTTAAGTCTCACCTTAAAACTCATCTGTATACACTAGCCTTTAAATAGACCTCCTTTTTAGACCAGTTGATCTGCCGCTTCTTTTCTTTCTCCTATGTCCCCCCCTCCCTTGTGGAGGGGGTCCGGTCCGATGACCATGGATGAAGTACTGACTGTCCAGAGTCGAGACCCAGGATGGACCGCTCGTCGGGACCCAGGATGGACCGCTCGCCTGTATCGATTGGGGAAATCTCTACGCTGCTGATCCGCCTCCGCTTGAGATGGTTTCCTGTGGACGGGACTCTCGCTGCTGTCTTGGATCCGCTTTGAACTGAACTCTCGCGGCTGTGTTGGAGCCACTATGGATTGAACTTTCACAGTATCATGTTAGACCCGCTCGACATCCATTGCTTTCGGTCCCCTAGAGGGGGGGGGGGTTGCCCACATCTGAGGTCCTCTCCAAGGTTTCTCATTGTCAGCATTGTCACTGGCGTCCCACTGGATGTGAATTCTCCCTGCCCACCGGGTGTGAGTTTTCCTTGCCCTTTTGTGGGTTCTTCCGAGGATGTTGTAGTCGTAATGATTTGTGCAGTCCTTTGAGACATTTGTGATTTGGGGCTATATAAATAAACATTGATTGATTGATTGAATGCCGTTGAGCTACAGTGTGTAGTGAAGCATGTTTACCTATTGTTCGTCCTCGTCCAGTTTGCACATATTTTGATGATCTGACACGTAACCAGGCAGCTAATGTCCGTGGTCCGCGGGTGTGACTGACATGATGAACAGTCGCTTATTGCCTGCGGGCTGCTTAGGTACACATGATCATCATCACCACCTAACAAGGTACAACTCACGCATTCTAAATGATGTTTTACTTACAATGTTTACTAAATAGCTGTAGTTTGCAATGAACCAACATAATTTAATAGCCTAACACGCAGCTAAAATAATCAATAAGTAACAATATGCGGACTGGACACCGAGAGTGGAGTCTGCTGTCCTGGTTGCTTTGTTGGGTCTGCTCCTGTCTCTGGCCATCCTCCCTCCACCCCAGCGGACGATGGCGTGGAACACCGCAGAGGCCACCACAGTGGATATGTTTCTTTTACTTTTTATTCATAGCTGTATGTAGAAGTGTCTGGTTGTATCTGCTGCTTTAATGTCTTTAATGTCCTATGTGTTCTTTGATGTTTGATGTTTCCCTCTTACACACATGTAAGAGGGATGTGTACTATGGCTATGAGTAGTTGTTTTTTTCCCTTGGCCTCAGTCTGCACCCCCTCTCCAGGGCCCAGGCTAAGACCGATTTTTTTATTTTATCTTCTATTTTTTTCTCCCCCCCCTTGTTTACCTGTATCTCATCTTTTTTTGTAAGGGGCGCTGGAAGCCGGCAGACCCGTCAGCGATCCTGTTCTGTCTCCCTGTAATGTTTGTCTGATCTTGAATGGGATTGTGCTGAAAATTTCAATTTTCCTGAAGGAACTCTCCTGACGGAATAAATAAAGTATTATCTAATCTAATAATTGTTCAATTGGGGAATACTTTGAGGAGAGTGACTTGGGCAACAACGGAGGTCAGATTCTGGGACACTGCCTAAGAGGGTAGTTCTGCTATGCTGACTGGTCTGCTTCGTTAGAAAGTAGTTTCACCAGATGTGATCAATGAACCAAGAAAAGATCATTTGAAGGGTGAATAGTTGTATTAAAGGATTTCTAACCCCTTTTATTTTGTACAAACACAAATTTTGCAAAGGGTCATAGAGTTGAGGTCTTGGTTTTGAGACGAGAGATGGGATTGCTGCAGTGATTGTGGGCAGTGCACAGTCTGGTTCGGGATATTTATTGGGGCCCTTATATGAAATGTGGTAAGCATGTAGTGTGGTGGGGGTCAGAAAAGAGGAAAGGGGGCAGGAAATGTTAGGGGGTAAGTGGATGGGGTCTGTGAAAGAATATTGAAGGGGTCTAGTAATTTAGAAAGCCACAAGGAAACCCTTTGCACTAAAGAAAAATGTAGATCAAAGTATTTCTCCTACCACTTAGATCAGGGGTGGCCACACCTTTTCTGCAGGCGAACTACTTTTCTATTGACCAAATCGAGGAGATCTAGCTCATTCATATATATCATTTATATTTATTTATTCATGAAAGAGACGTTTTTGTTAACAAGTTAAAGGTGTCGAATGATAATACAAGCATGTGTAACACATAGATATAAATGGGTGTATTACCTGATTCTGATGACTTCAACATGAATTAATTAACGTGGACCCCGACTTAAACAAGTTGAAAAACTTAATTGGGGTGTTACCATTTTGTGGTCAATTGTACGGAATATTTACTGTACTGTGCAATCTACTAATACAAGTTTCAATCAATCAATTTCAAATTGCATTGATTGGAATCAGACAGTAGTGATGATAACGTCAAGCAAGTTATACAATCCCTTGTATTGTCACATATTGACTACTGCCCAGCAATCTGGTCTAATGCATCTAAACAAGATCTAAAAAAAATCCAGTTTACCCAAAACAGAGCTGCCAGACTAGCTCTCCATTGCTCATTTAGGACTGGCATTGAGATCATGCATCATGAATGGTCATGGATGAAAGTTGATGAAAGACTGGCTTGTAGTTTGATTCTATTTTTAAAAAACATCTATACATACCATAAACCCTCATATCTGTATTCTCAGCTCTTGCTTGCCAGTGACAGTCACAACTACGGTACCAGGCTAGCCCAAAGAGGTGCGCTCACCCGTCTTAAACCCAAAAGTGATGTTTTGAAAAAGACTGTAAAGTATCGGGCAATCACTTACTGGAACAGACTTCCACAATATCTGCTATCAATCACTAGCATAGTGGGCTTTAAAAATAGACTAAAAGGAGAAGTATTGCGTAAAGAGATTATTTTAGATTGTACCTAATGTCATGACTGTTTTTATTGACTATTGAGTATTTTATTGATTATGGGATAAGCAGCAGAAAATGGATGGATGATACTTTTTCGTCACTTATTGTTTGTCTTTGGTACACTATTTAGGCCATTGGTTCTTTGTTTTATTTTTGCAAAAATGTATACAGTATATCTATTTTTATATTGCTATTTTTATCTTTGGTATGAAAATTATTATGTAACAACATCTATTAGTATTGTTTGGTTCTTTGTTGTTGCTATTTTTGTATTATGACAATTTATTATTGGATCATGTTGTACTGCATTTTAATCGTTTGTTCTGTGGTTGTGTGATGTTTTTTGCCTGGACCCCAGGAAGAATAGTCTCCACTGCGGTGTAGACTAATGGGGATCCTTAATAAACCTTAATAAACCTTAATAAACGTCCACATTTTTGAATGGAAGAAAAAAAAAGTCCTCCTTTCTGTACAAAACCACATGACAGTGGTTGGTTTTTGGCATCTTATCTATCCAGCTTACATACACTTTACAACAGGGGTAGGGAACCTATGGCTCTAGAGCCAGATGTGGCTCTTTTGATGACTGCATCTGGCTCTCAGATAAATCCGAGCTGACACTGCTTAACACGCTAAGTAATGAATAATTCCGCTTGTGTTAAAAGTAACGTTCAAAATATAAAACATTCTCGTGCATTTTTATCCATCCATCCGTTTTCTACCGCACCTGTTCAAGAAGTTGCGTTAATGGTAAAAAGTTATTCATTTATTATTGGTTAGTGTGGGGCGTGCCCTCCTGGGCTTTCTTCAGACCACCAAGCACCGACATGAGAGCCTGTTTCAGGGTTAGTCTCTCAGTTGCTATCCAGCAATTGTCTTTTTCCCTTTCGTTCTCGCTCACACTCTGGCTCCAGCCCCAACCCCGTCTCTCCTCCTGGCCGCTGCTTATAACATAGCGACGGGTGATTAGATAACAAGGCCCAGGTGGGCCGTCTACGGACCTGTCGCTGATTTCGAGGCCGGTCCTGGCACACCCTGCTTCGCTGCAGGCCCGCAGGCCACACCCCCTCCACAGTTAGCTTCAGAATAACAATGTTATTACAGAGAATAACAGACTTATTATACTCTAAAAATGTTGGTTTTACTTAAAAATGTACGTGATTAGTTGTGTTCAGTGTTTAGCTCGGTTGGTAGAGTGGCCGTGCCAACAACTTGAGGGTTGCAGGTTCGATTCCCGCTTCCGCCACCCGAGTCGCTGCCGTTGTGTCCTTGGGCAAGACACTTTACCCACTTGCTTCCAGTGCCACCCACACTGGTTTGAATATAACTTAGATATTGGGTTTCACTATGTAAAGCGCTTTGAGTCACTAGAGAAAAAGCGCTATATAAAATATAATTCACTTCACTAATTCACAGTGTAAAAAAAAAATATTAAAATACCTTTTAAAATATTTGGCTTCTTGGCTCTCTCAGCCAAAAAGGTTCCCGACCCCTGCTTTACAAGAAAGACATCCATCCATCCATCCATTTTCTACCGCTTATTCCCTTTTGGGGTCGCGGGGGGCGCTGGCGCCTATCTCAGCTACAATCGGGCCGAAGGCGGGCTACACCCTGGACAAGTCGCCACCTCATCGCAGGGCCAACACAGATAGACAGACAACATTCACACACTAGGGCCAATTTAGTGTTGCCAATCAACCTATCCCCAGGTGCATGTCTTTGGAAGTGGGAGGAAGCCGGAGTACCCGGAGGGAACCCATACATTCACGGGGAGAACATGCAAACTCCACACAGAAAGATCCCGAGCCTGGATTTGAACCCAGGACTGCAGGACCTTCGTATTGTGAGGCAGACGCACTAACCCCTCTGCCACCGTGAAGCCCTACAAGAAAGACATTGGCGGAAAATTCCGTAGCTTGCTCGCTTGTGCACGCCAGCTTTCCGAGACTCTTATTTTGTTAGCGCAGGCAGCATGAAGCAGGGCTTTTATTGTGAAGACAGGAAATGTGGAGTCGGTGTTTAGAGTTTTGACAGAAGGTACGGCGCGACAGTCTGTTGAAATAAAAAGTGTTTCTCGCCTTCCTGTCGGCCATTTTTTCTTAATAATGATCTCGCAGCAGCCAGCGTCATCTCACAAGACCCTCGGGTGACGTCTTGGTGAAGATTGATGATCGCTAATTTTTAGGTCTATTTTTTTAAAAGCCTGGCTGGCGATCGACTGACACACCCTCCACGGTCGACTGACAGCTCGCGATCCGACTTAGATAGTACTTCTCGCCCAGCGATCTTACACATTCATGTCTATGTAGTAGAGATGCACGGTTTGCGGTCTCATCCGCGGAGTCCGCGGGTAAACCGCGGGTCGGGCGGTTGACATGACGAAAAAATCGATTTTAATTAGATTCGGGCAGGTGGCGGTTGAACCATCCGGAGACATTTGATATACATGGTTCTGGGATCGGTATCCTTTGCCATTCAAAGAGCCATTTAAAACCCGTGTCATAAAGCAAAGAAGTCAATAGGAGTCATTATTCTCTTGAATGTCTGTCGGCAGTCACCCAGGTATTAAATATTAGTGCGTGCTATGAAGCCATTGGCTTTGTCGCCTTCTACATCATACATGATCTGCTTGTCAGTCCAGCAACATGTTGTGTGTGGCGTCCGCGACAACACGCACACGACTGCAAGGCATACTGGGTGACACAGAGTACACTAATGGTTGTGATATAAACAATTTTAACACTCTTAGTAATACACGCCACACTTTGAAGCCACACCAAACAAGATTGACAAACACATTTCGGGAAAACATCCTCCCAGTAACACAACATAAACGCAACACAACAAATACCCAGAATCCTTTGTATCCATGACACTTCCTGACTATTTTATACACCCCAAACCACCGTGCGTCGGTATGGTGGGCAGGGTTGGGCGCGAGGGGGTATAAAATATATTCAGGACGTGTCATGAATACAAAGGATTATGGGTATTAGTTGTGTTGTGTTACTGTGAGGATGTTCTCCCGAAATGTGTTTGTCAATCTTGTATTGTGTGGCTTCATAGCGTGGCGCATATTAGTAAGTGTTAAAGTTGTTTATATCACAACCATCAGTGTACTCTGTGTCACCCAGTATGCCTTTCAATCCCATACGTGTGATTGCGGAAGTTGCACACAACGTGTTGCTGGACCAACAATCGGTTCGTACATGTTGTTGAAGGTGTCTAAGGCGATGGCTTCACAGCACGGCCACATTCTTGACATCAGGATGAACACTATTGAATAGTCGCAAGAACGTTAGCGGCTCCAATTGACTAGATTATTCTGTGAAACAGTGTTAACTAGCTCTGTGAGTGGTAAATGTGGCCAACCTCTGATGTTATTCAGCGGGCGGTTGGCGGGCAGGTACGGTCCCGATAAAAAGTTGTTTCGGGTGGACGGCGGGTGGATGACGATTTTGGTGATGCGGATGATATATCAATCAATCAATCAATCAATGTTTACTTATATAGCCCTAAATCACTAGTGTCTCAAAGGGCTGTATATAATTGCCTATCCACGCATCTCTACTCTGTAACCAGGCCTTAAAACTATATATAATATATTTCAAATGTCGTAATGCTGTAATAATAATAAGTCATCATTATTACCTATATGTGCTTTATTATCATAATTAACAAAAATGCTTCCTATAGTCATCAAGTTTTTTCTTGCATTGAAGTGGGATCTGAGCTGAGGATGTCGTGGTGGCTTGTGCAGCTATATAAGTAAACGTTGATTAATTGATAGATTATATATTTGGCCGATACAAGGCAATAATATTTAGTAGATCTGGGATAGGCTCCAGCCTTCCCCGGTGGCTTGTGCAGCCCTTTCAAACATTTGTGATTAAGGGCTATATAAGTAAACGTTGAGTAATTGCTAGATTATATATTTGGCCCATACAAGGCAATAATATTTAGTAGATCTGGGATAGGCTCCAGCCTTCCCCGCAACCCCGAGACGGACAAGCAGTAGAAAATGGATGAATGAATTTTGTATTTTTCACAGGGCAATGTAACTCTTCAAATGAATGTTTTACAGCGCCAAAAATCTAAGAAATCCATTTAATAAAGTCAAATAAAAACTAGATTTAAGACATAAACTTCGTCTATTGTCATTTAAATTTGAACTTTACAGTACAGATAAGAACGGCATTTCCTTGCATTAGCTTGTTGTAGTGCAGGATAAAAAAGCAATACGGTGCGGAGTGTTTACGTTTACAAAAGAAGGTGCAGATATAAATAGATTTACTGTACGGATAAATATATTGCACTTTTGCTTATGCATCCACGTTTACAGATGCATGTTATATTGTCTTTATGGTCCAGCCAGTTAATCTGTTTTTTGGGGGGGAATTTAGCGGATTATTATGATGCGTTCAAGAGTCTTATGGCCGGAGGGAAGAAGCTGTTACAGAACCTGGAGGTTCTGCTACGGAACCTCTTTCCACAGACCAGTTGAGAAAACAGTTCTTGGTAGGGGTGGGATGAGTATTCCTAAATATAATTCTAAATTATAGTGATTTTTATTCACTAATTAATAATCACTTATTAGTGATTCCTAAAGCCCAAAAAAAGTCTGCGTGCTATAGAGCGTTTTCCGTTCGGGCTCCAGTACTCTGGAATGCCCTCCCGGTAACAGTTTGAGATGTTACCTCAGTAGAAGCATTTAAGTCTCACCTTAAAACTCATTTGTATACTCTAGCCTTTAAATAGACCTCCTTTTTAGACCAGTTGATCTGCCGCTTCTTTTCTTTTTTCTCCTCTGTCCCCCCCCCTCCCTTGTGGAGGGGGTCCGGTCCGATGACCATGGCTGTCCAGAGTCGAGACCCAGGATGGACCGCTCGCCTGTGTATCGGTTGGGGACATCTCTACGCTGCTGATCCGACTCCGCTTGGGATGGTTTCCTGTGGACGGGACTCTCGATGCTGTGTTGGATCTGCTTTGAACTGAACTCTCGCTGCTGTGTTGGAGCCACTATGGATTGAACTTTCACAGTATCATGTTAGACCCGCTCGACATCCATTGCTTTCGGTCCCCTAGAGGGCGGGGGTTGTCCACATTTGAGGTCCTCTCCAAGGTTTCTCATAGTCATCATTGTCACTGGCGTCCCACTGGGTGTGAGTTCTCCTTGCCCTTATGTGGGTTCTTCCGAGGATGTCATAGTCGTAGTGGTTTGTACAGTCCTTTGAGACATTTGTGATTTAGGGCTATATGCATAAACATTGATTGATTGATTGATAAATAAGGAGACAAGAGAAGTATCCCACACTTCCCTTTTTTAAAGTAAATCTGCACAGCAGATATGGGCCTCTACATTAACAATATGATTTGCCTATGTGGCTGGACATGACATGGTAAAAAAATAAACTAAAGCATGTTGATCCTGTTGATACTTTGATTTTGACGACTTTATCCCACTAATGTTACAGTTATTTATATTCGTCTGGAACGCCAGGATGCAGGCACAGCAGGCGTAGTGCAGGTAAAAATATATGTAACGATACAAACAAAGAAATTGTGTAGCAAGGAAGTACATTTGAAGCATGGGGAAAGTGATGCATTTTTTTTCAAAACAAATAACTATTGATGCCAAAAAAGACAAGCGATCCATCCATCCAGAGGACAGGAATGGCATTTAGAGCGTCCCAACTGGGAACAGGTGTGTCCTGATTACCAGTCAGGGACAGATGAGGAGGGAAAACACATGGAGAACTAGATATAACAAAACAATTTCAAACAGAAATATTGGTGGAAACAAGGAAAAAATACTAGAGTTCAAACCTTATCACGTCAGGTCATGACAATTATTACCTTAATTCAGGGGTAGGGAACCTATGGCTCTAGAGCCAGACGTGGCTCTTTTGATGACTGCATCTGGCTCTCAGATAAATCTTAGCTGACATTGCTTAACATGATAAGTAATGAATAATACTGGTGATATTCAGTGTTAAAAATAACGTTCAAATTATAAAACATTCTCATGCACCTTAATCCATCCATCCGTTTTCTTCCGCACCTGTTCATTAATGGTAAGAAGTATTTTATTTATTATTGTTTGACTTCAGAATAACAATGTTATTAAAAAGAATAAGAGACTTATACTGTAAAAATGTTGGTCTTACTTAAAAATGCACACATTTAGTTGTATTTAGTGTTATAAAATATTGTACGGCTCTCACGGAAATACATTTTTAAATATTTGGCTTTCATGGCTCTCTCAGCCAAAAAGGTTCCCGACCCCTGCCTTAATTCATTCTGAATTCTTAATTGGTATTATGTTTGATACCTGTTGGTGAGCTGAGTGTTTTGAAAGACGCCAACAAATAAAACGTCGTATCATTATTATAATTGATAGACCTGTTTGTTGTCCGTTTTTGCAAATGATTCAACAAAGAACAAACTCATAAACCAGAATCGAAAATGGAATCAAATCAGAAAAAAAATCTATAATTTCCCATCCCTAACCACAACCCTAAACAGGATAGGCTGTAGAAAATGGATGGATGAGTATAAATTTAAAGGCCTACTGAAACCCACTACTACCCACCACGCAGTCTGATAGTTTATATATCAATGATGAAATATTAACATTGCAACACATGCCAATACGGCCTTTTTAGTTTACTAAATTACAATTTTTAATTTCCCGGGAGTTTCGTCTTCGAAACGTCGTGTAATGATGACGTGTACGCAAGACGTCACAGGTTTTAAGGAAATATGAGCGCTGCACACACACACAGCTAAAAGTCGTCTGCTTTAACAGCATAATAACACAGTATTTTGGAGATCTGTGTTGCTGAATCTTTTGCAATGTGTTCAATTAATATTGGAGAAGTCACAGTAGAAAGATGGAGTTGGGAAGCTTTAGCCTTTAGCCACACAAACACATGGTGATTCCTTGTTTAAAATTCCTGGAGAGCGCGGTCGAGCCAACATGAATCCCTACCAAATGTCAACCAGCAGGTTTCGGTGAGAAAATTGTGGTTAAAAAGTCAGTTCTTACCGGAGAAAAGCTGGGCTTGTGCCGTCCATAGCTGCCGCCGACTCCCCTGAGACATTGCGTGTCAAGAAACCCGTGGACACACCCTTCCGACTATCAGGTACTATTTAACTCACTAAAACACTAGCAACACAATAGAAAGATGAGGGATTTCCCAGAATTATCCTAGTAAATGTGTCTAAAAACATCGGAATCCGTCACAATGCAATCGCGTTTTTTTTTTTGTTCAACTTATTTTTTTTAATCATTTTTTTTTTCTAGTCCGTCACTATCAATATCCTCAAAAACAAATCTTTCATCCTCGCTCAAATTAATGGGGAAATTGTAATTTTCTCGGTCGGAATAGCACTTTTTGTTGGAGGCTCCCATTAAAAATAATGTGAATATGTGAGGAGCCCCCACACGTGGGACGTCATCGTCTGTGACTTCCAGTAGAGGCAGGGCATTTCTCTTAAAGGGGAACATTATCACAATTTCAGAAGGGTTAAAACCAATAAAAATCAGTTCCCAGTGGCTTATTTTATTTTTCAAAGTTTTTTTCAAAATTTTACCTGTCCCGGAATATCCCTAAAAAAAGATTTCAAGTGCTTGATTTTCGCTATCTGCCTAAGCCACTGTCCATTTCCCTGTGATTTCACATTGCGATTCCAATACAAACAATTGCGAATAGCACAGCAAGATATAGCGACATTAGATCGGATTCAGACTCGGATTTCAGCGGTTTAAGCGATTCAACAGATTACGCATGTATTCAAACAGATGGTTGGAGTATGGAGGCAGATAGCGAAAACGAAATTGAAGAAGAAACTGAAGCTATTGAGCGAATAGCTATTGACGCTATTCGGAAATGCATGTCTGTCTTAGGATAGCCGGAAAAATGTGCAGACCAACCGCTCAGGACTATGGCATTGACACTGGATAAACTTAAATCCGTCGATAGGTAAGTGTTTGTTTCGCATTAAATGTGGGTGGAAGGAAACGCTGGATGTAAATATAGTTTCAAATGTACATACAGGTAGCCTAAATAGCAAGTTAGCATTGATTAGCTGGCAGTCATGCCGCGACCAAATATGTCTGATTAGCACATAAGTCAATAAAATCAACAACACTCACCTGTGTGATTTCGTTGACTCTATCGTTGGGAATGCATCTGCTTTGAGTGTCGCAGGATATCCAGACATTTTTACCATCTCTGTGCCATCTCTGTCGTAGCATCGCCGGTAAAAACCAAACGAGGGACTTTCGCATCTCTTGACACTGGAGCAACTTAAATACATCGACTGGTATTTGTTTGTTTGGCATTAAATGTGGATGGAGGGAAAGGCTGGATGTAAATGTAGCCACAAATGAGGCATAATGCTGCAATATGTACACAGCTAGCCTAAATAACATGTTAGCTTAGATTAGCATGCCGTGCTAATCGATGCACATTCTACGTAAATCAACTTGATTCTGTCCCTGATCGTGTTGTTACACCCTCCGACAACACACCGACGAGGCATGATGTCTCCAAGGTAGCAGAAAATAGTCGAAAAAAACGGAAAATAACAGAGCTGATTTGACTCGATGCGTGTGATGTGGTAGGGAAAAATGGCGTTGACTACCGATGTGACGTCACGTTCTGACGTAGTCGCTCCGAAAGGGATAAACAGAAACATGTTTAATCCGCCAAAATTCACCCATTTAGAGTTCGGAAATCGGTTAAAAAAATATATGGTCTTTTTTCTGCAACATCAATGTATATATTGACGCTTGCATGGGTCTGGTGATAATGTTCCCCTTTAACACCGAAAGTTGCCAACTTTATCGTGGATGTTCTCTACTAAATCCTTTCAGCAAAAATATGGCAATATCGGGAAATGATTAAGTATGACACAGAATGAATCTGCTATCCCCGTTTAAATAAGAAAATCTCATTTCAGTAGGCCTTTAATATTTTGCACATCTTCTCACTCAAAAACAATATAATTACAACATATTTTGATCTATTAACCATTGTGGCGCTACTCTTGTAATTACTAACTTGGGTTGTTTGTTATTCATCGAAACTCTTTCAACGTCCCTTTAAAAGTCGCTCTATAATTTTTTATTGGACACTGTGTGGGTTTTATTATACTTCTGCCTTACCAGAGTTGGTCCTGATGTCTTTATGTGGCACTTCCATGTTTCAGGATGCGCATTATTTTTTTGTACCACCATGACATTGACGTATTTAAATCAATAGGACCTGTCCAGCAGAAAAAATTTAATGAGATATTCATTATTGTCATTTTTTTTATCCAAGTTCAGAGTTTTTAATGGCAAATATCGCTCTCTACCTTGACAAAGAGGTGGTTAAGGAACTAAGGGCTTCTGATCCGGCAGCCCGATGTTGGTCAATGATACAAAGAAAGCCCTAGAGCAGGGGTGCCCATTACGTCGATCGCGAGCTACCAGTCGACCGCGGGGGGTGTTTCAGTCGATCTCCAGCCAGGCTTTAAAAAAAAATAGACCTAAAAATTAGTGATCGTCAATCTTCACCAAGACGTCACTTAAATGACATTCACGGTACCGGAGGGTCTTGTGAGATGACGCTGGCTGCTGCAAGGTCATTATTATGAAAATATGACCGAGAGGAAGGCGAGAAACACTTTTTATTTCAACAGACTCTCGCGCCGTACCTTCCGTCAAAACTCTAAAGGCCGACTGCACATTTCCTATCTTCACAATAAAAGCCCTGCTTCATGCTGCCTGCGCTAACTAAATACAGAGTCTCGGAAAACTGGCGTGCACAAGCGATCCCTCAGAAAGCTGGCGTGCACATCACTTGTGCACGCCAGCTTTCCGAGACTCTTATTTTGTTAGCGCAGGCAGCATGAAGCAGGGCTTTTATTGTGAAGATAGGAAATGTGCATTCGGCCTTTAGAGTTTTGATGGAAGGGACGGCGCGAAAGTCTGTTGAAATAAAAAGTGTTTCTCACCTTCCTCTCTGTCATTTTTTCATAATAATGAACTGGCAGCAGCCAGCGTCATCTCACAAGACCCTCGGGTGCCGTGAATGTCAATCAAGCAAGCTACGGAATTTGCCGCCAATGTTTTTCTTGTAAAGTGTATGGAAGCTGGATGAATTAGATGCCAAAAACCAACCACTTTCATGTGGTATTGTACAGAAAGGACAACTTTTTTTCTCCTCCATTTGAAAATGTGGGCGTTATCATCATTACTGTCTGATTCCAATCAATGCAAGTCATCAGAATCAGGTAATACACCAACTTATATTCTTGTCTTTGTGAAAGAAAGACATTTATATGTGTTACACATGCTTGTATTATCATTAAACACATCTAACTTGTTTACAAAAAATGTCTCTTTCATAAATAAATAAATATAAATGATATATTTAAATGAGGTAGATCCCCTCGAGTTGGTCAATTGAAAAGTAGCTCGCCTGCAGAAAAAGTCTGGGCACCCCTGCCCTAGAGCATAAACAATCAGAGAACACGTACTGCACTCAAACAAAACACACCACATTCTTCGCTCCTTGATTTCAGCTTGTCGCTGAGGGTAACCATCTATTCCAAAACCGTTCAGACGGCCAGGTCAACATGAACTCAGTTCAAAGACCCTTAAATGATCATCTCAAGAGAACAAGGTTGAAGAATGCTGATGAACCATCAACAAAAGCTCTCTTTAACACGAAATAAGCTAGTAAAAGCAAGTATAGGAGGGTTAAAGCTTTCATCCCTCTGTTGCTCTTCAAAGGCCTAATGACAAGGTAGAATCCAAGCAACCATAAAACGAGGCCGGGGCACAGTGACTCAGCTCA
Source organism: Nerophis ophidion (assembly GCF_033978795.1). Classification (NCBI taxonomy): domain Eukaryota; kingdom Metazoa; phylum Chordata; class Actinopteri; order Syngnathiformes; family Syngnathidae; genus Nerophis; species Nerophis ophidion. Next base: position 60,491,966 of record NC_084621.1, on the reverse strand, counting down.
GAAACGTAAATAAGGTAGACCCTCACACTGGCTGTTGGTGACATTTACTCAAAGCCCACAGTTCCCTGCACTTAGGACTTGTTGCAGATGTGTGGTTCAGGGTCCAGTCATCCCGTTAAAGTGTGTTTTTGATGTTGACCTTGTGATTTCTAGTGGTATGTAGACCGTTCCAAATGCTACAACTATCCAGCATGTCATAATCACACCCATACTCCGAATTGGAGATGTGAGTTGTTGCTTCACACAACTCCAACACTCTTTAAAAACAACGATGTCTGTCAAAGGGGATTGATGGCTTGTTGCTTTAGCAGATAGCATCAAGGTCATGTAGTCTCAACAGACATCTTAAATGTTCAAAATGTTAACTGTTCGGCTCTTGAGTGTCTTTCTTTTGATGTGCTCAATTACCCTCTACCCTATTGTTTGAGTATCGCCGCACCCATAACCCCGCCCTGCAAAGAAAAACTGAGAACTTAAAAAAAACTTTACCCTATCACTGAGATTTTGTAATTACACAAAAGAAGCTCAAAACGCCATACGGTACACCATTATAATCGTTCTGTCCTCAAGGCAACAAACCATTTACACACTGTATAGAAAACATTCACCGCCTGCCATCTGGGCCAGCTGCTCAAGGTCCCTGTCTACTCACAGCCACCCAGCACTTACCAGTAGGACACACACACACATTACACACACAAGGAAAATGTCAGCACTTAACTACTTGCACATTTGTTACTTATTCACATTTCCCACGATCAACAACACAAACATGGGTTTGATCTCCAAATGGCCTAATTTGATGATTTGTTTTCTTCCAGACACCAACTTGGGCAGGTCTGGAAACCAGAGTTCCGTTGCATAAAGATGACTGCTCACTAATCACTGCTCTGCAACTTCTTTTCCAAAAATCCTGCACTTGTCTTAAGTCACTGTTTTCAACTGATGAGGCCAAAAAAGCAATTTTCACCTCTTATTGTCTTATCGAGTGGTCGAGATTTCTTAGTTAAAGTTAAAGGCCTACTGAAACCCACTACTACCCACCACGCAGTCTAATAGTTTATATATCAATGATGAAATATTAACATTGCAACACATGCCAAGACGGCCTTTTTAGTTGACTATATTACAATTTTAAATTTCCAGCAGAGTTTCTTGTTGAAAACGTCGCGGAATGATGACGCGTGCGCGTGACGTCTCGAGTTGGAGGGGACATATTAGCGCAGCACCACAAGCGGCTAAAAGTCGTCTCTTTGCATCGCGCAATTACACAGTATTTTGGACATCTGTGTTGCTGAATCTTTTGCAATGTGTTCAATTAATAATGGAGAAGTCAAAGTAGAAAGATGGAGGTGGGAAGCTTTAGCCTTTAGCCCAGTGGTTCCCAAAGTGGGCGGTACCGGGGCGGTGGAAAGATCTGGGGGGGCGGTGAGGAAGAAGGGGGGCGGCAGTCCGAAGTCGAAGTCAGAAGTTCGAACGTTTGTTTGACGATTTGTACACAACACGTGCAGCAGGACGAGTCAGTGGACGACGCATCAGGGTCCGGTTACCACACGCCGCTCTGGCCCAGTCAGATCCGACAGCATAGACTACAAAAGCAAAAGCTCAGGTTTGTAATTTCAAGCTTGTAATGTTCAGAATTTTCAAAAAGTCATATCAAGATTTTTGGTTCCAAAAAAAATCTCCGACTGCTATCAAGTGCTGTGGAACAAGGTCAAGATGTACTTTATTGCCTTCCCAACATCATATTTAGTAGAACGGGGCTTCAGTGCAGTCGCCTTGCTTCTTTCCAAGCAAAGAAACCGACTGAAAATGACTGACCGCGGGGATCTACGACTTCTTCTTAGTGAGTTCCAGCCTGATGTTGAGAAGCTTATGTCCCTGCACCAAGCACATCCATCCCATTAATATTACGTGTGAGACAATGAAGGTTACTGGTGCAATGTTTATTTACCATTCTATGTTGCTGAAACAGTTAAAACTGCTAAAAAATAAATTGGTTTACTAAATTGGGTTTTATTTGTGAAATACACATTTGTGTTTAACCTTTCTCTTTTCAAATTGCAGCATACCAAATATCAAGAAAGAGGTGTTTGTTTCCATATGTGTCTGTGGGGGCGCGGGGGGGCGCTAGGAATTCACTGGGGAGCCAAGGGGGCGCCAGCCTGCAAAAGTTTGGGAACCATTGCTTTAGCCACACAAACACACGGTGTTTCCTAGTTTAAAATTCCCGGAGGTGAACCTTTACTATGGATCAGAGCAGTCAAGCAAACATGGATCCCGACCACTTGTCAACCGGCAGGTTTCGGTGAGAAAATTGTGGTAAAAAGTCGCCTCTGTTGATCAGCGGAACTTCTGTCGTGCTGCTGCTGCCGTGACTAATTCCCTCAGAGACTGGCGTCAAGACACTTGTGGACACACCCCTCTGACTATCAGGCACTATTTAATCTCACTAAAACACTAGCAACACAATAGAAAGATAAGGGATTTCCCCGAATTATCCTAATAAATGTGTCTAAAAACATCTGAATCGCTCACAATACAATCGCCTTTTTTTTTTTTAACTTAATTTTTTTCTAGTTCTTCGCTATCAATATCCTCAGCCACTAATCTTTCATCCTCGCTCAAATTAATGGTGAAATTGTCGTTTTCCCGGTCCGAATAGCTCTTTTTGTTGGAGGCTCTGTCACGCCAAATTTCTTCTCCCTACAAAAACCTTCCCCCTGTGAGGACTCTTCTTCGGCATGGTAATGCCGGTGTGGTTTTCCCGTGGATGCGTCGAAGCAGAACACAGCATAGGTAAGATAAAGGGTATTTATTTAATAACAAAAGCCTATGAATAAAACACTGATGTAAAGGGATAAGGTAAACAAAAGACGCTAGCGTGAAAGCTAGGATAAAACACAAGGAAAACTAAAACTTGGTACCAGGACACAAAAGAGTAAACAAAAACATTCAGCATGAAAGCTGGAAAATAAAGTGGCTTAGCGTGAGAGCTAGCGAGAAAATACATACATAGAAGGATGAGAGTCGTCACTGTTGCGCGTGGGCAAATTAGGATCCGAGAATGAGTAAACAGAAAAGGTGAGCTTAAATAGGAGGGTGAAAATTAGTAGCAGGTGTGCGGGGCGAGACTAACAGGTGGACTGATGTGTAACCATAGTGATGGACAAAAACAGGAAATAAACGGGTCAGACTGAGAATGAAAAAACAAACATGTGAAGATCCGAGCAACAGATCGCAACACCCCCCCCCCCATTTACTTCCGGGGTCATGATTAATACAGAAGTTTTGTTAACGCTATAGTATAAAAATATAACGCTATATTATAAAAATATAACGCTATATTATAAAAATACAGACGTTTTGTTAACGCTGTATTATAAAAAAAAATAAAAAACAATTTACAAACACAAGCTATGGGATGACATAAGCGGAAACGTGACCCCGGAAGTAAATGCGTCATCCCATAGCTTGTGTTGGTAAATTGTTTTTTAATTTTTTTTATAATATAGCGTTAACAAAATGTCTGTATTTTTATAATATAGCGTTATATTTTTATAATATGGCGTTATATTTTTATAATATAGCGTCAACAAAACTTCTGTATTAATCATGACCCCGGAAGTAAATGGGGGCGGGGAAGGTTTTTGTAGGGGGGAAGAAATTTGGCGTGACAGCTCCCATTATGAACAATGTGAGGATGTGAGGAGCCCTCACACGGGTGACGTCATCGTCTGCGACTTCCGGTAAAGGCAAGTCTTTTTATTAGCGACCAAAAGTTGCGAACTTTATCGTCGATGTTCTCTACTAAATCCTTTCAGCAGAAAAATGGCAATATTGCGAAATGATCAAGTATGACACATAGAATGAACCTGCTATCCCCGTTTAAATAAGAAAATCTCATTTCAGTAGGCCTTTAAAGTCCCAACGATCGTCACATCCACACTTGGTGTGGTGAAACGTGTCCTCTGCATTTGACTCATTCCCATGCTCACCCCTTGGTAGGTGAGGGGAGCAGTGAGCAGCAGCGTGCGCCGCGCCCAGGAATCATTTGGTGATTCAACCCCCAATTCCAACCCTTGATGCTAAGCGCCAAACAGGGAGGTAATGTGTCCCATTTTTATAGTCTTTGGTATCTCGGGGCAGACACTCTAACCACATGGCCACTGAGCTGGTCTTGCATCAGTGAGGAGATGTAATGCGCATTTAGAGCCATTGAGTTTGCCAGTAAACACGCAATGACTGATAACTGACCCAATGTAGAATGGCTATTAAGTCTATTGGTTTTATGGTATTTAAAGCGCTACTCTTCACCGTGGATGGCAGTCCCCTTGAGTGGGACGTCAGCTGAAAGGGGCACACAGAGTTGATCTACAGTCATCAGTGGTTGCACTCTCTGCCAGTCATTCTACCCATCTGAGGGCATGAGGGAGCCATAAAGAACCATTAGCCAGACGGACACAATCTTTTTAATGTCCCACCCCGGCACCCCCGCTTTCGCCTGGTTTCGACCTTCTCATAACTCAGTCCTGTGCTTCTCTCTCCCCTCTATCGTTATCACAATTGTCCTCTCTTTAATTTCCCTCTCCTTACATGCAGTTCAAGCACTAAACGAGGATTCTCAGTAAATTACAACCAGCTTTTCGACTTTGACTCAAAAGTCTCGAAACGGTCTGTTTGGTTGTTGAGCCAATAACAAACCCAACGTTTCCTTTTACCAAAGCCTGACAAGTTCTTGCACTTAATTAAAAAAATAAAAAAAATAACAGAACTGACAACCTTTTTTCACTTCTCATCACATTAAAGGCCGACTGAAATGAGATTTTCTTATTTAAATGAGGATAGCAGGTCCATTCTATGTGTCATACTTGATCATTTCGTGATATTGCCATATTTTTGCCGAAAGGATTTAGTAGAGAACATCGACGATAAAGTTCGCAACTTTTGGTCGCTAATAAAAAAGCCTTGCCTGTACCGGAAGTAGCAGACGATGTGCGCGTGACGTCACCGGTGTGAGGGCTCCTCACATCCTCACATTGTTTATAATGGGAGCCTCCAGCAGCAAGAGCTATTCGGACCGAGAAAGCGACAATTTCCCAATTAATTTGAGCGAGGATGAAAGATTTGTGGATGAGGAAAGTTAGAGTGAAGCACAAAAAAAAAAAAAAGCCTGCGATGAGGTGGCGACTTGTCCAGAGTGTACACCGCTTTTCACCCGATTGTAGCTGAGATAGGCGCCAGCGCCCCCCGCGACCCTAAAAGGGAATAAGCGGTAGAAAATGGATGGATGGAAGAAAAAAAAAGCGGCGGCAGTGGGACCGTTTCAGATGTAATTAAACACATTTACCAGAATTATTCTGGAAAATCCCTTATCTACTTATTGTTTTAATAGTGTTTTAGTGAGATTGTAAAGTCATACCTGAAAGTCGGAGGGCTGCGGTGAACGCCAGTGTCTCTCAGAGAAGCCAATGGAGGAGCCAAGATCACAGCTGCCTTTTTGAGCTGCAGGAGGAAGTCGCATAATCCACGGAAGTCTCCGGTAAGAGCCGACTTAATATCACAATTATCCCATCCAAAAAAACTTGCTGGTTGACGTAGAATAGCATGTTCGCTTGACCGCTCTGTGTTAAAGCTTCACAACGAACAAAAAAACACAGGCTGTGTTTCGGTTGCTAAAGACAGCTGCAATCCATCGCTTTCCACCAACAGCATTCCTCTTTGACGTCTCCATTATTAATTGGACAAATTGCAAAAGATTCAGCAACACATATGTCCAAATTACTATGTAATTATGCGATGAAAAGAGACGACTTTTAGCCATGTGTGGTGCTGGGCTAATATGTCCCCTCCAACCGGAGACGTCACAAACACGCGTCATCATTCCGCGACGCTTTCAACAAGAAACTCCGCTGGAAATTTAAAATTGTAATTTAGTGAACTAAAAAGGCCGTATTGGCATGTGTTGCAATGTTAGAATTTCATCATTGATGTATAAACTATCAGACTGCGTGGTCGGTAGTAGTGGGTTTCAGTAGGCCTTTGTAACACCATGAGTGCACAGAAATATAACAAAATGATCCGCAATAAACACAATCTGACCGCTACCAGCAAAATCCCAACATACTAACCACTGCAAAATAGGGAATTTCTACTGCATAGCTTCATTTCACACACTTGTGTTTTGAGCGCATGTGGGCGTGCACATCTAGTCAGGATTCACAGTGCATGACACTGCAACCGTGCATCACTCCTCTGGTTGCTGCGACCATTTGTTGTGTGACCTCCAATAGTAAGTCATTTCCCCCTGCCAACTGCTGACTTTTATTGTGGTGAAGACAGTTTGCCTGAATAGGGGAGTTCACTCATCCGTGTTTGAGAACTGTAATGTTTGTGAATAGGAGCTGCTGACTTGGCGCAGGGGAACATATTATCTACAGTCCATTACAACTTATTTTTCATATGGGGTACTCTTAACTTCTAAAGAGGATTATTCAGGTAGCATAATTAGGAAGTTACACCCCTGCCCTCTTTTCTTGTTTTATATGACTTTAAAGGCCTACTGAAACCCACTACTACCGACCACGCAGTCTGATAGTTTATATATCAATGATGAAATATTAACATTGCAACACATGCCAATTAGGTCTTTTTAGTTTACTTAAATGCAATTTTAAATTTCCCGCGAGTTTCTTGTTGACGACGTGTACGCGTGATGTCACGGACTGTCAGGAAATATTAGCTCAGCACCACTAGCGGCTAAAAGTCGTCTGCTTTAATCGCATAATTACACAGTATTTTGGATATCTGTGTTGCTGAATCTTTTGCAATTTGTTCATTTAATAATGGAGACTATAAAGAAAAATGCTGTTGGTGGAACGCGGTGGATTGCAGCACCGAGACACACCCAGTGTTTATTTGTTTGTTGTGAAGCAGAGCGGTCAAGCGAACATGTTTTCTCTACGTCAACCAGCATGTTTTTGGATGGGGAAATTGTGATATATATATCTTACCGGAGACATCAGTGGATTATACGTCGTCCTGCAGCAGCTGTTAAAAAAGGCAGCTGTGAGCTTGGCTCCTTGGCTTCTCTCTGAGACACTGCGTGTTCACCGCAGCCATCCGACCTCGAGGTATGTCTTTACAATCTTTACAATCTCACTAAAACACTATTAAAACAATAAGCAGATAAGGGATCTATAGAATTATCACAGTAAATGTGTCTAATTACGTCTGAAACGCTCATACTGCCGCCGCCCGGAGCCGTCACTTTTTTTTTTTTTTTCTAGTCCACACTATCAATATCCTAATTCACGAATCTTCCATCCTCGGTCAAATTAATGGGGAAGTTGTCTCTTTCTCCATCCGAATTGCTACAGGAGTGTAGTTTGCAGCAATCATTTTAATGATTCTGACTTCGAAGAAAAACAATTTTTGTCAGTGTTTGGATGACAAAAATATTAGACATTATAGGAAAATATTAAAGGTGGCACTAGAAAGAAAATTTTAAAATACAATTTTCGGGACACCCGAATTATAAAAAAAATTGCCCAACCTGACGTCCTTGCAACCCCAAAGGGAATAAGCGGTAGGAAATGGATGGATGGAGGTCCTTGCAACATTTGGGAAGTTTGTGTGCATGCTAAGGGCTTCAAAATGGTGTCTAAACCAGGAGGATAATAATAATAATAATAATAATAATAATAATAATAATAATAACAATAATAATAAACACAGCAATTTTAAGTCCCACGGTGCTTGTTCCACTGCTCCACAGCACACTAGAGGCGAGAAAGACTGTGACAAAAAAAGGAACAATAAAGTGCAGTCCTGACGCCTAAAAACGAGAAAAAAGAAGGTAAGCTACTAGTATTCTATTTTGTGTCCTCTTCTACTGATGTATTCCTCAGAAGGCCTATAGAAATGCCAAAAGAGCAGGTGGAAACACCGGCTATGGTGTCAATGGAAGAGGAGATGGAAGAGCAGGAAAGTCCGCAAATGGCGATTTTTTATCAATCAATCATTATTTATATAGCCCTAAATCACTAGTGTCTCAAAGGGCTGCACAAACCACAACACAAACCACAACGACATCCTCGGTAGAGCCAACATAAGGGCAAGGAAAACTCACACCCAGTGGGACGTCGGTGACAATGATGACTATGAGAAACCTTGGAGAGGACCGCATATTATATATTTCTTTTTTGCTCATAATGTTAACCATATCAGTTTTAAAGTAATCATGGAAAAAATGTATATTAGTGATCAATATAAAACATTTTTTTTTATCCCAGACAGTGTGGATACACTTTCTATGCGGGTAAATGAGCTCATGTTCTGTAGATCACGCCAAGAGGGGATGGCATGTTAAATATGGACTTCTAAGTACAGTTGGTAATGTACTGATTATTTAAAAACTAATTGACGTCAGGATCATTTTCATCTATCCATCCATTTTCTACCGCTTATTTCCCCGGACAAGTCGCCACCTCATCGGAGGGCCAACACAGATAGACAGACAACATTCACACTCACATTCACACACTAGGGCCAATTTAGTGTTGCCAATCAACTTATCCCCAGGTGCATGTCTTTGGATGTGAGAGGAAGCCGGAGTACCCGGAGGGAACCCACGCAGTCTTGGGGAGAACATGCAAACTCCACACAGAAAGATCCTGAGCCCGGGATTGAACCCCAGACTACTCCGGTCCTTCGAATTGTGAGGCAGACGCACTAACCCCTCTGCCACCGCGAAGCCCCAGATTCATTTTCATAAGTAGAAAACATCAAAATAACTTGTGAAATTTCGGTCATTTGAACGCTATTTTTCCTTTAAATTGGGCTGTCTATAACAAAATGTGAAATGAAAACGTAAATTTGTGCATTTATTGAATCTGTAATCACAGCCATCTCCCCAGTGCCATTACCTGATATCAATCAATCAATCAATCAATCAATCAATGTTTACTTATATAGCCCTAAATCACTAGTGTCTCAAAGGGCTGCACAAACCACTACGACATCCTCGGTAGGCCCACATAAGGGCAAGGAAAACTCACACCCAGTGGGACGTCGGTGACAATGATGACTATGAGAACCTTGGAGAGGACGAAAGCAATATGACTGTGGAAATTTGCCAGTTTTCTTCAGATAGTTGTTTTCATAATTTTCCTTGGAATGAAACTAGACACAAGTTGCAGCATTTACACCTTGCCAAAAGCAGACTTGTCATTTATCACTGAATATGAATTTGAACCAGCCATCCCGAGTCCACTATTACTTTTCCTTGGCCCTTGCTTTGTTTTCTCTTTCGTTTTTTTTATAACGTTTTTTTTTGTTTAGCTTTTCTTTATCTAAATACCATCCTTTAGTCGGTTTCTTACTGCTCGGTCACAGACTGTGACTCCGGTTTCTGCCCATCCATCCATCATCTTCCGCTTATCCGAGGTCGGGTCGCGGGGGCAACAGCCTAAGCAGGGAAACCCAGACTTCCCTCTCCCCAGCCACTTCGTCTAGCTCTTCCCGGGGGATCCCGAGGCGTTCCCAGGCCAGCCGGGAGACATAGTCTTCCCAACGTGTCCTGGGTCTTCCCCGTGGCCTCCTACCGGTTGGACGTGCCCTAAACACCTCCCTAGGGAGGCGTTCGGGTGGCATCCTGACCAGATGCCCGAGCCACCTCATCTGGCTCCTCTCGATGTGGAGGAGCAGCGGCTTTACTTTGAGTTCCTCCCGGATGGCAGAGCTTCTCACCCTATCTCTAAGGGAGAGCCCCGCCACACGGCGGAGGAAACTCATTTCGGCCGCTTGTACCCGTGATCTTATCCTTTCGGTCATGACCCAAAGCTCATGACCATAGGTGAGGATGGGAACGTAGATCGACCGGTAAATTGAGAGCTTTGCCTTCCGGCTCAGCTCCTTCTTCACCACAACGGATCGGTACAACGTCCGCATTACTGAAGACGCCGCACAGATCCGGCTGACGATCTCACGATCCACTCTTCCCTCACTCGTGAACAAGACTTTCTGCCCATTTGTTCTTCATTTGTTTTACTGTGCATTTTCTGTTTTCAAGATATATTGCTCGAAATGTTCTGTCTTGACGCGCTGATGTCCCGCCAGTCTGCTTCCCTTTTACGACTTTCCTGTGTTGTTGGTATTGGTGCAGATTGTCGCGATCCGCCTCCCGGATCGGACATAATTTTGTTCTTGAGTCCTATTTGTGTCTTTTGGTTATTTTTGGACTCTTCCGATCCCTTTGTTTGAGCACTTCCTTGTTTGTATTTATCACCATGGCGACTTAACTTGCTCCACCTGCACTGACTTTCTGACGCACACCTGTTTTTGATTATTGTTTTAGTATTTATCAATCAATCAATCAATGTTTATTTATATAGCCCCAAATCACAAATGTCTCAAAGGACTGCACAAATCATTACGACTACAACATCCTCGGAAGAACCCACAAAAGGGCAAGGAAAACTCACACCCAGTGGGCAGGGAGAATTCACATCCAGTGGGACGCCAGTGACAATGCTGACTATGAGAAACCTTGGAGAGGACCTCGGATGTGGGCAACCCCCCCTCTCTAGGGGACCGAAAGCAATGGATGTCGAGCGGGTCTAACATGATACTGTGAAAGTTCAATCCATAGTGGCTCCAACACAGCCGCGAGAGTTCAGTTCAAGCGGATCCAAGACAGCAGCGAGAGTCCCGTCCACAGGAAACCATCTCAAGCGGATCAGCAGCGTAGAGATGTCCCCAAACGATACAGGCGAGCGGTCCATCCTGGGTCCCGACGAGCGGTCCATCCTGGGTCTCGACTCTGGACAGCCAGTACTTCATCCATGGTCATCAGACCGGACCCCCTCCACAAGGGAGGGGGGGGACATAGGAGAAAGAAAAGAAGCGGCAGATCAACTGGTCTAAAAAGGAGGTCTATTTAAAGGCTAGCGTATACATATGAGTTTTAAGGTGAGACTTAAATGCTTCTACTGAGGTAGCATCTCGAACTGTTACCGGGAGGGCATTCCAGAGTACTGGAGCCTGAACGGAAAACGCTCTATAGCCCGCAGACTTTTTTTGGGCTTTGGGAATCACTAATAAGCCGGAGTACCCGGAGGGAACCCACGCAGTCTTGGGGAGAACATGCAAACTCCACACAGAAAGATCCTGAGCCCGGGATTGAACCCCAGACTACTCCGGTCCTTCGAATTGTGAGGCAGACGCACTAACCCCTCTGCCACCGCGAAGCCCCAGATTCATTTTCATAAGTAGAAAACATCAAAATAACTTGTGAAATTTCGGTCATTTGAACGCTATTTTTCCTTTAAATTGGGCTGTCTATAACAAAATGTGAAATGAAAACGTAAATTTGTGCATTTATTGAATCTGTAATCACAGCCATCTCCCCAGTGCCATTACCTGATATCAATCAATCAATCAATCAATCAATCAATGTTTACTTATATAGCCCTAAATCACTAGTGTCTCAAAGGGCTGCACAAACCACTACGACATCCTCGGTAGGCCCACATAAGGGCAAGGAAAACTCACACCCAGTGGGACGTCGGTGACAATGATGACTATGAGAACCTTGGAGAGGACGAAAGCAATATGACTGTGGAAATTTGCCAGTTTTCTTCAGATAGTTGTTTTCATAATTTTCCTTGGAATGAAACTAGACACAAGTTGCAGCATTTACACCTTGCCAAAAGCAGACTTGTCATTTATCACTGAATATGAATTTGAACCAGCCATCCCGAGTCCACTATTACTTTTCCTTGGCCCTTGCTTTGTTTTCTCTTTCGTTTTTTTTATAACGTTTTTTTTTGTTTAGCTTTTCTTTATCTAAATACCATCCTTTAGTCGGTTTCTTACTGCTCGGTCACAGACTGTGACTCCGGTTTCTGCCCATCCATCCATCATCTTCCGCTTATCCGAGGTCGGGTCGCGGGGGCAACAGCCTAAGCAGGGAAACCCAGACTTCCCTCTCCCCAGCCACTTCGTCTAGCTCTTCCCGGGGGATCCCGAGGCGTTCCCAGGCCAGCCGGGAGACATAGTCTTCCCAACGTGTCCTGGGTCTTCCCCGTGGCCTCCTACCGGTTGGACGTGCCCTAAACACCTCCCTAGGGAGGCGTTCGGGTGGCATCCTGACCAGATGCCCGAGCCACCTCATCTGGCTCCTCTCGATGTGGAGGAGCAGCGGCTTTACTTTGAGTTCCTCCCGGATGGCAGAGCTTCTCACCCTATCTCTAAGGGAGAGCCCCGCCACACGGCGGAGGAAACTCATTTCGGCCGCTTGTACCCGTGATCTTATCCTTTCGGTCATGACCCAAAGCTCATGACCATAGGTGAGGATGGGAACGTAGATCGACCGGTAAATTGAGAGCTTTGCCTTCCGGCTCAGCTCCTTCTTCACCACAACGGATCGGTACAACGTCCGCATTACTGAAGACGCCGCACAGATCCGGCTGACGATCTCACGATCCACTCTTCCCTCACTCGTGAACAAGACTTTCTGCCCATTTGTTCTTCATTTGTTTTACTGTGCATTTTCTGTTTTCAAGATATATTGCTCGAAATGTTCTGTCTTGACGCGCTGATGTCCCGCCAGTCTGCTTCCCTTTTACGACTTTCCTGTGTTGTTGGTATTGGTGCAGATTGTCGCGATCCGCCTCCCGGATCGGACATAATTTTGTTCTTGAGTCCTATTTGTGTCTTTTGGTTATTTTTGGACTCTTCCGATCCCTTTGTTTGAGCACTTCCTTGTTTGTATTTATCACCATGGCGACTTAACTTGCTCCACCTGCACTGACTTTCTGACGCACACCTGTTTTTGATTATTGTTTTAGTATTTATCAATCAATCAATCAATGTTTATTTATATAGCCCCAAATCACAAATGTCTCAAAGGACTGCACAAATCATTACGACTACAACATCCTCGGAAGAACCCACAAAAGGGCAAGGAAAACTCACACCCAGTGGGCAGGGAGAATTCACATCCAGTGGGACGCCAGTGACAATGCTGACTATGAGAAACCTTGGAGAGGACCTCGGATGTGGGCAACCCCCCCTCTCTAGGGGACCGAAAGCAATGGATGTCGAGCGGGTCTAACATGATACTGTGAAAGTTCAATCCATAGTGGCTCCAACACAGCCGCGAGAGTTCAGTTCAAGCGGATCCAAGACAGCAGCGAGAGTCCCGTCCACAGGAAACCATCTCAAGCGGATCAGCAGCGTAGAGATGTCCCCAAACGATACAGGCGAGCGGTCCATCCTGGGTCCCGACGAGCGGTCCATCCTGGGTCTCGACTCTGGACAGCCAGTACTTCATCCATGGTCATCAGACCGGACCCCCTCCACAAGGGAGGGGGGGGACATAGGAGAAAGAAAAGAAGCGGCAGATCAACTGGTCTAAAAAGGAGGTCTATTTAAAGGCTAGCGTATACATATGAGTTTTAAGGTGAGACTTAAATGCTTCTACTGAGGTAGCATCTCGAACTGTTACCGGGAGGGCATTCCAGAGTACTGGAGCCTGAACGGAAAACGCTCTATAGCCCGCAGACTTTTTTTGGGCTTTGGGAATCACTAATAAGCCGGAGTACCCGGAGGGAACCCACGCAGTCTTGGGGAGAACATGCAAACTCCACACAGAAAGATCCTGAGCCCGGGATTGAACCCCAGACTACTCCGGTCCTTCGAATTGTGAGGCAGACGCACTAACCCCTCTGCCACCGCGAAGCCCCAGATTCATTTTCATAAGTAGAAAACATCAAAATAACTTGTGAAATTTCGGTCATTTGAACGCTATTTTTCCTTTAAATTGGGCTGTCTATAACAAAATGTGAAATGAAAACGTAAATTTGTGCATTTATTGAATCTGTAATCACAGCCATCTCCCCAGTGCCATTACCTGATATCAATCAATCAATCAATCAATCAATCAATGTTTACTTACATAGCCCTAAATCACTAGTGTCTCAAAGGGCTGCACAAACCACTACGACATCCTCGGTAGGCCCACATAAGGGCAAGGAAAACTCACACCCAGTGGGACGTCGGTGACAATGATGACTATGAGAACCTTGGAGAGGACGAAAGCAATATGACTGTGGAAATTTGCCAGTTTTCTTCAGATAGTTGTTTTCATAATTTTCCTTGGAATGAAACTAGACACAAGTTGCAGCATTTACACCTTGCCAAAAGCAGACTTGTCATTTATCACTGAATATGAATTTGAACCAGCCATCCCGAGTCCACTATTACTTTTCCTTGGCCCTTGCTTTGTTTTCTCTTTCGTTTTTTTTATAACGTTTTTTTTTGTTTAGCTTTTCTTTATCTAAATACCATCCTTTAGTCGGTTTCTTACTGCTCGGTCACAGACTGTGACTCCGGTTTCTGCCCATCCATCCATCATCTTCCGCTTATCCGAGGTCGGGTCGCGGGGGCAACAGCCTAAGCAGGGAAACCCAGACTTCCCTCTCCCCAGCCACTTCGTCTAGCTCTTCCCGGGGGATCCCGAGGCGTTCCCAGGCCAGCCGGGAGACATAGTCTTCCCAACGTGTCCTGGGTCTTCCCCGTGGCCTCCTACCGGTTGGACGTGCCCTAAACACCTCCCTAGGGAGGCGTTCGGGTGGCATCCTGACCAGATGCCCGAGCCACCTCATCTGGCTCCTCTCGATGTGGAGGAGCAGCGGCTTTACTTTGAGTTCCTCCCGGATGGCAGAGCTTCTCACCCTATCTCTAAGGGAGAGCCCCGCCACACGGCGGAGGAAACTCATTTCGGCCGCTTGTACCCGTGATCTTATCCTTTCGGTCATGACCCAAAGCTCATGACCATAGGTGAGGATGGGAACGTAGATCGACCGGTAAATTGAGAGCTTTGCCTTCCGGCTCAGCTCCTTCTTCACCACAACGGATCGGTACAACGTCCGCATTACTGAAGACGCCGCACAGATCCGGCTGACGATCTCACGATCCACTCTTCCCTCACTCGTGAACAAGACTTTCTGCCCATTTGTTCTTCATTTGTTTTACTGTGCATTTTCTGTTTTCAAGATATATTGCTCGAAATGTTCTGTCTTGACGCGCTGATGTCCCGCCAGTCTGCTTCCCTTTTACGACTTTCCTGTGTTGTTGGTATTGGTGCAGATTGTCGCGATCCGCCTCCCGGATCGGACATAATTTTGTTCTTGAGTCCTATTTGTGTCTTTTGGTTATTTTTGGACTCTTCCGATCCCTTTGTTTGAGCACTTCCTTGTTTGTATTTATCACCATGGCGACTTAACTTGCTCCACCTGCACTGACTTTCTGACGCACACCTGTTTTTGATTATTGTTTTAGTATTTATCAATCAATCAATCAATGTTTATTTATATAGCCCCAAATCACAAATGTCTCAAAGGACTGCACAAATCATTACGACTACAACATCCTCGGAAGAACCCACAAAAGGGCAAGGAAAACTCACACCCAGTGGGCAGGGAGAATTCACATCCAGTGGGACGCCAGTGACAATGCTGACTATGAGAAACCTTGGAGAGGACCTCGGATGTGGGCAACCCCCCCTCTCTAGGGGACCGAAAGCAATGGATGTCGAGCGGGTCTAACATGATACTGTGAAAGTTCAATCCATAGTGGCTCCAACACAGCCGCGAGAGTTCAGTTCAAGCGGATCCAAGACAGCAGCGAGAGTCCCGTCCACAGGAAACCATCTCAAGCGGATCAGCAGCGTAGAGATGTCCCCAAACGATACAGGCGAGCGGTCCATCCTGGGTCCCGACGAGCGGTCCATCCTGGGTCTCGACTCTGGACAGCCAGTACTTCATCCATGGTCATCAGACCGGACCCCCTCCACAAGGGAGGGGGGGACATAGGAGAAAGAAAAGAAGCGGCAGATCAACTGGTCTAAAAAGGAGGTCTGTTTAAAGGCTAGAGTATACAGATGAGTTTTAAGGTGAGACTTAAATGCAAAGGTGAGATGCTGGGTAGAAAAGTTCCAGTAGAGAAGTGAACCCTAAATCTCCTGACCACAAGGCCACCGTGCGGTCTCCTCATCAACAATATGCCTTTTTGCAGTTATTGTTTTTCTCAGACACGTTCAATAAGAGACAGAACGGTTTGAATCTCTGATCAAAGTACGCAGCGGCTCACCTCATCGCTGTTATGGCACTGGAGGCTCCGAGCCAGATTTTCCAAATGCTGACGTCACCCCCACTTCTCCGTGCACTGCAATGAGTGGGAGGGAGGTTGCAAAGCAAAGAAGACGGGGATGGGGAGAATAAAGTAATTGCTTTGTGGTCCCGCTTCTCAGTGACACATCATGAAAATAAAAAGTGCCCGAGGTTTAAATTATCACATTCACCTTAAAAAAGCACTCACAGATGTTATTTTAGCCAGGATTCCAAACCACAATGTCCGTCACTGCTCTAGATAAATAAATAGAGCGAGGACAAAAGGTCACTATAGGTTTTGGCAAGGAAAAATCTATGAGTCGTATTTTTACAGATATATTGTTCGAGGGTTTCACCTATGTTATTTTTTATTATTCCCAATGATGAAATTGAAACCTGCATTTGCGTTTTATTGCCTGAAAGAAATGAGCATGGCCATCGTGATTCACTGGTCTCTATGTTGTTTTATAAGCAGAACAATTTGAAAGTAGCCCGAAAAAATGGATGCTGATGCATTCTTGTATAAATAACGTCTCGATGAATGATGTTTATGTGTCATGAAAGGCTGTGTAATGGCTTGACTTATGGTGTGGGGAGTACTGATAAAGCTTTTAAACCCTTAATATGCATTAAAGATTAAGTGCCACACCTAGTGGGGGACTTGGGTAGAGCAGTGTTTTTCAACCTTTTTCGAGCCAAGGCACATTTTTTGCGTTGAAAAAATCCGGAGGCACACCACCAGCAGATATCATGAAGAAATGAAAGTCAGTTGACGGTAAAAAGTCGCAATTGTTGGATAAGACTTTAGACTTTTTGTATCCGCGGACCGGTCAACGCTTAATAATTTATCCCGCGGCCCGGGGGGGGGGGGGGGGGGGGGGGTGGTGTGTCCTTTCTTTTTTTTTTTTTTTTCTTCTTTGTCATGAAAAAGGGACGTTTTTGTCATGTAAAAGGGAGGTTTTTGTGGTTGTTGCACTAATTGTAAGTGTATATTGTGTTTTTTATGTTGATTTATTTAAAAAAAATATATTATTATTATTATTTTTTTTAATACCAAAAGAAAAGAAACGGCAGATCAACTGGTCTAAAAAGGGAGTCTATTTAAAGGCTAGAGTATACAAATGAGTTTTAAGGTAAGACTTAAATGCTTCTACTGAGGTGGCATCTCGAACTGTTACCGAGGGGGCATTCCAGAGTACTGGAGCCCAAAATGCAAACGCTCTATAGCCCGCAGACTTTTTTTGGGCTTTGGGAATAAGTGAATCATTCAGGCTTACTGATCTAGTAAATTAGAATTGGTGGAGGTCTGCACTCTAGTGACTGTACCTCCGCTCATAAATGCTCTCCTTAATCGATTAAAAAATAAAGTGCCCCCATTTTTTCAATGTCGGCTGACATTTTTGTTCATTGTGAAGGAATAGCGGCCCGGTGGTTGGGGACCACTGCTTTAGACCATAACCAAGCATGTATCACTGTAGCTCTTGTCTCAAAGTAGATGTACTGTCACCACCTGTCACATCACGCCATGACTTATTTGATTTTTTTTTTCAGTTTTCCTGTGTGTAGTTCTTGTCTTACGCTCCTATTTTGGTGACTTTTTCTCTTTTTTTGTAGTACTTTCCTGTAGCAGTTTTTATGTCTTTCTTTGCGCGATATTTCCCGCATACACTTTCTTATACCAATCCAGAATATTTCAGTTGTTTTTATCCTTATTTGTGGGGACATTGTTGATTGTCCTGTCATGTTCGGATGTACTTTGTGGATGCCGTCTTTGCTCCACAGTAAGTCTTTGCTGTCGTCCAGCATTCTGGTTTTGTTTACTTTGTAGCCAGTTCAGTTTTAGTTTCATTCTGCATAGCCATCCCTAAGCTTCAATGCCTTTTCTTAGAGGCACTCACGTTTTGTTTATCCATCCATCCATTTACTACGCTTATTCCCTTTAGAGGTCGCGGGGGGCGCTGGTGCCTATCTCAGCTACAATCGGGCGGAAGGCGGGGTACACCCTGGACAAGTCACCATCTCATCGCAGGGCCAACACAGATAGACAGACAACATTCACACTCACATTCACACACTAGGGCCAATTTAGTGTTGCCAATCAACCTATCCCCAGGTGCATGTCTTTGGAAGTGGGAGGAAGCCGGAGTACCTGGAGGGAACCCACGCATTCACGGGGAGAACATGCAAACTCCACACAGAAAGATCCTCAGCCTGGAATTGAACCCAGGACTGCAGGACCTTCGTATTGTGAGGCAGACGCACTAACCCCTCTGCCACCGTGAAGCCCACGTTTTTTTTATTTTTTGTTTAATCATTACATACCTTTTTACCTGCACACTGCCTCTCGTGGTTCCCAACATCTACAAAGCAATTAGCTACCGCCTGCCACCTACTGATATGGAAATGTATTACACGGTTACTCTGTCGAGCTCTAGGCAGCACTGGCACTCAACAACAACACATCATTTGCAGACCGTAGTTACCGGTTTGCAAAAAATATTTTGTGGAGAGACGAAGCCGACGGACCGACAGCGGGGTAGGGCAAACCATGGTCCTACGCAAGATGGCGGCCAGGAGGCGGAGTATGCAGCGGAACGGAGATCAGAACCAGGTGCGTAACACACACACCTGCTCTCAATCTGTGCATTTCCTCCTGCTGTATAAAAGGGGAGAAGGAGGAGCAATCGGGGCAGAAGAAGTAGGAGAACCAGCAGAAGACCTGACAAGCGAAACCACAGAGAGCCACGGGAGGTGGAGCTGAAAGAGCGACCGACTGACACTGCGAGCGGCTTTATTGAAATAATCAAGAGTCAAACCTATGCGAAGCGATGTCCTCTGTCAATGGTCCATGCAACCCACACGATGGCGGCAGGACGCCGTTCACAATTTTTACCCCAAATACTTGAAATCAGATCATCTCCCACGGCACACCAGACTGTATCTCTTTACCATGGATTGATTAACATGGACCCTGACTTAAACAAGTTGAAAAACTTATTCGGGTGTTACCATTTAGTGGTCAATTGTACGGAATATGTACTGTTCTGTGCAACCTACTAATAAAAGTTCCAATCAATCAATCATTCTCACGGCGCAGTGGTTGACAAACACTGGGGTACAGCAATCAATCAATCAATGTTTATTTATATAGCCCTAAATCACGAGTGTCTCAAAGGGCTGCACAAACCACAACATCATTCTTGGTTCAGATCCCACATCAGGGCAAGGAAAAACTCAACCCGATGGGACAATGAGAAACCTTGGGGAGGACCGCAGATGAGGGTGACCGGTGTAATGGACGTCGAGTGGATCTAGCATAATATTGTGAGAATCCAGTCCATAGTGGATCTAACATAATATCAATCAATCAATCAATGTTTACTTATTTAGCCCTAAATCACTAGTGTCTCAAAGGGCTGCACAAACCACAACAAAAACCACTACGACATCCTCAGTAGGCCTACATAAGGGCAAGGAAAACTCACACCCAGTGGGACGACGGTGACGATGATGACTATGAGAACCTTGGAGAGGAGGAAAGCAATGGATGTCGAGCGGGTCTAACATGATACTGTGAAAGTTCAATCCATAATGGATCCAACACAGTCGCGAGAGTCCCGTTCACAGCGGAGCCAGCAGGAAACCATCCCACGCGGAGGCGGATCAGCAGCGCAGAGATGTCCCCAACCGATACACAGGCAAGCAGTACATGGCCACCAGATTGGACTGGACCCCCTCCACAAGGGAGAGTGGGAGATAGGAGAAAAAGAAAAGAAACGGCAGATCAACTGGTCTAAAAAGGGAGTCTATTTAAAGGCTAGAGTATACAAATGAGTTTTAAGGTGATACTTAAATGCTTCTACTGAGGTGGCATCTCAAACTTTTACCGGGAGGGCATTCCAGAGTACTGGAGCCCGAAATGAAAACGCTCTATAGCCCGCAGACTTTTTTTGGGCTTTGGGAATCACTAATAAGCCGGAGTCCTTTGAACGCAGATTTCTTGCCGGGACATATGGTACAATACAATCGGCAAGATAGGATGGAGCTAGACCGTGTAGTATTTTATACGTAAGTAGTAAAACCTTAAAGTCACATCTTAAGTGCACAGGAAGCCAGTGCAGGTGAGCCAGTACAGGCGTAATGTGATCAAACTTTCTTGTTCTTGTCAAAAGTCTAGCAGCCACATTTTGTACCAACTGTAATCTTTTAATGCTAGACATGGGGGGACCCAAAAATAATACGTTATAGTAGTCGAGGCGAGACGTAACAAACGCATGGATAATGATCTCAGCGTCTTTAGTTGACAGAATAGTGAGAGTCCATAGTGGGGCCGGCAGGAAACCACCCCGGGTCCCGACTTTGGACAGCCAGGGCTTCATCCCTGGCCAGCGAACCTGTGCCCCTCACGGGGGCAGAGCAGAAAAGAAACGGCAGATCAACTGGTCTAAAAGGGGGATTTATTTAAAGGCTGGAGTATATAAATGAGTTTTAAGATGGGACTTTGTAGGAACAGTTTGGAATGGGCCCCTTCCTCTTCCAACATGTCTGTGCAAGACATGGATGACAGAGTCCAGTAAAACAGGATCCCCCATGTTTGTATCATCATCATCATGTCAACTGAGAAGCTTGTCCCCACTCGTGCCAACTTGTAACTCAAAGATCAAGAATTATTCCTTGAAAGAATTGCAACGTTGATAAGAAGCCAGAGTCATTTAAAAAAGTGAATGAGTGCCAGGCCACTCATGTCTTACCCATGCAAGTGTCTGGAACTCAGGGAGAAGCTGACTAGTCCAGATTGTGTCCATTGATAAGATTACACAGGTCGACCCAAGAAAACCTTTAAATTACTGAATGATTTATCCACAAGCCACAACTACAGTACAGCCTCTTCTAGCGATTAACATTCATTTTGGGCACGGGTGGCGGATTTAGCCCTTGGCGCGCAATAAAACATTGTGGCGGGACTGGCAGGCTCATCTTATTACGCACGTTAGGCACATCCTAACTCTTTTTCACCCCCCGACTTCTAATTATTCAACTGGCCTCTGCTCAGCGGAGGGAAGCTTAGTCTGAAACATCGTATGTCATTATTTCACTTTTGATCCAGCTCAACTTTGCTGGAAAGCGATGGCTTGAAAATGCGTAAAAGGAAGTGGGTTCTTCTTCGGAATAGGGGGGGATTATATAGGAGGAGCTTTGTTTACTACTGAAGTCGCGATGCCAAATGCGTCCCAGATTGCTTGTCTTTGCCTTTACACCAGGGGTGTCCACAGTGCCTTACGTGGTTTTACATCCACACCAGATGCCTCTTTGGACCTATGGAAAAATGTCATGCAACTTTCAGGAAAATGTCTCAAATGGGATACGACTCTCAACAACTGATATAATTTTGGGGGTGTTTCAGACGTGTTTCTCCTGTGTTACCTTACATTTAAAGTTAAAGTACCAATGATTCTCACATGCACACTCGGGTGGTGAAAATTATCTTCTGCATTTGACCCATCACCCTTGATCACCCCCTGGGAAGTGAGGGGAGCAGTGAGTAGCAGCGGTGGCCACGCCCGGGAATCATTTTGGTGATTTAAACCCCAATTCCAACACTTGATGCTGAGTGCCAAGCATGGAGGTCATGAGTCCCATTTTTATAGTCTTTGGTGTGACTCAGCCGGGGTTCGAACTCACGACCTACCGATCTCAGGGTGGACACTCTAACGTACGTACAAGTATCAACTTTGATGATGATTAAAAAATTGGCCTGCTCAGTGGCCTTGTGGTTAGAGTGTCCACCCCCGAGACTGGAGGGTCGTGAGTTCAAAACCGACTCATATCAAAGACTATAAAAAAGGTGGGAATTGGGGGTTAAATCACCAAAATGATTCCCGAGCGCGGCCACCGCTGCTGCTCACTGCTCCTCTCACCTCCCATGGGGTGGAATAAGGGGATGGGTCAAATGCAGAGGATAATTTCACCTCACCTAGTGTGTGTGTGACTATCAGGGGTACTTTAACTTTAACTCCTGTGTATTAATAGCTGCCGGACCTATACCTCCACCCACAGCAATAAAGGGTTTACTCTGTTTCTTTCATTCCAATACAGATTGCTGAAAAGGTTACAGGCATTATTTTGATCACACCTTCAAGAACTGTTATAAATGAGATAAAGGACAATTGATTACATGATTCGGATCAACTTTTAGATTCAGGATTTTTTTCTACTATTGGACAGATAAGACCTGTCAGAGGTCTACACTATCAAAGTGGTTTTCAAGTTAATGAAGCGGTTGAAACTGCATTATTTGACCAGAAAATTAACGCACCACACTTTACTGGAATAACGTTGACCATGTTCAAATGTTTTAAAAAGTAGTTAATTAGATTTGCTCTTACTCGAAAACAATTATTAAAGGCTTACAGTTATCCATAGCACTGGGAGTGTGCAGACATACTCGAATGGATGGGGTGGTCATTATGTTATTTTTCATTTTGGAAAAAAAAATGCTACATGTGGGGCGGGGCGTGGCCTGCGGGCCTGCAGCGAAGCGGGGTGTGCCAGGACCGGCTTTGAGATCAGCGACAGGTGCGTAAATGACACAGCTGTGAGTGTTTGTCTGATCACCTGTCGCTCTGTTAAAGGCAGCAGTCGGGAAGGAGGAAAGGTGGTTGATGGTGGAGAGAAAAGACTGCCACGAACCAATGGCTGAGAGAACCAACAAGAGACATTTATTGAAAAATAAATCATTGTTCACATCCATGAATGAAACTGTCATGTCCCTGCTTGGTGGTCTGAAGGACCCGGAGGAGCAAGACCTCCACACTACAAATAACCCAATATTCTAAGACGTTTTAAAGACAAAAAACTGTAGGAGACAAAATTAAGTACTTGGAAAAATGTGTGCAAGGTGTGCGTTTGCTGGGATGAGGGCCGGTGCTAGTCATGTGACTGAGGGTGTGGCTGTGTGCTTACATATTGGAGAAGTATTTAAAGATGTGCATTTAGAGAAAGGACATGTTTTGCATGTTGCATTTATGTTTACCGCCCTCTCTTTTCTGTGCATTCTAATTAGTGAAAAATTGTCTAGTACAAGGCAGCTCACAATGTAAGTAATTTTTTTAATCTAATCTTTTAGTAAAACACTTTTAAAAAAGACATTGCCAAAAATTATGCATTTACATGCTAAGATCTCCATACAGTTGTGATCAAAATTATTCAACCCCCACACAATTTTGGTGTTTTAGCAAGTAGGTCATTTATTCCGTATTTTCTTTATAGTCATATCAAATAAAGATGCATTAAATAGACAAATGCAACTTGAATTCCAACATCATATTTTGTAACATACCAAACAGCGTCATTTCTCTTAATATCTCATTGACAAAATTATTCAACCCCTTGAAGATCATAACTCTTAAGAACAGAATTTGAATAAGGTATTTTCAATCAGGTGTTGAAAACACCTGTAGATGTGATTAGAACCATAACGAGCGACAATTAAACTCATTGAAAAAGACTGTGACGCTCAGCTTCTTGTAGATGGTCAATGGTGTATTTGCAACATGGTGAAGTCCAGGGAGTGGTCAAAGAAGTCAAGAGAGGATGTCATTTCTCTTAATGAAAGGATATGGATATAAAAAAATAGCAAAGACATTACACATTCCAAGAGACACAGTTGGGAGCATAATCCGAAAGTTTAAAGCTAAAGGCACAGTGGAAACACTACCTGGGCGTGGTCGAAAAAGGATGCTGTGTGCAACTGCTGTTCAGTATTTGAAGCGTATGTGATGGGATGTAAATTTAGTTAATAGTATATTTCAGTGATTGTATGTAGGTGCTTGAGTTACATTCCTATGTCATTTAAGATTAGCAACTTAAAATATGTGTATTGTTAAATGGCAACAGTAAAGCACCGTTATTTGTAATATAGGGAGTTAATTTTGTTGTAATTCCAGCATTAATAAGAGCCATTGTAATACTGGGCGACTCCAGCAGGGGGCGCGTTGTACTGGGAGCTATACTAAGAGGACACGTGACTTCCTCGCAGTCATTACAGACGTGTACAGAACGAAGTTGTGTCCTTGTGTCTGTATAACTAAAACATCTCCCTTCTCAGGGCGATTACACGTACAGTGGTGAAAAAACCCCGGGTAACAGCTGAGGAACTACAACAGGACATTGCAGAGGGAGGAACGCAGGTTTCGTCCCAGACAATAAGGCGCGCACTACGAGATGAAGGCCTCCATGCCAGAACTCTCAGGCGCACCCCACTTCTGACTACCAGGCACAAGAAAAATAGACTCCAGTATGCCAAAAATCATCTGGACAAACCCCAAAGGTTTTGGGAAACTGTTCTATGGAGTGATGAGACAAAAGTGGAACTCTTTGGGCCTATGAATCAACGTTATGTCTGGAGGAGAAAAAATGAAGGTTACAAAGAGAAGAACACCTTGCCTACTGTTAAGCATGGTGGGGGGTCAATCATGCTCTGGGGCTGTTTCTCTGCCTCAGGTACCGGGAATCTCCAGCACGTTCAAGGCATTATGAATTCTATTTCCTACCAGGATATATTAGCTGCAAATGTCATGAAGTCAGTGACAAAGCTGTTCAGAGTGGTTGCAGAAGAAGGGCTGGAAGACTCTGGAGTGAACTTCACAGTCGCCAGACCTAAATCCTATAGAAAACCTGTGGTGGGACTTGAAGAAGGCAGTTGCAGCACGCAAGCCCAAGAATATGAATGAACTGCAGGCCTTTGCCCAAGAGGAATGGGCTAAAATACCTGTAGATGCTTGCAAGAAGCTTGTGTCCGGTTATGTATCACCTTTGAAGGATGTAATTACTGCCAAAGGGTGTTCTATTAAGTACTAAAGATGCATGTAACTAGGGGGCTGAATCATTTTGTCAATGAGATATTAAGAAAAATTTCCTTTTTTGGTATTTTCTAAAATACAGTGTTACAATTTAAGTTGCATTTGTCTATTTGACACATCTTTATTTGATATGACTATAAACAAAATACGGAATAAATGTCCAACTTGCTAAAACACCAAAATTGTGTGGGTTTTGAATAATTTTGATCACAACTTTATAAACCAATGACATTTTTATTGTAGGAGTTAAACACAGTGGAACTACTTTTCTGGCATCGTGACACATCACCTTGCTCACACTTGTTCCGACCAATAAAAAGTAGCTAGCTACTAGCTAGCTCGAGCTGCTGAAAACGCTGATTGTGACCCGCCATAAAATAAAGAAGGATCTTAAGCTGCTTATGTTGCTGCTGTTGCCTTTGAGATAACACAAGTTATCGCTTGAATAAAAAATCGTGTAGAAGATGGTCAACTTTGAAAATCCACCCGATACCTACTTGATGAACACAACATTAGACCATTGCAACATCACTAAAAAACATTTTTTTTATGTGAGGAGTGAGATTACAAATTTTCCATTTTAAAATGCCGAAAGATACAACATCCTCTCAGCCTGCATTCCTGAAAGAGCAAATATTTTTAGTTTGTGTTTTATGTTCTTATGTTATTTGACACATTCTGCATTAGTATTGCTATTTTTTCGTATAATCAGTAAGCCCACGATATTTACATGTTTATGTCGTGTTTTCAGCAGTAATGATGTTCATGAAGCGTTTCAGCCGGTGGCATCAATACGCCTTTTTAGTTTAGTGTAGTTTAGTTTATTAAGGATCCGCCATTAGTCTACACCGCAGTGGGGACTATTCTTCCTGGGGTCCAGGCAAAAAACATCACACCATCACAAAACAAAAGATTAAAATGCAGTACAACATGATCCAATAATAAATTGTCATAATACAAAACTAGCAACAACAAAGAACCAAAAAATACTAATAACTTTTGTTACATAATAATGTTCATACCAAAGATAAAAATAGCAATATAAAAATAGATATACTGTATACATTTGTGCAAAAATAAAACAAAGTGAAGTGAAATATATTTATATAGCGCTTTTCTCTAGGTACTCAAAGCGCTTTACATGGTGAAACCCAATATCTAAGTTATATCTAAACCAGTGTGGGTGGCACTGGGAGCAGGTTGGTTAAGTGTCTTGGCCAAGGACACAACGGCAGTGACTAGGATGACGGAAGCAGGGATTGAACCTGGAACCCTCAAGTTGCTGGGACGGCCACTCTATCAACCGAGCTATACCCGCCCCATTTTAGATGTCTCAAAGCTCCCTGAAACATCCTTAAATCCCCTAAAATTTGGTGTTGTTGTCATTCTTTAAAAAAATAATTGTGTTTATTTATTTATTTTAAGAATAGTGCATACAATTTTAATATAAAATAGCCAGAATGTGAGTTTAAATAATCATACAACTTGTCAGTATTCATTTTAATATGATTATAGATTTCAAATTTCACTTTACTTCATAGTGAATGGTAGAGAGTATCTGATTCATGAAGGATTATCATCAGTGGATAATTATATATAATTATTAGGATAATCATCTTGATTATTATTAGTGTGTCTACTGTGGGTTAAGCCTCCCCTGTCAGTGACGCCTGTTTCTAACTTAAATCAAGGGTCTTTGAATGCACCACAATTATGTGCTGTAAATTGCAAAAGGGAACGTTAAACATGAATTTGCTAGATACCACGAATAGTTTTAACATTCTTCTTTTACCCCTTCCTGGTTACCAAATGCTGGGGCTTTGTGTGAATGCATAAAGGTAAGCTTTGATGACTTTGTGACATCTGTGTTGATTGAACGGTGAAGTTTTCAATTCGCTGGGTTTGCCCATCAGAAGGAATTGACCATTTTTTATTTTTGCAAGTGGGCTTAGGTAGTGTTTCTAACGCCATTCAAATGACCTTGCTACTGAACTTTTTTGATGTCAAATTTTATAACTGACTGATTTAAAATCAACTACAAAAATCCTTTAACGTTTTAAAAGCCTAGGCCATGGTCATGTGGCCCCCTAGTGGTTGTAGCACCAAAGAACAGCATCAAGTGTTCTGGAAAACATTGCTAACCATAAAAATTTGCAGCCCAACACTACTAAGCATCAACGCTAAAGGTTTTCTCAAACAAAATAACCATAGCAATTAATGTAAAAGGTGTTTGACAGACTCTTGCTGTCGTGCAGGTTCCACTGACCACCAAGGAAGGACATTTTGCTCAAGCAGGTTTGACTCTTGCTTATTCTTTCAATAAATCAGTCTTTTGCCGGGTTGCTTTTCAGCTCCTCTTCTGCTGCTCGCTCTTCGGTCGCTTTCGTCGTCGCCGTCTTCTCCCTGTCGCTCTTGCGACTCTCCAACTCCTTCCCCTTGTTCTCTCCTCCTTCGCCTCTTTTATACATTGGCAGGAGAAATGTTAATAATTTCTCGGTGTGTGAGCCACGCACCTGAATTCGATTGCAGCGGCGTCGCTCCCGGTACGCCCCGCCTCTCCACTCCGCCGCATCCTCCGCCTCCTTGCCGCCATCTTGGGCAGGGCCGCAGCTTGCCCTCCCCCGCTGTTGGCCCGTCGGCTCCCGTTTCTCCACAGGTGTTTATTGTTAGCATTATTTACACACCAGGAAACAAACCAAAACAAAAACGGTATGAACCTTGATTAACTTAAATGCAAGGTTGTTTGTTTTTTCTATACCAGGGGTGCCCAACATTTTGGGCAAAAGTTAAAATGTGCCAATGGTCTGCGGGCCAAATAGCGATTTTTGGCATACAACAGCACCGTATCTAAGGAACCAACCTCATATAGCTCGGTTGGTAGAGCGGCCGTGCCAGCAACTTGAGGGTTGCAGGTTCGATTCCCGCTTCCGCCATCCTAGTCACTGCCGTTGTGTCCTTGGGCAAGACACTTTACCCACCTGCTCCCAGTGCCACCCACACTGGTTTAAATGTAAATTAGATATTGGGTTTCACTATGTAAAGCGCTTTGAGTCACTAGAGAAAAGCGCTATATAAATATAATTCACTTCACTTCACATACTGCCGTAAATGCATGTGAGATAGTAGAGCATCATACACGGAACTGTGTGCCTATTTCCGTTAACATGCAACTTTGCATTATTTATGTACATCTTAACCTCAAAACATACAATTTTTTTTGTTTTTGTTTTCAGATTTTCTCCATTCCTAGGTGTTATGTAAAAGCAGTTCCTTCTAGGTATTTTATCTGATTTGTTTTAAACTTTACCCAGACAGATTAGCCCTATGAAGGATGGTACTTTTCGAAGCGTCTATGTTTTCTTTTCATTATAAGACGCATGCAAAACATGGCGACCAAGAGTATCATTATCCATAGAGCATCAAAAATTCAGACATTGACCGTACAAAAGAGCTTCTCAAATTCAAACATAAGTAATTAGCCTTTAAATTATTATTTTTTTTTTAATAGTTTATGATTTTAAAAAAATGGCAGCTCAGTCCCTGGAATCTTACCATAAAATAACGGTTATTTTGTACACCAAATTATTGCAAATTGAAAAACTGTCACGCTGCTGCTCCAATACGAAATTCTGGCTAGTGAGCTTCCAGTTCTAAACGGTAAAATCTATGGCTTTTTTTGCAGTGTATTATTATAAGTTGAAAAACTTCTACTGTTATCTTCAATGCAAAATTTTGGCGACTGAGCGATTACTTTTTTTTTTTTTTTTTTTTACAGTAAAATCTACATTCCCTGTTGCATTACTGTAAACCAGGGGTGTCAAACTCATTTTAGATCGGGAGCCACATGGAGAAAAATCTACTCTCAAGTACAAATCGCGGCACGATAACTTAAAATTAAAGACAACTTCAGATTGTTTTCTTTGTTTAAAAACAGAACAAGCACATTCCGAAATTGTACAAATCATAATGTTGGTGGGTTTTTTTTTTACACTTACATGTTGCGGTTAATAGCATTCTATCTTTATTTGTCGTTATTTATATTTTCTGAATAAATTATGTGATAATTGTTGTGATTTTGGACTCTCCCGTTGCTTAGTTTGAGCACTTCCTGTTTATCTGGTCTCCATGGTTTCACATTGGTTCCACCTGCCCTTGTTTCGACGCACACCTGTTTTTCATTGATTGCTTTAGTATTTAGTCCTGCCTGCTACCTCAGTTCCTTCTGGTTGGTTTGTTTGCTACTTGCAAACACGCACGTTGGTTTTTCTTTTTGTGGTCACTATTGCTAAGTTTCGCCTTAGGTTCGCGTGCGCTCTGCACGTCTATTCCTGTACTCTGCTCTCGTTGCTAATTATTACCCTAGCTCTCCGTGCGTTCGGCACGCCTTTTCTTTGTATTTTGTACCAGTGTTATTTTATGTTTTGTATTAAATCCAATCTTACCTGCAACTCCTGCCTGTCTTGGTCCTCTTGCATCCCTGGGGTAGCAACACGCATCCACCATGCCTCGCCATCCTGTCAATAATGTTCATCAGTCAACTCATTGGTGTTAATTTTCAATCCATCCATCTTCTTCCGCTTATCCGAGGTCGGCTCGCGGGGGCAACAACCTAAGCTGGGAAACCCAGACTTCCCTCTCCCCAGCCACTTCGTCTAGCTCTTCCCGGGGGATCCAGAGGCGTTCCCAGGCCAGCCGGGAGACATAGTCTTCCCAACGTGTCCTGGGTCTTCCCCGTGGCCTCCTACCGGTTGGACGTGCGCTAAACACCTCCCTAGGGAGGCGTTCGGGTGGCATCCTGACCAGATGCCCGAACCACCCCATCTGGCTCCTCTCGATGTGAAGGAGCAGCGGCTTTTACTTTGAGTTCCTCCCGGATGGCAGAGCTTCTCACCCTATCTCTAAGGGAGAGCCCCTGTGGCGGAGGAAACTCATTTCGGCCGCTTGTACCCGTGATCTTATCCTTTCGGTCATGACCCAAAGCTCATGACCATAGGTGAGGATGGGAACGTAGATCGACCGGTAAATTGAGAGCTTTGCCTTCCGGCTCAGCTCCTTCTTCACCACAACGGATCGGTACAACGTCCGCATTACTGAAGACGCCGCACAGATCCGCCTGTCGATCTCACGATCCACTCTTCCCTCACTCGTGAACAAGACTCCTAGGTACTTGAACTCCAATTACAGTATTTAATTTATGTAATTTAAACATTTTCCTCGACTGATGCACTAATGTGGTTTATTATGTACATATGTAGCATCATCTACAACGATGCAAAGAATTGACACATTTAGAACAGCTGTTTCTTTCATTCAAAATTTTCAGGTTCATATTTTTACTTCGCAAACTCATCCCGCGGGCCGGATAAAACCTGTCCGCGGGCCTGATCCGTCCCTCGGGCCGTACGTTTGACACCCCTGCTGTAAACTGATGATTTAATGGTAAATTTCTGGCGACTGAGCAGGGTTTTAGATCGACTGACCTTTTTACAGTGTAACTTTGCGGACAAGCGCTCAATGATTGTTCAGCTTGAAAGAGGCTGGGATAAATATGTATTACATTTGTTACCTACACTTTGACGGGCCAAACGAAATGATACGACGAGCCAAACTTTTCCCCTCGGGACCCACTTAGAGCGACAAATATCGCTTTCTCAGCTGTGGTCGGTATGGGCCGCAGCAGTGCTCAGTTGTAATACACTTTTTCGACCACTTGTTTCAGGTCAGGTTGCATTCACATTAGAAATCCCATTTTTCAAACTGTGAACCGCCACGTAAAAGATTTTTTTTGACAAAAAAAATCTAAAAATGAATTGGACATCTTAACCCGTAGTGTGAATGTAGCCATAGGGAGGTTTGTTAAGCGCAACAATTATGACTAAAGTGGTGAAACTGTGCTTTAATTTTTAGTAAGGGTTTATTTGTTACTAATTTAATTTTTTTCAGCACAACTTAATAGTTTGTAAATGTATTTTTCACCAGTTAATCATTTATTTTTCTATTGAGCCCATGATTTATGTGTAAATAAATATTAATCTATGTTATTAACAAGTGTTTTCATATCATTTGACAACGGTGTAAACTGAAGGTAGCTTATAGTTATTGATAATGATTAATAACAATAGTTTGAGTTAGTTTTTTTTTCCGATCATGCAACATGATACATCACACCTTTCAGTTTCTCTATTCAACATGTTCGAAAAGGAGTAAAAAGAAGTGGAGCTTATTTACTCATAACCCTTTTCCTTTACATAGCAGTTGCAAAAATGTTGTTCGCTTCCTGTTCCCAATTTATTCACAATATACTCCATAACTAATAACATTAAAAATAAATATGAATTAGTGAAGTAAGTTATATTTCATGTGGTGAGATAAATAAGATTATCTAGGAAATGAATGTATGGATGAAATAAATTCAGAATGTTCATCTTCTTCTTTGTGCTTTATAAACACTTTAAGTTTGAAGAGTTTCTTGAATTGGATAATAATGAAGTAAGATTACTAATTCAGTGTTGCGCCTCTGTTGTGGAAAATGTGGTCTCCAAAGTCAAAAGGGTTAAGAAGCCCTGCTGTACGGTGACAGAATGAATGTCAACAATAAACAATACCTGTATAAGAATAGGGCTTCACGGTGGCAGAGGGGTTAGTGCGTCTGCCTCACAATACGAAGGTCCTGCAGTCCTGGGTTCAAATCCAGGCTCGGGATCTTTCTGTGTGGAGTATGCATGTTCTCCCCGTGAATGCATGGGTTCCCTCCGGGTACTCCGGCTTCCTCCCACTTCCAAAGACATGCACCTGGGGATAGGTTGATTGGCAACACTAAATGGGCCCTAGTGTGTGAATGTGAGTGTGAATGTTGTCTGTCTATATGTGTTGGCCCTGCGATGAGGTGGCGACTTGTCCAGGGTGTACCC
The DNA here is from genome assembly GCF_033978795.1 of Nerophis ophidion. Taxonomy (NCBI): domain Eukaryota; kingdom Metazoa; phylum Chordata; class Actinopteri; order Syngnathiformes; family Syngnathidae; genus Nerophis; species Nerophis ophidion. The sequence continues at coordinate 60,460,019 of NC_084621.1, read as the reverse complement.
CGCCTTCCGCCCGATTGTAGCTGAGATAGGCGCCAGCTCCCCCCGCGACCCCAAAAGGGAATAAGCGGTAGAAAATGGATGGATGGATGTATAAGAATAATAACACAAACTACAAAAGCCCTTTTTCCAGTACTTGTTTGTGGACTACAAATGTCCCCCCGTGCCATACTTCGGATCACCATCGGGTGTAACCGTGCTAGACCCAAGGTGTCAAACGTACAGCCCGCGAACAGGTTTTTCCGGCTCTCGTGATGAGTTTGCCCACATATGCAGTCCTCTCCAAGGTTTCTCATAGTCACTGTCACCGACGTCCCACTGGGGTGAGGTTTTCCTTGCCCTTATGTAGGCTCTACCGAGGATGTTGTTGTGGTTTGTGTTGTGGTTTGTGCAGCCCTTTGAGACACTAGTGATTTAGGGCTATATAAATAATCATTGATTGATTGATCGCTGTGGACGGGACTCTCGCTGCTGTGTTGGATCCGCTTTGGACTGGACTCTCGCGGCTGTGCTGGATCCACTATGGATTGCACTTTCACAGTATCAGGTTAGACCTGCTCGACATCCATTGCTTTCGTCCTCTCCAAGGTTCCCATAGTCATCATTGTCACCGACGTCCCACTGGGGGTGAGTTTTTCCTTGCCCTTATGTGGGCTCTACCGAGGATGTCGTTGTGGTTTGTGTTGTGGTTTGTGCAGCTCTTTGAGACACTAGTGATTTAGGGCTATATAAGTAAACATTGATTGATTGATTGATTATATACCTGCTACCAGGGGCGCCGAAAAGGGGGGGGGGGGGGGGGGGGGACAGATTCTAGGGCCCCATGATGGAGGGGGGCCCAGAGAGGCCCCTAATGATGATGAAATTATAATACAGAAAAAATAATAACACTAAGTTATCAACTGTTCTTCTTTCAAAAATATAGTAATGATTGTCAAAAATACCATTAAAATGCATAATTGTATGTAAAATGGCATCAAAAAATGTTGCCGCTTTGTTGGGGGTCCTGTAAAGATTCTTTTCATGGGGCCCAAAATCCCTAGCGGCGCCCCTGCCTGCTACATAAGCGCCTGGTAGAGATGCGCGGATAGGCAATTATATCATCCGCAACCGCATCACCAAAGTCGTCATCCACCCGCTGTCCACCTGAACCAACATTTTATCTGAAACGCCTGCTGAAATACATCAGACGTTGGCCACCTTAGCCACTCACAGAGCTGTCTAAACCCGTTTCACAGAGTAACGAAGACAATTGGAGCCGCTAACGTTCTCGCGATAATCCAATTGCCGTTCATCCTGATGACAAGAATAAGGGCGTGTTGTGAAGCCATTGCCTTTGACACCTTCAACAACATGTACACACCGATTGTTAGTCTGGCAACATGTTGTGTGCAGCTTCCGCAATCTCACATCCAAGATTGAAAGGCATACTGGGTGATGCAGAGTACACTGATGGTTGTGATATGAACAACTTTAACACTTACTAATATGCGCCACGCTGTGAAACCAAACCAAACAAGATTGACAAACACATCCTCACAGTAACACAACATAAACGCAACACAACAAATACCCAGAATCCTTTGTATCCGTGACACTTCCTGAATATATTTTACACCCCCGCGCCCCCAACCCCGCCCACCTTACCGACGCACAAGGGGTTTGCTGCTAATGGGGTGTATAAAATAGTCAGTATGTCTCATGGATACAAAGGATTCTGGGTATCTGCTGTGTTGCGGTTATGTTGTGTTACTGTGAGGATGTCCTCCCGAAATGTGTTTGTCAATCTTGTTTGGTGCGGCCTTACAGCGTGGCGCATATTACTAAGAGTGTTAAAATTGTTTATATCACAACCATTAGTGTACTCTGTGTCACCCGAGATGCCTTGCAGTCGTGTGTGTGTTTCCGCGGAAGCCACACACAACATGTAGTTGAACTGACAAGCAGATCGTACATGCTGTAGAGGGCGACAAAGTCAATGACTCTACAGCACGCCTTAATACTTATTATCTGGGTGACTGCCGGTAGTCATTCTACAGCAGGGGTAGGGAACCTATGGCTCTAGAGCCAGATGTGGCTCTTTTGATGACTGAATCTGGCTCTCAGATAAATCTTAGCGGACATTGCTTATTATGGTGAGTAATTAATAATTTCGCTGGTAGTCACAGTGTCAAAAATAACGTTGAAAATATAAAACATTGTCATGCATTAATCCATCCATCCGGTTTCTACCGCACCTGTTCAAGAAGTTGCATTAATGGTAAGAAGTTTGTTTATGTATTGTTGGTTAGCTTGATAATAACAATGTTATTAAAAAGAATAAGGGACTTATTATACTCTAAAAATGTTGGTCTTACTTAAAAATGCACGCATTTAGTTGTATTCAGTCTTAAAAAAAATTATATGGCTCTCATGGAAATACTTTAAAAAATAATTGGCTTGTATGGCTCTCTCAGCCAAAAAGGTTCCCGACCCCTGTTCTAGAGTATATTAGCGTCTCCTATTGTCTTCTTCGCTTTGTGACACGGGTCTTAAATGGCTCTTTGAATGGCAAAGGATACCGATCCCAGAACCATGTATATCAAATATTTCCGGATGGTTCAACCGCCACCGGTCAAAATCTAATTAAAATCTATTTTTTCGTCATGACACCCGCCCGACCCGCGGTTTATCCGCGGACTCCGCGCCTGGTGTTTTGGAAGCTGCACCAATTTCCTCAGAATTTTCAACAAACTTGATAGTTGTGATTTGTACGTTTTTATAATGGGCTTGTTCTATTTTTGGCCAAAGTAAAACCCCCCAAAAAACAACAACCTGGAGTTGTCTGTATTTTTAAGTTATCCATCCATTTACTACCACTTATTCCCTTAGGGGTCGTGGGGGGCGCTGGTGCCTAACTCAGCTACAATCAAACGGAAGGTGGCGTACACCCTGGACAAGTCGCTACCTCATCGCAGGGCCAACACAGATAGACAGACAACATTCACACTCACATTCACACACTAGGGCCAATTTAGTGTTGCCAATCAACCTATCCCCAGGTGCATGTCTTTGGAAGTGGGAGGAACCCGGAGTACTCGGGTTCATCCATCCATTTTCTACCGCTTATTCCCTTTTGAGGTCGCGGGGGGCACTGGCGCCTATTTCAGATACAATCGGGCGGAAGGCACTGTACACCCTGGACAAGTCGCCACCTCAACTAGAGTTGTCATCGCAGTGTGTGTTGCTTTTTTTTTTTTTTTTAAATAACTGTTAGTAGTAGTTAGACGCTGCTTGGCCAAAAAAAGGTCACAAAATCTAGGTTTAATACGCCGAAGCATCTTTTCCACTAACTGCTGTCCAGAGTTGCTTTATTTTTGTTATTATTGATGAGATATTTAGATCATTGTGTAAATCTCAAATGCTAGTTTTCGATTCATCTGTGGAAGTGACTTTTGATGCTGCCCTAATCATCCATCCATCCATTTTTTTACCCCTCATTCCTTTTGGGGGCGCTGGCGCCTATCTCAGCTACAATCAAACGTAAGGTGGCGTACACCCTGGACAAGTCGCCACCTCATCGCAGGGCCAACACATATAGACAGACAACATTCACACTCACATTCACACACTAGGGCCAATTTAGTGTTGCCAATCAACCTATCCCCAGGTGCATGTCTTTGGAGGTGGGAGGAAGCCGGAGTACTCGGGATCAATACATCTTTTATACCTGCTGGTGTTTTTGAAACTGCACCAATTTCTTCAGAATGTTCAAAAACATTAGTTGTGATTTGTACGTTTTTATAATGGGCTTGTTCTATTTTTGGCCAAAGTAAAACCCCCAAAAAACAACAACCTGGAGTTGTCTGTATTTTTAAGTTATCCATTTTCTACCACTTATTCCCTTAGGGGTTGTGGGGGGCGCTGGTGCCTAACTCAGCTACGATCGGGCGGAAGGCGCCGTACACCCTGGACAAGTCGCCACCTCATCGCAGGGCCAACACATATAGACAGACAACATTCACACTCACATTCACACACTAGGGCCAATTTAGTGTTGCCAATCAACCTATCCCCAGGTGCATGTCTTTGGAAGTGGGAGGAAGCCGGAGTACTCGGGTTCATCCATCCATTTCCTACCGCTTATTCCCTTTTGGGGTCGCGGGAGGCGCTGGCGCCTAACTCAGCTACGATCGGGCGGATGGCGCCGTACACCCTGGACAAGTCGCCACCTCAAATAGAGTTGTCATCGCAGTGTGTGTTGCTTTTTTTTTTTTTAAATAACTGTTAGTGTCTAGTAGTTAGACACTGCCTGGCCAAAAAAAGGTCACAAAATCTAGGTTTAATACGCCGAAGCATCTTTTCCACTAACTGCTGTCCAGAGTTGCTTTATTTTTTTTATTATTGATGAGATATTTAGATCATTGTGTAAATCTCAAATGCTAGTTTTCGATTCATCTGTGGAAGTGACTTTTAATGCTGCCCTAACCATCCATCCATCCATCCATCCATTTTTTTACCCCTCATTCCTTTTGGGGGCGCTGGCGCCTATCTCAGCTACAATCAAACGGAAGGTGGCGTACACCCTGGACAAGTCGCCACCTCATCGCAGGGCCAACACATATAGACAGACAACATTCACACTCACATTCACACACTAGGGCCAATTTAGTGTTGCCAATCAACCTATCCCCAGGTGCATGTCTTTGGAGGTGGGAGGAAGCCAGAGTACTCGGGTTCAATACATCTTATATACCTGCTGGTGTTTTTGAAACTGCACCTATTTCCTCAGAATGTTCACCTGGAGTCCTGGGTTCAAATCCAGGCTCGGGATCTTTCTGTGTGGAGTTTGCATGTTCTCCCCGTGAATGCGTGGGTTCCCTCCGGGTACTCCGGCTTCCTCCCACTTCCAAAGACATGCACCTGGGGATAGGTTGATTGGCAACACTAAATGGTCCCTAGTGTGTGAATGTGAGTGTGAATGTTGTCTGTTTATCTGTGTTGGCCCTGCGATGAGGTGGCAACTTGTCCAGGGTGTACCCCGCCTTCCGCCCGATTGTAGCTGAGATAGGCACCAGCGCCCCCCGCCACCCCGACAGGGAATAAGTGGTAGAAAATGGATGGATGGATGTTCACCTGGAGTCCTGGGTTCAAATCCAGCCTCGGGATCTTTCTGTGTGGAGTTTGCATGTTCTCCTCGTGAATGCGTGGGTTCCCTCCGGGTTCTCCGGCTTCCTCCAACTTCCAAAGACATGCACCTGGGGATAGGTTGATTGGCAACACTAAATGGTCCCTAGTGTGTGAATGTGAGTGTGAATGTTGTCTGTCTATCTGTGTTGACCCTGCGATGAGGTGGCGACTTGTCCAGGGTGTACCCCGCCTTCCGCCCGATTGTAGCTGAGATAGGCGCCAGCGCCCCCCGCGACCCCGAAAGGGAATAAGCGGTAGAAAATGGATGGATGGATGTTCACCTGGAGTCCTGGGTTCAAATCCAGCCTCGGGATCTTTCTGTGTGGAGTTTGCAAGTTCTCCCCGTGAATGCATGGGTTCCCTCCGGGTTCTCCGGCTTCCTCCAACTTCCAAAGACATGCACCTGGGATAGGTTGATTGGCAACACTAAATTGGCCCTAGTGTGTGAATGTGAGTGTGAATGTTGTCTGTCTATCTGTGTTGGCCCTGCGATGAGGTGGCAACTTGTCCAGGGTGTACCCCGCCTTCCGCCCGATTGTAGCTGAGATAGGCGCCAGCGCCCCCCGCGACCCCGAAAGTGAATAAGCGGTAGAAAATGGATGGATGGATGTTCACCTGGAGTCCTGGGTTCAAATCCAGCCTCGGGATCTTTCTGTGTGGAGTTTGCATGTTCTCCCCGTGAATGCATGGGTTCCCTCCGGGTACTCCGGCTTCCTCCAACTTCCAAAGACATGCACCTGGGGATAGGTTGATTGGCAACAATAAATGGTCCCTAGTGTGTGAATGTGAGTGTGAATGCTGTCTGTCTATCTGTGTTGGCCCTGCAATGAGGTGGCGACTTGTCCAGGGTTTTACCCCGCCTTCCGCCCGATTGTAGCTGAGAAAGGCGCCAGCGCCCCCCGCGACCCCAAAAGGGAAAAAGCGGTAGAAAATGGATGGATGGATGGATGTTCAACAAAATTAGTTGTGATTTGTAAGTTTTCATAATGGGCTTGTTCAATTTTTGACCAAAGTTAACCCCCCCCAAAAAACTAGAGTTGTCTCTATTTTTAAGTTATCATGTCATGATTCTACCATTACGGGCCCCACTTGGGAATAGACTTTCCTCCATGCCGGGGGGCCCCTGAGCTAAAAGGAGTTTGACCCCCCCCCCCCGTGCGAGACGGAGGAGGCGTGCAAAGAGGGGCGGGGGGACGACGAAACGCGCAACATGTCGATAAATAAGACGGAGGCGGCGAAGTGGAAGAGTCCACGCGTGTCACATCAGCTTGGAGACGCAGGAAGGAAGCATCAGGACCAAATCTGGAGGAAGTCATCGCCGTGCGCAAAAAAAAAAAAAAAAAAACTAACAAAAGCCCGCGCAAATATTATCAGACATGAGAGTTGGCGTCCGCGCCTCAACACGACAAACTTATTCGAGGAAGCCAACGTGAACGGGATTGTAAAATCCTCCGGTGTGTGTGCGTGTGTGTGTGTGTGTGTGTGTGTGTGTGTGTGTGTTTGGGGGGGTGGGTGGGGGGGGGAAGAGAAGAGATCTCCAACCTTGATTCACTCCTACGCTGCCACGCGTGTATTCTCTCCCTCCTTATCGGACCTCTGTGGAACACAAGTTCGTCCCACAGGAGAGATGCTGACACTTCCCAAGCTGCACTTGCACTCCGGGGAGACTTGGAGACAATCCTCCGATGCAATTAAGGTACTTCATCACCTTTTGGTTCACTTTTGGAGTGACGTTTTTTTTTTTCTTCGTCGCAACTCATTAACACACAATGCGATTATCTCTCGCTGTCTTTTAGTCAATGTTCACTGTAGGTGTTGATTTTTCTTCCACTTCCATCACACTAATCCTCTTTCATTCTTCCACCCCCCCCCCACGCAGAACACCGCGATGATACCAATCAGGCGAGCTGATACCATGTCGCGTCCTGTTTGATGTTTGACGTATTTCCACTAAAAAAAAGGAAAAGTCCAGGAGAACATTTATTTTCTTTTTTTTTTTTTCTTTTTTTTTTTTTTTTTATCACCCCCCAAACCGGATTCCGGACAACTAATCGCCGTCCAGATGCAGTTTCGACTCTTCTCATTTGCGCTGATAGTCTTGAACTGTATGGAGTACAGCAACTGTCAGGCGCCGTCACAACGCTGGAGGAGAAGCAAAAGAGGTACGAGAACGCAATCTCATTTTTTTATGTCTCTTTCACCAATGAATCCACCCCAGAACTGACTTTATTATCGCTTCTGACAGCGCTCAAGTGCCATTTAAAGCAGGGGTCACCAACCTTTTTGAAACCAAGAGCTACTTCTTGGGTACTGATTAGTGCGAAGGGCTACCAGTTTGATACACACTTAAAAAAATGCCAGAAATAGCCAATTTGCTCAATTTACCTTTAATAGATAAATATAAATATATTAAAAAAGTGGGTATTTCTGTCTATCATTGTGTCGTACATTTTTTTTCCTATTACGGAATGTTTTTTGTAGAGAATACATAATAAATGGGTTGTACTTGTATAGCGCTTTTCTACCTTCAAGGTACTCAACGTGCTTTGACACTACTTCCACATTTACCATTCACACACACATTCACACACTGATGGAGGGAGCTGCCATGCAAGGCGCTAACCAGCACCCATCAGGAGCAAGGGTGAAGTGTCTTGCTCAGGACACAACGGACGTGACGAGGTTGGTACTAGGTGGGAATTGAACCAGGGACCCTCGGGTTGCGCACGGCCACTCTCCCACTGCGCCACGCCGTCCCTATATCAATCAATCAATCAATGTTTACTTATATAGCCCTAAATCACTAAATGAAAAGAACACTTAATTGAACGGTTTAAAAGTGGAGAAAACACGCAAAAAATTAAAATGAAATTTTGAAACGTAGTTTATCTTCAATTTCGACTCTTTAAAATTCAAAATTTAACCGAAAAAAAGAACAGAAAAACTAGCTAATTCGAATCTTTTTGAAAAAATAAAAAAAAGAATTTATGGAACATTACTAGTAATTTTTCCTGATTAAGATTAATTTTAGAATTTTGATGACATGTTTTAAATAGGTTAAAATCCAATCTGCACTTTGTTAGAATATATAACAAATTGGACCAAGCTATTTTTATAACAAACACAAATCATTATTTCTTCTACATTTTCCCGAAGAAAAATTTTAAAAGAAATTCAAAAGACTTTAAATTTGATTATACGGATTTTCTAGATTTTCCGGAATATTTGTATTTTATTTTAATCATAAGTTTGAAGAAATATTTCACAAATATTCTTCGTCGAAAAAACAGAAGCTACAATGAAGAACTAAGTTAAAATTAATTTATTATTCTTTACATTAAAAAAAATAAATTTACTTTAACATTGATTTAAATTATCAGGAAAGAAGAGGAAGGAATTCTAAAAGGTAAAAAGGTATATGTGTTTAAAAATCCTAAAATCATTTTTAAGGTTGTATTTTTTCTCCAAAATTGTCTTTCGAAAAGTTATAAGAAGCAAAGTAAAAAAATAAATGAATGTATTTAAACAAGTGAGGACCAAGTCTTTAAAATATTTTCTTGGATTTTCAAATTCTATTGGAGTTTTGTCTCTCTTAGAATTAAAAATGTCGAGCAAACCGAGACCAGCTTGCTAGTAAATAAATAAAATTAAAAAAAATAGAGGCAGCTCACTGGTAAGTGCTGCTATTTGAGCTATTTTTAGAACAGGCCAGCGGGCGACTCATCTGGTCCTTGCGGGCGACCTGGTGCCCGCGGGCACCGCGTTGGTGACCCCTGATTTAGACTATAAACCAGGAACATTCCAGAAATGTATGCCCAACGCCAAGTAAGTTAAAGAGCAAACCCCCTGGTTTATGCAACACCTTGGATATAAACTTGCTAAAAAAGGCTTAACATTTTCTTGCGCATTTCCCCCAAAATACTTTATCTGTTCCGATTGTCGTTATGTATCTCAAACTATAAGTTAAACCAGTGGTTCTCAAATGGGGGTACGCGTACCCCGGGGGTACTTGAAGGTATGCAAAGGGGTATGTGAGATTTTTTAAAAATATTCTAAATATAACAACGATTCAAAAATCTGGTCAGGATGCCACCCGAACGCCTCCCAAGGGAGGTGTTTAGGGCACGTCCAACCGGTAGGAGGCCACGGGGAAGACCCAGGACACGTTGGGAAGACTATGTCTCCCGGCTGGCTCGGGAACGCCTCGGGATCACCCGGGAAGAGCTAGACGAAGTAGCTGGGGAGAGGGAAGTCTGGGCTTCCCTGCTTAGGCTGCTGCCCCCGCGACCCGACCTCGGATAAGTGGAAGAAGATGGATGGATGGATGGATGGATGGAATTTAAAAATTCCTTTATAAATATATTTATTGAATAATACTTCAACAAAATATGAATGTAAGTTCATAAACTGTGAAAGTAAATGCAACAATGCAATATTCAGTGTTGACAGCTAGATTTTTTGTGGACATGTTCCATAAATATTGATCTTAAAGATTTCTTTTTTGTGAAGAAATCCATATGGATCTCTATTACAATCCCCAAAGAGGGCACTTTAAGTTGATGATTACTTCTATTTATCGAAATTTTGATTTATAGTTGAAACACTTTTTTATTTTTCAACAAGTTTTTAGTTGTTTTTGTATCTTTTTTCCAAATAGTTCAAGAAAGACCACTACAAATGAGCAATATTTTGCACTGTTATACAATTTAATAAATCAGAATCTGATGACATAGTGCTGTATTTGACGTTTTTATCTCTTGTTTTCCAACCAAAAATGCTTTGGTCTGATAAGGGTGTACTTGAATTAAAAAAAAATTTTCACAAGGGGTACATCACTGAAAAAAAGGTTGAGAACGACTGAGTTAAACTATACAATAATCTGCCTGTTGTTGGGCGCTATTTCACGAATGGATGACTTATATTAGGACCCAGCAAGCACAACACATTGCTAAAACGATTATACATACAAACATACATACAAACAATCATGTCAGGTAACCCCTTAGTATGCGGAAAATATTCTCCATTAATTAATTGCTTATAAACATGCAAATTAGTAACATATTGGCTCTTAATTAGTCCTAATTAATGCCTTATTCTGCATGGCCTTATTATTTAACCAGTAAGCCATTAACTCAATCAATCAATCAATGTTTATTTATATAGCCCCAAATCACAAATGTCTCAAAGGACTGCACAAATCATTACGACTAAGAGTCTTTGATTGATTGATTGAATTTTTTATTAGTACATACTCTGTGCAATTGACTACTAAATGGTAACACCCGAATAAGTTTTTCAACATGTTTAATTCATCAATTACATGGTACAAATGTATACTATCAGCATAATACAGTCATCACTCAAGTTAATCATCAGAGTATATACTGTACATTTAATTATTTACAATCCGGGGGGTTGGGGGCGGGGGGTTAGGTGAGATGGCTTTTGATTGATTGATTGATTGAAACTTTTATTAGTAGATTGCACAGTACAGTACATATTCCGTACAATTGACCACTAAATGGTAACACCCGCATACGTTTTTCAACTTCTTTAAGTCCACGTTAATCAATTCATGGTATAAGTATATACTATCAGTGTAATAGTCATCACACGAGTTAATCATCAGAGTATATACATTGAATTATTTACATTATTTACAATCCAAGGGGTTAGGTTTGGTTGAAATCAATACTTCAGTCATCAACAATTGCATTGACAGAGAAATGGACATTGAAACAGTGTAGGTCTGACTTGATAGGATATTTACAGCGAGCAGAGAACATAGTGAGTTCAGAATGCATAAGAACAAGTATATACATTTGATTTTATACATTTGATTATTTACAATCCGGGGAGGTGGGATGTGGAGGAGGGAGGGTGTTAGTTTAGGGTTGAAGTTCAGCATATTTCAGTCATCATACAAGTTTACCATCTGAGAAAGGGACCTTGTATCAGCGTAGGTCTCACTTCGTCGGATATGCAAAGTGAGCAGTGAACATAGTGAGTTCAGAAAGTATATACATTTGATTATTTACAATCCGGGGAGGTGGGATGTGGTGGGGGAGAGGGTTAGGCTCGGGTTATGGCTGCCTGGAGGTGTTCTTTTAGTGCGGTTTTGAAGGAGGATAGAGATGCACTTTCTTTTACACCTGTTGGAGTGCATTCCATATTGATGTGGCATAGAAGGAGAATGAGTTAAGACCATTCTCAGAATCTGGGTTTGACGTGGTTTGTGGAGCTCCCCCTGGTGTTGTGGTATGGCAGTCATTTACGTTCTGGAAGTATTTTGAAGTATTCTTCTCCCCAGAGCCTCAGAATTATTGCTTATTATTACTAAGTAAGGAAGTTGTTGTATAGGATTCTCCCATTAATACCACTTCATGAATATGGTCTGTTCTTACATTAAAAAAACATAACCCTAACCCTAACCCCTAACTCTAAATTAAGTGTTTGTTACTTAGAATATGTTCCCCTAGTGTCCAAATAACTCAAAATTAAGTCTTTGTTACTTGGAATATGTTCCCCATATTAAAGTGTTCCCATATTTCAAAATAGTTGTATTTGTAAATTGAGACATCGCTAACGTCTAACATTGAATCCTCGTTATTTGTTGGGAAAATGTCAAATTTTGAATGGTCTAATCCTTTTTTGTTTTTGCACCACGGACCGGTTTTATCTAGGCATTATTTTCAGGGACCAGCTTGCCACTTGTGCCAGATAAATACAGCAAAAATAAATGCACGAAAAATACAACTCAGTATAAGGCTGAATTAGTGGGAGCTTTGGTATTGTTTCTTTGAAATGAGATGCAGATGGAAATCAGCACTTGGCTACAATCCGTCACATTCATATCTTATATGTTAATTGATGTGAATTGTAACATGTCACAAAGTTATAACAAATATAAAAAATAGCAACTTCGTATCAGGGGTTTTTGTACCTGCTGGAGAATTGCCCATATTTGGGGAATATTGCCTATAATCTACAACACTAATTAGAGACCAGAACACATATGTTGTTCTAATTCCTAAATGAAAGTCTGCTTATTATGGAGCCAAATATAGCCACAACACATTGCTAAAACGATTTTACGTACACCATACATACATACACACATACATACCTGTACGTACACAAAAATATCTCATAATAGTTGTATTTGTGAATTGAGACGACGTTGTTGTCTAACGTTGAATCCACGTTATTTGTTGGAAAATGACCAATTTTCAATGGTCTAAATCACATTGCTAAAACGATTTTACGTACATCATACATACATACACACATACATACCTGTACGTACACAAAAATATTTCATAATAGTTGTATTTGTGAATTGAGACGACGCTGTTATCTAACATTGAACAATGGTCTAAATCAGGAGTCGGGAACCTTTTTGGCTGAGAGAGTCATGAAAGCCAAATATTTGAAAATGTATTTACGTGAGAGCCGTATAATATAATTATTTATAATTATATATGTATGTATATATATATATATAATTTTTAGCTGCGATGAGATGGTGACTTGTCCAGGGTGTACATCGCCTTCCGCCCGATTATAGATGAGATAGGCACCAGCGCCCCCCTTGACCCCACAGGGAATAAGCAGTACAAAATGGATGGATGGATATAATTTTTAGAGTATAATAAGTCTCTTTTTAATAACATTGTTATTTTGAAGCTAACCAATAATAAATGAAATACTTCTTACCATTAATGCAACTTCTTGAACAGGTGCGGTAAAATACGGATGGATGGATTAAAATGCATGAGAATGTTTTATATTTTTAACACTGTGATTACCAGCAGAATTATTCATTACTTATCGTGTTAAGCAATGTCAGCTAAGATTTTATCTGAGAGCCAGATGCAGTCATCAAAAAAGCCACATCTGGTTCGCGAGCCATAGGTTCCTTACCCCTGGTCTAAATCACAACCTGACATTGAATAAAGGTCATCAAAAAGCTTGCTGTTTCAACATTATGTTAGACTTGCTCAATGTCAGAAGCTAAATAAAAAATTTCTCAATGTTATTTTAATGTTGTGTATCTGCTGGAGAATTGCCCATCTTTCCTTAAGTGGGAACTTCCCTTTTGGGGGGGGGGGATATTATCTATAATTTACAATACTAATGAGAGAAAAGAACACATATGTCAATCTAACGCCTACATTTTCGAAAGTCTGCCTACAATGGAGCCAAAAATCACTAATAATTAGTGATGTGCGATATCACTGATTTTCTTCCGATCAATCCATCCATCCATTTCCTACCGCTTGTTCCTCTCGGGGTCGTGGGCATAGCTGGAGCCTATCCCAATTGCATTCGGGCGAAGTCGCCACCTCGTCTTAGGGCCAACACAGATAGACAGACAACATTCACACTCATATTCACACACTAGGGACCATTTAGTGTTGACAATCAACTTATCCCCAGGTGCATGTCTTTTCGACATGCTTTTTTTTGGATCTTTCCGATCCGATACGAGTAAAACTCAGGCTGGCATCGGCAATACAAAACTTTAAGAAACTGGTTGGATTGGGCAAACCAATCTTAACGTTGGAACAACATGCTTTTTGTAGACATTTATTCAATGTCAGGCTGTGAAGTTAATATGACCATTGAAATTTTGTCGTTTGTATTCGTTTCGATGTCTGGGATCTCTCCTTAAAGAGGAACCGAGCTTTTTTGGAATTTTGCTTATAATTTACAATTCCTGAAATTGTTTTTAATGCATTATAACTCGGAAATAAACGTTAATAAAAGTGTGCTTACAATGGAGATAATGAAACAAATGACGTCATTGCGTCTATTACAACCCTTAAAACCAATAAAGCGCCAACAAGTTTCCCATCCGATACGAGTAAAATTCAGGCTGGCGTTGCTATACAGATCTGATACCAATACTTTGTGCTAATATACCTAATGTGTCTGGTAGAATTTAAAAAGTAGTGCATTTCAACTTTCAAGTGTTGCTGCTCTTGAGGAATCATCTTTAAACAATATAAAATCACAGGGCGAAAATAATAATGGGGTTATTCTGCACTGAATGCGTTATCCTATGTGTTGTCAACTACACAAATAGCCTACAATAAAATGACACATACACTTGCTGGTTTTGTATTTCTGAGTGACTAATTTTATTGGCCGGTATTTTTTTTTAAGAAATGACAGACTGAATGATCACGGTGTTCAGCTGTGCTTCCACATTTCGCACTTACCTAGGTGTAAGAAAAAGTAGTTCCCACCAATCGCGTTTCATTTAGACAAGATCTCAATGATTTAGTTACTTTACACAGAGTTTCTTTTAATGAAGTTCATTATCTCAAGTAGGGAGGTGTTTAGGGCACGTCCAACCGGTAGGAGGCCACGGGGAAGACCCAGGACACGTTGGGAAGACTATGTCTCCCGGCTGGCCTGGGAACGCCTCGGGATCCCCCGGGAAGAGCTAGACGAAGTGGCTGGGGAGAGGGAAGTCTGGGTTTCCCTGCTTAGGCTGTTGCCCCCGCGACCCGACCTCGGATAAGCGGAAGATGATGGATGGATGGATGGATTATCTCAAGTAAATATCAAAAGTATCAATATTTTGATTTGAGAAACAATGTTAGAGCATATAGTTCTGGTATTGGGGGTATAAATATTTTAGTATCAATCCGCACATTCATATGAACAATACTCAATTTACATTTCGTGACCTGAATATCAACCGAGTTTTATTGTTATTATAAGTGCTAACGTTGAGGACCTAATTTTAGTGGCGTATTGATCAGAGAGAGGCAACTCCCTTATGCTGCTGTATTGACGTCATCAGCTGGTGAGCTGCTTTCTCGTCTCGGACCTCTGGAAGGTTAATTCTAGATTATAAATCATCTGGATAGTAAAATGACGTGGACATGAACTGAGAAGTTGGTACACTTTGACAGCCAACTTAGACCTGGGAATGGTGAAAAAGACCTAAAAAGAGGGCTTGTTCCACGCCCCTTAGTATGAGTCATTGTTCATCTAAACTGCAATATATCAACATCCTAACAATCTGCTTCCCAATGACAGCAGACACTGTACAGTAAGTGATATTTTATTATGTTGATTGGCCCTCACAATGTCTGCAGTGAGTAGTAGTAATCAGTGATGTAATCCAGTGGTTCTCAACCTTTTTTCAGTGATGATTGCTGCAAACTACACTCCTGTCGCTTGGGCCGTCCCATTTTGCACAAGCAAGTTTGAAAAGAGAGGTTCAAAGTCTCCTCATCTCCCCATCATTTGTAAATGTAATCAGGCTGACCTCTTCTTCACAACATGCAACAGTGCAACTGGCAGATATATTTGCTAATTCCTTCAAATTAATCCATCCATTCATCCATTTTCTACCGCTTGTCCCTTTTGGAGTAGCGGAGGGGTCGCTGGTGCCTATCTCAGCTGCATTCGGGCGGAAGGCGGCGTACACCCTGGACAAGTTCTGCATTAAAAATAACATAATTCGGGATGAAGATGCTACCAAAACACATACTACACAATATGAAATTGCCTCCAGCCTTCTGTAGGTGAAGTCAGCAGACTGATGGAGGCCTATCCACATTTTGGAGCTAAAATTGGGCTTTCCAAAATGTGCTCAAGTCTAAAATTACTACTGTGTCTATATTGGGTGGGAATTTTACCTGTATTTTTAAAATTATTTTTTAGTCGAGAATAGGGTTGGACATATACCAGTATTAGCGTAGTACCGTAATCTAATACAGTGGTTCTCAACCTTTTTTCAGTGATGTACCCCCTGTGAACATTTTTTTAATTCAAGTACGCCCTAATCAGAGCAAAGCATTTTTGATTGAAAAAAAGAGATAAAGAAGTAAAATACAGCACTATGTCATCAGTTTCTGATTTATTAAATTGTATAACAGTGCAAAATATTGCTCATTGTAGTGGTCTTTCTTGAACTATTTCGAAAAAAAAGTTATATAAATAACTAAAACTTGTTGAAAAATAAACAAGTGATTCAATTATAAATAAAGAATTCTATACAAAGAAGTAATCATCAACTTAAAATGCCCTCTTAGAGATCCATCTGGATTCATGAACTTAAATCACCAAAAATGATTCCCGGGCGCTGCCCACTGCTCCCTTCACTTCCCAGGGGGTGAACAAGGGGATGGGTCAAATGCAGAGGACAAATTTCACCACACCTAGTGTGTGTTTGACAATCATTGCTACTTTAACTTAACTTTAACTTAATTCTAAACATTTCTTCACAAAAAAAGAAATCTTTAACACCAATATTTATGGAACATCCATCCATTTTCTACCGCTTATTCCCTTTTGGGGTCGCGGGGGGCGCTGGCGCCTATCTCAGCTACAATCGGGCGGAAGGCGGGGTACACCCTGGACAAGTCGCCACCTCATCGCAGATTTATGGAACATGTCCACAAAAAATCTAGCCGTCTACACTGAATATTGCATTGTTGCATTTCTTTACACAGTTTATGAACTTATATTCATATTTTGTTGAAGTACTATTTAATAAATATATTTATAAAGGATTTTTGAATTGTTGCTATTTTTAAAATATAAAAAAAAAATCTCACCGACCCCTTGGCATACCTTCAAGTACCCCAGGGGTACTCGTACCCCCATTTCAGAACCACTGATGTAATCAGTAATCAGTGAACGTTTGTGATTTGTAAATGAAATCATTGCGCCGTTGTAGGCTTAAAATGAGCATGCTACGTAAATATCAAGTTTTTTTATGAATGTGTCTGGATGTTTTTTTTTTAAGTGCTTTATAGGAAGAATAGAGCGACGAGGCTCCGTTGTAAGAATTTATTTGCTGGTTAGAATGCGTAAAAAAAAGAAAAACATATATGTTCTTGTCTCGCATAAGGATTGTGAATGATTGTCACAATGTTTGGCAAAAATTCCCAAAAAGTGCAGTTCCCCTTTAAGCTACCTAAGCTGCTTTTAATTGATCTCATAACATCTTTGAACAGTTGGTAGGAAACCCGAATAACAATCGCTCAGCCAGGCGCAGTTGAGGATGGGGGGGGGGGGGGGGGGGGGGATCAGCCTCTTTGTAAACACTCCTCTATACTCTCAATGGATGAGGAGACAGTGGGATTAGGAGGGGGTCCTCTTTAGGCTTGTGACATAACTCATCTCATCCACCGGGTGTAGGTCGAGGGGCTTGTTTTCGCACCGTTTTGAGCCGTGCGGCCAACTGTTGGACAACCTGCTCCCTGCCGTGTGTTTGGTACACAGCAGAAGCCATTCACAGTCAAGTGGAGGGGGTTGGTGCTTGTAAATTGTATGGCAATCACAGATTTAATCATATGCACTGCGTGCCAGGGGGAACCTCCACACTCTGAAAGCCCTCCACTGCCCATCTGCAAATAATCAGTCAAGCACTGCGGGGTACTGGCACATACACCGTTTTTTTAGCCCTTCTGTGTGTGTTGTTTTTTTTTTTATTTAAATAACTGTTAGTGTCTAGTAGTTAGACGCTGCCTGGCCAAAAAAAGGTCACAAAATCTAGGTTTAATACGCCGAAGCATCTTTTCCACTAACTGCTGTCCAGAGTTGCTTTATTTTTGTTATTATTGATGAGATATTTAGATCACTGTGTAAATCTCAAATGCTGGTTGGAGTTTAGGTTTCGGCTTTCTAGATTTCGATTCATCTGTGGAAGTGACTTTTGATACTGCCCTAATCATCCATCCATCCATTTTTCTACCGCTCATTCCCTTTGGGGTCGCGGTGTCTATCTCAGCTACAATCGGGCGGAAGGCAGGGTACACCCTTGACAAGTCGCCACCTCATCGCAGGGCCAACACAGAGAGACAGACAACATTCACACTTTAGGGCCAATTTAGTGTTGCCAATCAACCTATCCCCAGGTGCATGTCTTTGGAAGCGGGTGGAAGCCAATACATCTTATATGCCTGCTACATAAGCGCCTGGTGTTTTTGAAGCTGCACCAATTTCCTCAGAACTTTCAACAAACTTGATAGTTGTGATTTGTATGTTTTCATAATGGGCCTGTTCAATTTTTGGCCAAAGTAAAACTCCCAAAAAACAACAACCTGGAGTTGTCTCTATTTTTAAGTTATCCATCCATCCATCCATCCATTGACTACCGCTTATTCGCGGGGGGCGCTGGTGCCTATCTCAGCTACAATCGGGCGGAAGGCGGTGTACACCCTGGACAAGTCTCCACCTCATCCCAGGGCCAACACAGATAGACAGACAACATTCACACACTAAGGCCAATTTAGTTTTGCCAATCAACCTATCCCCAGGTGCATGTCTTTGGAAGTGGGAGGAAGCCGGAGTACCCGGAGGGAACCCACGCAGTCACATGGCAGGCATACTTGCCAACCTTGAGACCTCCGATTTCGGGAGGAAGCGTGGTTTGAGCGGGGGGGGCGTGGTTAAGAAGGGACTTAATTCACCAACTCGAGTATTTCATATATATTTTATATATATATATATATATATATATATATATATATATATATATATATAAAAAGTAGCCCATGAAAATATGCACAAGCGTTGTCATTTTAGAAAGTGGTGCAAGTCAAGTCGATTGGGTATTTTCCTCCAGTCTATATTTATCGCAGTAACACAGAGAAACGCATGTGTTAGAGATCATTGACCAATAGGTCTAAAAATTCTTCATACTTTTCAAGCCCTCAAGGTTCTTTTGACAGCTTTATACACAGTCCGTCTGGCATGTACCAGGAGCTATCCAAATCGTTCAGCAGTGTTGAGTCCCAGACACGCTTGAAACTCAATTTGGCCACACTGTACTTGCCGAGCATAGCTGTTTTTATTTCTAACAATAACAACATTCGTGCATTTTGGAACAATCATGGAAAAGGTTTGCCATCGATGGGATACGTGCATGCATGCATGCGCAGCATTACAGAGTGATGCGTAGGAGGGAGGTGTTTAAGGAGTTCTGTAACTTTATGTGTTTGACATGTCAGTGCTGTCTTTATTATAGCAGTGGTGCCGAAATCCACTGCATCATATTGTTTTCTATATTTTCTTCCGCTCATGCAACTATAAAAGCTAATCGGGAAATATGACATGCCTCTCAGACAATGGTGCTAGAATCTCTGTGACCGAGTCAATCAATACCCTTAACCCTTAGGGACGGCGTGGCGCAGTGTGACAGTGGCCGTGCGCAACCCGAGGGTCCCTGGTTCAAATCCCACCTAGTACCAACCTCGTCTTGTCCGTTGTGTCCTGAGCAAGACTCTTCACCCTTGCTCCTGATGGGTGCTGGTTGGCGCCTTGCATGGCAGCTCCCTCCATCAGTGTGTGAATGTGTGTGTGAATGGGTAAATGTGGGAGTAGTGTCAAAGCGCTTTGAGTACCTTGAAGGTAGAAAAGCGCTATACAAGTACAACCCATTTAACAAATATTATTTTGAGATATTCTTGTACATTTAATACACTATATTGCCAAATATCGGCCACCTTCCTTGACTCACATATGAACTTGAAGTGCCATCCCAATCCTAACCCATAGGGTTCAATATGATGTCGGTCCACCTTTTGCAGCTATTACAGCTTCAACTCTTCTGGGCAGGCTGTCCACAAGTTTGCGAAGTGTGTTTATGGGAATGTTTGACCATTCTTCCAAAAGCGCATTGGTAAGGTCACACACAGATGTTGGTCGAGAAGTCCTGGCTCTCAGTCTTCGTTCTAATTCGTCCCAAAGGTGTTCTATCGGGTTCAGGTCAGGACTATGTGCAGGCCAGTCAAGTTCATCCACACTAGACTCTGTTAAACATGTCTTTATGGAACTTGCTTTGTGCACTAGTGCAGAGTCATGTTGGAAGAGGAAGGGGCTCCCTCTAAACTGTTCCCACAAGGTTGGGAGCATGGAATTGTCCAAAATGTTTTGGTATCCTGGAGCATTCAAAGTTCCTTTCACTGGAACTAATAGGCCAAGCCCAAAATCCTGAAAAACAACCGCACTGTAACGCCGGTTCGGCATCGTGGTACCGGGTTCGATTCCCTCGTGGATGCGTCAAACGAAGAACACAACAAAGGTAGGATCTAACAAATTTATTAACAAAAGGTGAGCTCTGAACGAAAACACTGGTGCTAATAAAAAGGGAAACAAAAGACGCTAGCGTGAAAGCTAGGACATATAAAGAACTAAGACTTGGCATGAAGGCATAAAAAGTAAAAACAAAGATGTTTAGCATGTGAGCTAAAGATGACTAGGTGGCTGAGCTAATGAGCTAGCGAGAAAAGCATACCTGACGTTACGTTGCGTGAAAACAAACTAGAGTCCCAGAAAGAATAAACAGAAGAGGCTGGCTTATAAAGGGAAGGTGATTAACAGACAACAGGTGTGCAGGCACCGGAGTAGCAGCTGAAACTAATTAGTAACCATGATGATGGACTAAACGGGAAATAAATGGATCAAACGGAGAATGAGAACAAAGATGGAAAAATAAACAATAATATATGAAGATCCGAGTCACGGATCGCAACACGCACACCATAATTCCTACCACTTGGTGGCTGAGTTGTTGTTGTTCCCAATCTTTTTCATTTTCTTATAACAAAGCCATAAGTTGACTTTGGAATATTTAGGAGCGAGGAAATTTCACGACTGGATTCGTTGCACAGGTGGCATCCTATGACAGTTGCATGCTGGAAATCACTGAGCGGCCCATTCTTTCACGAATGTTTGTGGAAACAGTCTCCATGTCTAAGTGCTTGATTTTATACACCTTTGATTAGGACACTTGATTCTGATCACTTGGATGGGTGACCAAATAACTTTGGCAATATGGTGTAGCTGTCGGTGGACCCAATGTGAAAGTTTATCACGGCGTGGCGCAGTGGGAGAGAGGCCGTGCGCAACCCAAGGGTCCCTGGTTCAATCCCCACCTAGTACCAACCTCGTCACGTCCGTTGTGTCCTGAGCAAGACACTTCACCCTTGCTCCTGATGGGTGCTGGTTAGCGCCTTGCATGGCAGCTCCCTCCATCAGTGTGTGAATGTGTGTGTGAATGGGTAAATGTGGAAGTAGTGTCAAAGCGCTTTGAGTACCTTGAAGGTAGAAAAGCGCTATACAAGTACAACCCATTTATTTATTGATCATACACTGTAAAGTAGATGAAAATGTACAGTAGAAGGTCCCCACTGCCCAATAATTATCCTGCACACTAGAAGCAAGCATGATCCCTATTATCACTTTCTATTCTCTGGCTAATGATGCCACCTGCTGACTACATCAAATCCCACTTGAGTAGCACTGCCAGGAGCAACACAGATGTTTAAACAGGTAATGAATATGCACTCGCAGCCAGCGTGGTGACAAGTTGCCATGTGATACCGTTAACCCCTTCACATCCCCAGCCACTAATTTGAATTCCCAAACGTCTGCTGCAGCGAGTTTCCGAGCATTTCCTAGTCGGTTCAGAGTGATGTGCTGTCGCGGACTGCGTCGCCAGATGTCTTAAGGGATGAAAGTGTTTAGATGAAACAAGCGTGGCCCAGCAGGGTGGAGGGAGTGAAGTCAGAGACGCGTGACGTTTTGTACCGCTGATGACAGTTGGGAACAAGGTTTGCGGGATGCGTCTTAGGCCAAAATCCACACAAAATAGTCATGACGTGTAGCTGATTATGTCCTTATTTCAACAAAGAATAACAGCGGCAGACGTTAGACAAACAATAGAGTGGGAAACTGTTTAAAACTTCATATGAATGGATGTTTGGTCCTTGGTGTTCAATTTCATTACGTTCTCGCGTATGACCTGATAGGTGAAGTTGTAGACGATGACGGTTCAAATATAAATACCAAGAAAGACCGTTCCATCACACAACCCCAGGCACTGAAAATCAGGCCTCTGTGGGCTTGAAAGCTTACACGGTCCCCCAGTTTGTGGTCATGAGTGTTAATGTTGGAACCCGGCACTTCAGTGCAATATAATATGTTGATGAGAGAGAGAAGCCTCCAAGTGGCTGCTTTAAACTTGCCACTCGAGCCCCTGGAAAAAGAGAAGACAACCCTGCAGATGTCTGTGGAAGCGACTCTCTCATATGATGCCCCTCTAATCCAGGTGATGTGACCCCAAACTCGTGCGGCACCGGCCGACCGACACACGGAGGGCTTTGCAGAAAGGCTGAAAAGCGATCCGAGGTTTCTCAACGTCCGTAGCGGTTGTGCTGGCAAGAAGGGGCGGGGGCTTTTTAGGGCGGACGAGGAAGGCGTATTTAAGCAGATCGGCTGGAACCGACTGAATGTGAACAGCATCACCTGAGAGGGATTACAGCGAGCCAAGTCTTGACCTGAACCCGAGCTCTAGCAACACAACTCTGTCTTTTTTTTTTTGTTCTCAGGCCCCATCCGCCAAGCCTCAATAAGTACAAGTGTGTGTATGTGTGCGGCACTAGCAGAAGAGCTAACAAATACAAGATCATCGTGCAGGTGCATGTTCGTGGTGCGCTAATCAATGCATCAAGCCCAGAACAATAATACACACTCTTTGTGACAAGTACCCTATTGACCTTCCCCAGTCACCTCCTCACTCATTGGACAATAAACCACAGTCTGTCCTGTGGATTATCACAGAACCTGTAACAGACAATGAATCACTTTAGGGCCGTATTGATAAATCACATTAGTCTGACCCTGCCTCCCAACTCAAAAGACGTAGCTCCTTGTTTGACCTACTAACCCGGGCATGTCGACCTTGCCTGTAACGTCAGCTTCTGCTCCGAGTCACAGCGTATCAGATGAACCTGGTGAAAGGCGCTTCAGTGTGCTCAGGCCATGCTACACTGCTGAAAGCTGGAGGCACAAGTGAATGCATGCAGTGGCATGAACTAGTTGTGACACAGAGATTATTTTGAGTCGAACTACAACTGTATTTTTTTTTTTTTCGGAACAATTAGATCAACTATTCCCCTGCTGTCTCAGAATTATGGATACGTACCTTTTCACGTTTGAATTTATACACTACCAATTATGACATTGGTCCTCAACGGTAGCAATTTTTTGGATATTGATAATGTTAATTATTTATTGAAATATTGTTTTCTGAGCTCTTCTTTTCAGTTATCTTGTTTTCTCACATGTCTGTTTCATTAGCAAGTACCCCAGATCACACCTCACTCCAACCCACTTCTCCAAAGTGGGCTGGCTTAGGGTGGAGGACCGAGTAAAACAACTAGCACTGAGCCTAGTCTATAAAATCCGCTACACCTCCCTGATACTGAAGTACATGTCAAACTACCTCCTTAACGTAAATGACCGCCATAACCACAACACCAGGGGGAGCTCCACAAACCACGTTAAACCCAGATTCCGATCTAACAAAGGTCTTAACTCAATCTCTTTCTATGCCACATCAATGTGGAATGCACTCCCAACAGGTATATAAGTAAGTGCATCTCTATATTCCTTCAAAACCGCTCTAAAACAACACCTCAAGGTAAATTCAACCCTTTACTAATGTCCTCCTCCATTCACATCCCATCTCCCCGGATTATAAATAACCTAATGTAAATAATCAAATGTACTTCTAATGTATTTACTTGCTCTTATGCTATCTGAACTCACTATGTTCTCTGCTGGCTGTACATATCCTACTAAGTAAGACCTACACTGTTTCAAAGTCCATTTCTCTGTTGATGCAATTGTTGATAAGTACTGATATCAACCAAAGCTCCTCATCTCACCCCCGGATTGTAAATAATGTAAATAATTCATTGTATATACTATGATGATTAACCTGTGTGATGACTGTATTATGCTGATAGTATGTATTTGTACCATGAATTGATTAACGTGGACCCTGACTTTAACAAGTTAAAAAACTTATTCGGCTGTTACCATTTAGTGGTCAATTGTACGGAATATGTACTGTACTGTGCAATCTACTAATAAAAGTATCAATCAATCAATGTACTGAACTGTATTATATAGTACACTTGGCATGCAGTTGAAATTCCAAGACGTTAGATGGCAGTAGGGCAGCAAGGTGGAACAGGGGTTAGTGCATGTGCCTCACAATACGAAAATCCTGAGTTCGATCCTGGGCTCGGGATCTTTCTGTGTGGCGTTTGCATGTTCTCCCTGTAACTGCGTGGGTTCCCTCCGGGAACTCCGGCTTCCTCCCACCTCCAAAGAAATGCAGCTGGGGATAGGTTGATTGACAACACTAAATGGGCCCTAGTGTGTGAATGTTGTCTGTCTATCTGTGTTGGCCCTGGGATGAGGTGGCGACTTGTCCACAGTCTACCCCGCCTTCCGCCCGAATGCAGCTGAGATAGACTACAGCACCCCCTCGCCACCCCAAAAGGGACAAGTGGTAGAAAATGGATGGACGGCAGCAGTTTTTGGATTACAATGTGTTGGCTTAGTCAGAAAGCAGTCTTTGCCAGTTTTTTTTTTGTTGAGCTATACAAAGTGTGTATACTGTAAGTATTGTATTTATTATACATCAGCTATGTAATTAGCTCAATACTTATTACTCAATGCTAGCACATTATGAAAACTGAAGCCTTGCTCTACTTTTTGCTACTGGATGTGACATCACGCGCAATAACGGTATCGTAATATAGATTTTACGTGAATTGGTAAATTGGAAAATTGAGCCACAGGGTTTACAATGTGTAAAGTTGTCTACAGTGGAAAAAAAAGGTGACGTGAGTTCACGTCTTCCCTTTTTTTCTCGGTGTAGAAGACATCTTGTAATGATGTGTGTAACAATACAGTAGGAATGTAACGATATGACATAATCGGATACTTATTTTTGTGTCGTTTTTATTTGTCGACTAAATTGTCAATTTCGTCATTGATTTTGTCAACGTGCAATTGTTGTGATTCTTTAACGTCCTATTTTAGTCAGGGGAAAATAGGTCGTTGACGATAACTTAGACGAAAAACATTTTTCTACGAAATTAACAATGGACTCCAGACAGTGATTCGGCTCATCCCCAAAACGTAATCACCTAATCCTACTCTATTTGGGACATTACCTGAAAAGTAGATGCAATTCTGCCAATGACTTTTTGAGCTCTATTATTCAGAAACAGAGTGAACACTTTTGTCCGTCTTCACTGTCTTTGTCTCTGTGGGTGTAGGCGGGGCTACATACACACACATATACACACAGAAGCATCGATTGTAGACATTACCGAGTCTCACCCAAAATATAAACAGTTGTTTTTTTTTAATCTCATTTTGGACATTTTCTAAGAGTTCCATAAAAATCCGCCCATGACATTTTGAGTCATTTTGCTAACTAAAAGACAAAAAGACAAACTAACTGCAACGATCAAATGAGTTTGTGGCAAAAGTAAAAAATTGCGCCCTGACTTTGTCACAGAAGTGTTAGCAGTGATGTCCAGTGATGCTCGTACTGAGCTACATTTCTATTATGAAAAAGTGACAAAATATACGCCTTTAAGTACAAATGTAGTTCTAACGCAACAATTGACGTATGTTTCGACCATGTTACTCAAACAAGTATTATTTTGTAAAGATGTTTCTTCAGCCCCTCCCTGCATGCATGTTTGGATAGTTATTTTCATCTTGTTTTTATTCGTCGACTAAATTGTCAATTCATTTTGTCATTGTTTTCGTCAACGTGCAATTGTTGTAGTTTGTTATCGTCCTATTTTAGTCAGGGGTAAATAGGCCGTTGAGGATAACTTTTTTGAACGTAATTAACCTTGGAACCCAGACAGTGATGCGGATCATCCCCAAAACGTAATCACTTATTCCTACTTTATTTGGGACATTACCTGAAAAGTAGATGAAATTCTGCCAATGACTTTTGAACTTTATTTAGCGGAATGGCAGAAACAGAGTTAACATTTTTGTCTGTCTCCACTGTCTTTGTCTCTGTGGGTGTAGGCGGGGATACATACACACGCATAAACATAAAGAAGTGCACATTGTAGAAATTAGTCTCACACAAATTCTAAACAGTTATTTTTTAATCCCATTTTGGACAATTCCTGAGAGTTTCATAAAAATCCGCCCATAACATTTTGAGTCAGTTTGCTAACTATCAGACAGAAAGACAAACTAATGTCCAGTGATGCTTGTACTGAGCTACATTTTTGTTATAAACAAGTGACAAAATATTAGCCTTTAAGTAGTTCTAACGCAAAAATTAATATACGTTTTGACCACGTTACCCAAACAAGTATTTTGTAAAGGTGTTTCCTCAACTCCTATTTTGGACCGGATTTTTCAGGTATACCTAATGCATTGTGGAGTGAGTGTATTTGGAAAATACTGTATAGGGAGCTTTTTGTCTTTCCTTTCTGCAGGCTGGAAGAGGTACACAACGGGATCCTCTCTTCCACTCTCCATCATTGTCATGACAGGATCCCATATGCTGGCAAGGCTGAATGCCAAACAGATGTTTTTGTTTTAAGCGACATTTTACCACAGTGTAAAACCAAATTTTTCGGAAATCTGAAATGAAATGAACATATTATGCAAAAGCTCAGGCTGCCCACATTTCCATTAGGCCTTAGGAAACTCTGCAACTGCGGACAAAAAGTGCAGTGTCTCTCTGAAAGAGAGGTAGATTTTATTTTCAAGCCTCACCAACTGTATGCAATGTTCCCCTGTGTATATACTCCCCTGAGGCAATTACACCTCGCTCCGTTTCCTCATAAAGCTCCTAAATATGAACAGCCAATTTGGTCCCAATGTCTCAAGTTTATTGGGCCGTAAAATTTGTAATGCGTGGATCATTACTAAGTGCCACACATAAAACAACAACACAAAAGGCGTATTTTTGGAGAAAAAAAAAAGTCATGCAAGTGTTTCACAGGTAGGAGAGCTGCCCAGAACCCGCAGGCTTGGAGTGAAAGGCACTTTCAAACTACTTTTCCTCTCACATTACTAATACACACATCGGAAGAAATTCAGGGAAGAGCTGTGCAGAGGTAAAGCTGTGGATACAATTGGCAACCATTGTGTTTTCCCTCAATTAATCTGATAATAGGAATTTAGTAAATTGTCCAATTTCCCCCTGTTGACTAAATATACACCTGGATCAAACTAATACACTTGTTTACTTGCCAGGACAATGGTGTGTTAGAAGCAGCTGTACAATAGTTCTAGTAGAGAACAGTGTAACCTTGATTCACTAACGCTTCTATTTTCTACCTTTTTAGTGTACAAACCTTTACTTTGCGCCAAATTTGTGTGTGAACCATGTCTCATTGTACAAATGCTTCAGTCATTCATTAATTTTGGATGCAGCTCGAAACCATCGGTGGCTACTGATGGTTTGTCGTACTTTGCGCCAGTCAGAGTTCTGTAAGCCTGTCTTACAAGTTACTCTGTGTGATCAGAAACGCTTTAAATGTGTCCAAACTGTCACAATCTCGCAGTATAGCTTTGGGTTGCTCGACAACCGCTTTGCGCTAGTGTTTTGCTGCACTTTCAGTCCGAGGATTTTATCAGCGAAGGGTGGTTTGTCACGCCGTCGGTCTTTAATTGTGATGAGACCGAAAAAGATGCCACAGTGGACCTTTATTACAGCGAAGGAGAAGGCACTACCAGGACACAAGCCAATGAAGGATAACCTTACAATGTTCCATCCATCCATCCATCCATCTTCTTCCGCTTATCTGAGGTCGGGTCGCGGGGGCAGCAGCCTAAGCAGGGAAGCCCAGACTTCCCTCTCCCCAGCAACTTTGTCTAGCTCTTCCCGGGGGATCCCGAGGCGTTCCCAGGCCAGCCGGGAGACATAGTCTTCCCAACGTGTCCTGGGTCTTCCCCGTGGCCTCCTAAAGGTTGGACGTGCCCTAAACACCTCCCTCGGGTGGCATCCTGACCAGATGCCCGAACCACCTCATCTGGCTCCTCTCGATGTGGAGGAGCAGCGGCTTTACTTTGAGTTCCTCCCGGATGACAGAACTTCTCACCCTATCTCTAAGGGAGAGCCCCGCCACACGGCGGAGGAAACTCATTTCGGCCGCTTGTACCCGTGATCTTATCCTTTCGGTCATGACCCAAAGCTCATGACCATAGGTGAGGATGGGAACGTAGATCGACCGGTAAATTGAGAGCTTTGCCTTCCGGCTCAGCTCCTTCTTCACCACAACAGATCGGTACAACGTCCGCATTACTGAATACGCCACACCGATCCGCCTGTCGATCTCACGATCCACTCTTCCCCCACAATGTTAGTTTGTGCTAATGCTATTAGGGACTAGTGGGGACGTCACTGCGCTGCTGACCTGTCTCCACTCAAGATGATCTCTTGCTGGCCCCACTCTCAAACTATTATGTTAGATCCACTATGAACTTGAGTCTCACACTCTTATGCTAGATCCACTCGTCATTTGTTGCATTGGTCGCCCGGGGGGGTTTCCACATCTGCGGTTCCCTCCAAGGTTTCCCATTGTCATCTCGTTGGGTTGAGTTTTTTCTTGCCCTAATGTGGGATGTTGTTGTGGCTTTTGCAGCCCTTTGAGACACTTGTGATTTAGGGCTATACAAGTAAACTTTGATTGATTGATGCTTGACTATGCGAAGCCACTGCTCCTTTATCACTCCGAAACTCCCAATAAATTCTTCAGAATTTATTGAATAAAATCCCCCGAAGAGCAGGGAAACCTGCAAACCAGGCTTCAGAATTTATTGAATAAAATCCCCTGAGGAGGGCAATGTTGATCCTGACTGTCCTTTTATCTGGGTAAGCGCCGTTTTTCTTTAGTTGTCCCCTCAGACAAAACTTTGTGTTTCTTTGGTTGTTTTACAGCTTCTTACTTTTTTTTTTACTGACCTGCTCAGTGGCCTTTTGGTTAGAGTGTCCGCACTGAGATTGGTAGGTCGTGAGTTCAAATCCCGGCCGAGTCATACCAAAGACCATAAAAATGGGACCTATTACCTCACTGCTTGGCACTCAGCATCAAGGGTTGGAATTTGGAGTTAAATCACCAAAATGATTCCCGAGCGCGGCTACCGCTGCTGCTCACTGCTCCCCTCACCTCTCAGGGGGTGAACAAGGGGATGGGTCAAATGCAGAGGACAAATGTCACCACACCTAGTGTGTGTGTGACAATCATTGGTACTTTAACTTAACTTTAACTTAACTTCATGGGAGCAGTATTTGCACATAGGCGTTCTTTTTCTTTTTGTTTTCTGGCGGCACGTAGGTGTTCGCATCGACTTTCGTTTTTTTAGCGAATGTGGTAAGGAGGAGTCACTTATGCCATAAAGCAAGTCAGCACATTTGTAGTTTTTTTGTGTCGCTGGTTTCCTGCCACCCTCCCCAATGTCGCCATGTTCCAGTAAAAGCGATACCGACCCCCTCAGGACAGAGGTATCATACAACTAGTCGTAAGTCCATGTATCATTGTATAAGTTATGAAAATATTTTATGAAGGTTTAAAAATTACTTAGTGCTACTTTACGATGTGGCAACTTTTATTTTATTTTCAAGTAGTAGTAGTTGTAGCAGCAACTACCTTGTTAATTTATGGAATCCGATCAAGTTTTTTTTGTTTTCACTTATTCAAACCGCACATGCAAGTGACGTCGATGCCACATTGGGACCTTTGCGCATTTATACTTTAGTCTGATAAAGATCACATTTTACTTGCTGTGTGAACAGTCAGCTGGAAAAAAAACTAATTTCGAAAAAAATCTGATTAGGCCACTTTAATCTGCAGTGTAAATGTAGTCTTGGTGACTTTGCAAACTAATCATGTTCTTTCCAAAATATATAAAATCAAGTAAATATGCTCCAAATGGAGGCTAACTTGCATGCAAAATTGTCATTTACTCAAACACATTCCTGTTTAGGATTTTAGAATTATTTGTACAGTCCCAAACTCTCTGAACTTCCAAACCCAGTCAAAATTCTGCTTTTTGATTGCCTATGACATTACTAAAGCTTTTATTCCGAAATATTGTTTGCTTGCATGACTAGTTGGAAAAATAGCCCTCCATGCAAAATGTATTTTCCTTAGTTGACAGAGACATGTGAGGGGAGACTATTGTTTCAATATTCCATGCACAAATTACATAATAACCCTAACCCTAACCCTTATTTAAAGATTTGTGAGTTCCCTATTTTGGGGGTTGAGGTCGGGAGGTCAACCTGAATATTATAGACTTAGCCAGACTACAGGTGCCCTCGATTTGAGACATTTCTTGACTTGGTTGGGTTTGAGCTGTGTAACTGGATAATTGAGCACCTTTTGTACTAAATATAAGCAATCTGTGGAATTATTAGTGTCGGGCTAGTTGGGAACAGGAGCAACGGATGCAACTTATAGTTACAGTGGGCACGCTCAAGGCTGGCTTGTTCAATCTATGGAGCCTTGTGGTGTGAGGGGGGGAAGCCTCATGGCTCCATGCGGAGTGCAGAAGCACAAGGCGTGTTTCTAATCAGGAGCGAGGCTGGGAGTCATTACTGGGCCCTGATGCTTAATTCATTGTCTCTCAGTGAGTAAGAGGGTGTATGGGGTAACAGAAAGGGGAAATGTTGCTTGCATGTCAGATGTAAAGAAGTCTTGGAAGGTCGTCGGGGTTGCAGTTAAGTGGTCAGAATAAAAAACGCATTGGCAGGTAAGCAAACGCCATATCAGTTGATGAGACATTTTACGATATGCATCTGTCTGTTTTAAGATTTTCGCAATAGGGCTGTTGTATCGATCCTGTAATGGAGGCCAACAAAGTGTATTGTCTTGCTCGAGCACCTCGAGCTCACACCTCTCTGTTGTCACTCAACATGAAAGGACATATGCGATTATTTGGAGTGAGAAAGCTTTGTCTTTACACATCTGCCTGCTAAACCGGCTGTCACTGGAAGCCTGCTACTCATGTCTTGCCTCTCATCTCTCCTCTGGCTTTCAATGTGGTGAATAAATTATGTGGTGCATATTAAACTGTCCCTTTTTTCTTTTACTGGATTTCCTCATCGTCACAGCTATGATTTCTGCTACACCTTGCAAGCCAAAACCAGCTGACTGCTTGTCAGAAATGGGCCTTATGTTAGCAGGGGATCAGATGACTGACTACATGTCATGAAAGTTGTCCCTCAAACTGGCAGGATTGTCACCTAGCTTCGGCCCACTGTTTTGGCTCTGTCAGTTCTGCTTGTTATTATTAGCAGACAAAGTGCCAATGAACTCTCTGTCAGTTGGAAACCAAACAGCAGCCAAAGATTGCAGCCATCTGGTGAAGATTAAAACAGGTGAGTGTCGTGGGGTCAGTATATTGGGCCTACCATTTTTTGGTAGCCAGAAACCAAAGTCAGTATAATGTCACGGTTTTCTAATTTGAAAATTTTGGATTATTATCCGCGTAAGGGCAGTAAATTTATACATTGTCTTGGAAGAAAATTAGACTCTAACAAATGTAAGCTCATGTGTGTAGTACAGTTGGTTTCCAATTGAATAGCCAGCAATAGCTGAAGCTTGTTTAAGAAAATCACTTACATTTGGAAGGGTTGAACATTGTCTTCCATCAAAAAGGCCACAGTGTCTCCAATAAAAAAACTATATATATCCCTCCAGATGAGAT
The DNA here is from genome assembly GCF_033978795.1 of Nerophis ophidion. Classification (NCBI taxonomy): domain Eukaryota; kingdom Metazoa; phylum Chordata; class Actinopteri; order Syngnathiformes; family Syngnathidae; genus Nerophis; species Nerophis ophidion. Next base: position 60,428,321 of record NC_084621.1, on the reverse strand, counting down.
CCGCACATGCAGATATGCTTTGATGGAGTTTTGATGTAGGCTCTTACCGGGTAGACCAGACAAAGTGTCAATACTGCATTGGAGCCTTGAATATTGGCCGATACCCAATATTGGTCCAATAGTATATCAACAGATATCTTAGATACTGGTGTAAACTATCCGATCAAGTGAAATGACTCGAACAGAAAACAGTTGTTGGTTTTTGATAACACTAACCTATTCATAATTAATGCTCTGGAATGGACTTATGTTTTATTTAGGTTGAAGTGGCATCAATTTTTTGGCAACACCAAGTGGCCTTACATTTTTAAAGGGGAACATTATCACCAAACCTATGCAAGCGTCAATATATACTTTGCTGTTGCAGAAAAAAGACCATGTATTTTCTTAACCGATTTCCGAACTGTAAATGGGAGAATTTTGGCAAATTAAACGCCTTTCTGTTTATCGGTCTTTTAGCGATGACGTCAGAACGTGACGTCACAGAGGTAACACACCCGCCATTTTTGTTTTCACATTACAAACACCGGGTCTCAGCTCTGTTATTTTCCGTTTTTTCGACTATTTTTTGGAACCTTGGAGACATCATGCCTCGTCGGTGTGTTGTCGGAGGGTGTAACAACACTGACAGGGAGGGATTCAAGTTGCACCACTGGCAAGAAATCTGCCGTAAGACCCCCATTGAATTTGCCAGAGTGTCTGCACATTTTACCGGCGATGCTAAGACAGACATGGCACAGAGATGTATGGATAACCTGCAGATGCATTTTCAACGATTAAGTCAACAAAATCACAAAGGTGAGGTTTGTTGATGTTGTTGACTTATGTGATAATCAGACATATTTGGTCACGGCATGACTGCCAGCTAATCGATGCTAACATGCTATGCTAATCGATGCTAACATGCTATTTACGCTACCTGTATGTACATTTGAAACTAGATACCCACATTTAATGCGAAACAAACACTTACCAATCGACGGATTTAAGTTGCACCAGTGTAATAGATGCAAAAGTCCTGATCGTTTGGTCTGCACATTTTACCGGCAATGCTAATAAGGTGGCCATGCTATGGGCCACTTCATTAGGTACACCCATGCTATGGCCGAATAGCGTCAATAGCTGTTCGCTCAATAGCTTCAATTTATTCTTCAATTTCGTTTTCGCTATCTGCCTCCATACTCCGACCATCTGTTTCAATACATGCGTAATCTGTTGAATCGCTTAAACCGCTGAAATCCGAGTCTGAATCCAAGCTAATGTCGCTATATCTTGCTGTGGTAACCGCCATGTTGTTTGTAATGGCAGCCCTGTATGACGTCACAGGGAAATGGACAGTCGCATCGCAAATAGCAAAAATCAAGAACTTTAAAGCTTTTTTTAGGGATATTTCGGGAGGTGTACAATTTTGAAAAAAACTTTGAAAAATAAAATAATCCACTGGGAACAGATTTTTATTGTTTCTAACCATTTTGCAATTGTGATAATGTTCCCCTTTAATCAGTTAGGCTCATGATGCGAACATATACAAATGTAATTATTTGATACTTGTTTACATTGACACATGTTTGATTGTGCAATATTGTTCAATTAAGTGCTATTGTGTGCTTAACTGTTGTGGAGCTTTGAGCTCTTAGATGTTTTATAGCCTACCATGTTTACCTCTTGTAAAGGACTTCAATAAAAGACAGGAACGTACTACCTTTGTGTGCTTATTGGAAGACATTTAGATGTTGACTGGCTGTCCAGATTTGCACAGGTACACACGCTACAGGAGTACTTGTATCAGATAATTTAGATGCAAGCTGTTTTTTTTGCTGATACCAAACAGATAACTGATACCAATATTGGGTCAGGACATCCCTACTATGGCCTTGGGATGTAGCGATAAAGTCGATGAAGTTATACAACTGTCACCGGTTGTAGCGGACATTTTTTTCCAGCCCGATCCAAGCTATAAGTAGTCTGCTTTAATCGCATAATTAAACAGTATTCTGGACATCTGTGTTGCTGAATCTTTTGCAATTTGTTCATTTAATAGTGAAGAAGTCAAAGTAGAAAGATGGAGGTAGGAAAAGGTGTTTCGCGGCCGCCTTTAGCAACACAAACACAGCCGGTGTTTCCTTGTTAAAAATTCCCGAAGGTGAAGCTTTTCTATGGAACAGAGAGGTCAAGCGAACAAGGTTCCCGACCACATGTCAACCGGGAAGTTTTGGTGAGAAAATTGTGGTAGTAAGTTGGCTTTTACCGTAGTTATGAGCGGAGCTTGCGTCCTCCTGCAGCTGCCGCGGACTATTACCTCCTCCCACCGCAGACACTGGCGGTCAACACACCCGTGGCCACACCACTCCGACTTTCAGGTACCATATGATTTCACTAAAACACTAGTAACACAATAAGCAGATAAGGGATTTTCCAGAATTATCCTAGTAAATGTGTGTAATAACATCTGAATTGCTCCCACTGCCGTCGCCTTTTTTTTTTTCTATTCCTTCACTCTCACTATCCTCATCCACGAATCTTTCATCCTCGCTCAAATTAATGGGGAAATCGTTGCTTTCTCGCTGCTGGTGGCCATGATTGTAAACAATGTTCAGATATGAGGAGCTCCACAACCCGTGACGTCACGCGCACATCGTCTGCTACTTTCGGTACAGGCAAGGCTTTTTTATGAGCGACCAAAAGTTGCGAACTTTATCGTCGATGTTCTCTACTAAATCCTTTCAGCAAATATATGGCAATATCGTAAAATGATCAAGTATGACACATAGAATGGACCTGCTATCCCCGTTTAAATAAGAAAATCTCATTTCAGTAGGCCTTTAATAAAAAACACAAAAGTACCTTAAAATTGGTACCGTGGAGTACTGGTATTGATTCCCAGGTACCGAGAATTGGCACCGTATTTGTTCAAATACACTAAACCTCAGTTTTAATGTATTAAAATCCATAATTGGCTTAAATAATGCATACATGTAGCACTGATTTTGTCAATGCTATCGGACAATTAGCATGTGGAAGACTGAATATGAGGGAAATGTGCTTGTTGTGTTGTGAAAGCAGCATATTTTAATCAGCATTAAGAAAACAATGTATGTATGAAGTCCATGTCATTGAAGTTTCTGTCAAACTAAAGGTTCCAGAAACATTTTCACTGTGCTATAGACAAATGCTGGACAGAAAAAATAAATCCATTAACATTTCTTAAATTCTTCCCCCAACTATTTACACTTGTAGTACAGCTTGGCCAACTTCTCCTTAACTGGATGTTATTTTATTTGGATCGGGGCCAGCTTGCACAAGCGGCAGCCCTGGCTGTGTAAACAGCTGTCACCAGCAGGCGTCAAAAAGGGTTGGCTATCTGCAGAGAGAGGTCACTTTTTTTTTTTCCGTAGTTTACGTATTTTCTGGCTAATTGCTTCTAAGATGGATACTGCTTTGTTGTGATAATGAACAGTAGTGAAGTGAGGCTGGGTATCATCAGCGAGCACCAGTGCGTGCATGAATATTCATGAGTAGACCGGACTGTCTACTCTTGAGAGTGACGATGTGAAAATAATCAACTGTGGTTTGTAAGCACAAGTGGGGCACAGTTGAGCATCCAAAACGGTTATATTTATGCATCCAGGACTGATCATTTTAATGCAAACTGTTTTTTCTCCTTCCATTGATTATGTAGTTCAGTGAGTGTTTGAATTCATCGCTCTGCCGTACCATATAAAAAAGTTCAAATAAACAGCAACACAGTATTTGTGATTTATATAAATTTTATATGCAGTAATTATAACCACACATGCAAACAAAGTGCAGTACTTTTTGTGTAGAAACAAATCCGGATTCCGCACTTAAATGTACAAGGCAGTGTGGTGTCTCTGAGTGATATGGCCTTAAAAATAAAATCTCAGTTTTTTTCACCCAAAAAATGGAGTTGCAATTTTTTTCCCCTTACTTTTTACAGAGGTAATTCAAAACAAAATTTGCTACTATTTGCTATCAATTACCAGTACCGTATTTTTCGGATTATAAATCGCATTTTTTTTCATAGTTTGGCCGGGGGTGCGACATATACTCCGGAGCGATTTATGTGGGAAATTAGTTACACATTTCCTTAAAATATCATATAATACTATTTATCTCATTCGCGAAAGAGACGGAGAAAATCAGCAATCGTCACACACACGTTAACCAATAAGAATTTGGCGGGGGAGGGTCATGGCAGAAGTGCATTGTGGGTCATGGGATGCTGACTGCTACATGCTATATGCTACTGCCGTAGCTATTAAAATGGATCATTTCAAGGTTGGCGGTAACTTATAAAAACTGAGAACGGCTGAACAAAAATGGCACCCAAAAGGAAATCATGTACTGCAGATTACAAGCTGGACGTAGTGAAATATGCAGCGGAAAACGACAAGAGGAAGCGGCGCATACCTTTGGAGTTATTTAGAAGCGACATCGAGGAAGAAGATTTCATCGCATTTATCGGAGTGACAGATATTTTGGTAAACGTATAGCATGTTCTATATGTTATAGTTATTTGAATGACTCTTACCATAATATGTTACGTTAATATACCAGGCACCTTCTCAGTTGGTTATTTATGCGTCATATAACGTACACTTATTCAGCCTGTTGTTCACTATTCTTTATTTATTTTGAATTGCCTTTCAAGTGTCTATTCTTGCAGTTGGGTTTTATCAAATAAATTTCCCATAAAAACTCCACTTATATCCCATTACGACGTATATATGTTTTTTTCCTTCTTTATTATGCATTTTCGGCCGGTGTGACGTATACTCCGGAGCGATTTATAATCCGAAAAATACGGTAGTTTGAAATTACACTGCATGCACTGCATCTTACTCCAGCAACATTGTAATTTGTACAATGTTATTTGTAGATTACATATATTGTATTTTTTATGCAATAATTTTCAAATAACTACATCAAGAGCTGGGAGGCAATACTTTTGTAAACAAAAATGCATTATTGTACATTGCATGCAAATACTAATTCCCATGACTTAAACAAGTTGAAAAACTTATTCGGGTGTTACCATTTAGTGGTCAATTGTACGGAATATGTACTGTACTGTGCAATCTAGTTATAACATTTTCAAAAATCAATCCAAAAAAAACCATTGAGATTAATAAAGGGCAAACTTAAAGCATTTGTATTAAAACAAAATACTTCTGTAAATAAGAATGAATGCATGCATGCAAAAAAAAATACAATAAATCAAAAAAAATACTAATAATCCTTAAATTGTAATACTAATCAATTATATCACTAAAGTGAAAACTTAAAGCTTCTATTTTGAATAACATACTACTGGAAAATAAAAATATAGTAATGTATGTTGTGTGCAAATAAATTAACAAGTAAAACATTGAGATGGCTGTATAGTCTTAGTAAATGGATGAATAAAGGATTTTCCGTAAGGTATCCTGGGCTCCTTGTTAGTGTATTGATGTTAAAGACAAAGTACACTTTGTTGCCCATGTAATATATCACTATATTGATGATGCAGTGTGTTATAATTTCAAGAGTTTTGGAGCAGTACAAGCGCATATGACAGGGCTATTCAACTACATAATAAAGAGGGGCACAGTTTTAAAAGCCCAAGGGCTAAGGGGCCGACATCAAAGTTTGGATGTTTCGTTATAAAATAACTCAGAAAGTTATATTCCTTTGAGACTGCTTCTACTTAATTGCTAAGTTAACACATCAGCTTTCACTGCACTGTCAATAAATGCATTACTCTGCTCTCATTACTCGTTTTTCATTGTGTGCGGCTTGACAGATAGTTAACAGCATGAAGCAGCAGACGATTTGTTGATGATTGATGTTTCATCTTTTGAATTATTTTCCTACGTCAGTTTGATTTATTTACACTTCTTCCATCATTTAGGTTTGTAAGACTGAAAATATAACATCCATTGTGTGTTTTACTTAAATAAAATAGCAGGTTTCGTTCTACTACATTGACACTATAAACCACGTTCACACATGTATAAATTAAACTGCATCCACAGCAAACATTGCACACATGTGGCTCAACACAATTAAACCTAAGGTGTTGCGTTATCACCCTCTACTGGTCAAATTTAGCGCTACATGTATTAAACAAGGTTTGATCGCAACAGTTAGTTACTCAGCCAAAAAACAGCACGATCATGAGTACAAAAGACGTCACAAAGTCATCAATTTTCAATTAGGGTTAAACAGTTTACAGGTACTAATATAGTACCATGGTACTAATGTATCAAAAACAGTACTATACTCTGTTTGAAAAGTACCGGTACTTTTTGGTACTCTTGTAAATAAGGGGGACCACAAAAAATAGCAATATTGGCTTTATTTTAACAAAAAAATATTGCTGTACATTAAATAAATGTTTGTTATTGCAAGTTTGTCCTTAAATAAAATTGTGAATATGCAAGAAAACTTGTCTTTTATTAGTAGCTAAGCAAACAAAGGCTCTTAATTTAGCTGCCTACGTATGCAGTAAAATATTGTGTCATTTATCATTCTATTAAATTTGTCAACATTGTTATTTTTATTTTTTTATTTAGCCTTTATTTAACCAGGTAATAATCCCATTGAGATCAAAGATCTCTTTTCCAAGGGAGACCTGGCCAAGAGGGCAGCAGCAAGGTTACAATAAAAACAGTAAACAACACATAAAACATCACATTTACAACATTAAAACTTGCTCATATGACACATGTGCATACAGACAAGGTAGACTGCAATCCTCTCACAGAAACTTTAAACTCATTGAATGTAACAAGGGTTTGAAGTTGAATATTCGATTGTAGGTTATTCCAAGCCTTCGCTGCTGAAAACCTAAATGCTTTCTTGACCAGTTCAGTTCTTACTTTGGGGATGACAAATTGAAGAACATTCATTGAACGCAGACTGTGACTTCCTTGTTTTTTTTGTTAAAAGACAATATAGATAAGATGGAGTGATACCCAGAATGGTTTTGTAGATGAAAACATACCAAGGATTGAGGCGTCGAGCACATAAAGATGTCCAGTTAAAAATTGAGTATAAGACACAATGTTAAGGACAAGTGGTAGAAAATGAATTATGAATTTACTGTACTGTTAATATCTGCTTATTTTCTGTTTCAGCATGTTCTATCTACACTTCTGTTAAAATGTAATAATTACTAATTATTCTGTTGTTTGACATTTTATTTTGGATGCTACCACAAATTTAGGTATCAATCCGATCGATACCTAGTCGTTACAGGATCAGACATTGGTCAAATTCAGATTCCTCATGTGTCCAGGGACATATTTCCTGAGTTCATAAACATAATGAGGTGGCGTACCGGTACTTTTCAGAGGCGGTATAGTACCAAATATGATTCATTAGTATCGCCGTTCTATACTAATACCGGTATACCGTACAAATCTAGTTTGAACATGGGAAAATGAAACACTGTACTTAAATACATCTTTGGCGTACCACAAGATGGAGCCCGTGTACGTACCACAGTTTGAGAGTCACTGCCCTACATGAATGTTATCCATCCATGATATTGAAGTTTGAACTGCATCCGACTGCATCCTCAACCAGGATCACATGCAGTACTTTCCCTGAGAAGAAAATGTATTTTGCTCAGACATCATTGTTTTCATTTTGCTTGATCCGTTTACACTTATTTTGGACACTCATACCTCATGGCATTAATCCCAAGATTTTATTTCCATGTGGCACCGATGAAAAAACAAAACACAAGAATGCAGTACTGAGGGCTGAGTGTAGGCTTTGGGCGCCGACACAGTTCGGTTAGTGGTGCCAGCCATTCAGGAGTAGTTTTGTGGGGAAAGCACAATGAGGCCAGATGACGGAAGACCAAACACCTGCTAGATGTCTGGATTCAATTTATCTGTTTATCACCAGTGTGAAACATCTCTTTTAAGTCATTTGCTGCTGCTGGTAAAATTTAGACTATGGCTGGTTGAGATTGGCTCTGCTGCTTTACATTTTTTAAAGGTTGAACAAGAGACATTTGCTGTCATTTGGTATAATTAGGGAAACGACCTAATATAGATATTAGATCCAGTTACACTTTGGGGGAGAGACATAACGCCTTGATGTTTAGTTTTTTTGTTGTTGTTGTTGCAGGCAACATGTGTGAAACCGAGACCAAGACTTTGCCATCTGTTCCCTGTGGTGCGTTCCACTTTTGACCCTTCACGATCACCACAGATCTCCCTCCTGGCCTTGGTGGGCGAGGCGGCTTGTCAGTTTGTCTCTTGTTTTAAGTCTATGGAGGTAGAACTCTGTCGCAGACATTTGTATTCGATCTTTTCTGTGTGATGGAAAATAGTTGTTTATGGTTTAAGTTAATTTCAAACATACAGTTGTGGTCAAAAGTTTACATTTGTAAAGAACAGAGTGTCATGGCTGTCTTGACTTCCCAATAATTTTTACAACTCTTATTTTTTTGCGATAGAGTGATTGGAGCCAATACTTGTTGGTCACAAAAAACGTTCATGAAGTTTGGTTCTTTTATGAATTTATTATGGGTCTACTGAAAATGTGACAAAGTCTGCTGGGTCAAAAGTATACATACAGCAAAGTTAATATTTGGTTACATGTCCCTTGGAAAGTTTCACTACAATAAGGCGCTTTTGGTAGCTGTCCACAAGCTTCTGGTTGAGTTTTTGACCACTACTCTTGACAAAATTGGTGCATTTCAGCTAAATTTGCTGGTTTTCTGACATGGACTTAATTTTTTAGCATTGTCCACACGTTTAAGTCAGGACTTTGGGAAGGCCATTCTAAAACCTTAATTCTAGCCTGATTTAGCCATTCCTTTATCACTTTTGATGTGTGTTTGGGGTCATTGTCCCAACTGCGACCAAGACCCAACCTCTGGGCTGATGATTTTAAGTTGTCCTGAAGAATTTGGAGGTAATCCCCTTTTTTCCTTGTCACATTTACTCTCTGTAAAGCACCAGTTCCATTGGCAGCAAAGCAGGCACAGAGCATAATACTACCACCACCATGCTTGACGGTAGGCCTGGTGTTCCTGGGATTAAAGGCCTCACTTTTTGTCTTCCAAACATATTGCTAGGTATTGTGGCCAAAGGGCAAATTTGTTTTTCACCTGACCACACAACTTTGAGCTGTTTGGCCAGAATACCCAGCAATATGTTTGGAGGAGAAATACAAAGGTTGAACATGGTACATCACAATCTCCAGTTACTCTTTTCAACATGTTTGAAAAGGAGTAGGACTAGGAAAAGTTTTTTTTAGAAAGCATTTATGATCACGTCTTCAGGGTCTGTGCCAATAAGCTTTTCTCCAAACATGGTGAGGAACAAAAATAGATTTTTTTTGTCAGACTTAGTTTGTTGTTTGATCTTCAAACTGTTATCTTTTTATCCCATGAAATGAGACTTTTAAAGAGGCCTGAGTGATGGATTGATTGTATCGGTTCATTCAAGTGTTTTGTTCTGCGGACTTTTTAGAATTCTACGGTGTTCCGTTGGCCCCAAGGAGCTTCTGTAGCTTGCCCTCCACCCCCGTTACCTAGATAGAGCTGTACCCACAACGCCAACATGGTTAACAACAGCAAGAAGCTTATTGTACATCTGTGCTGGTTGATTGGCCACCGATTAGTATTGGCTGATTTTCCTGTAAAAATATATTACCGCCATGGCTGATTAGTGCATTTTTAAAGTCCATCACAAGTGCCGATCCCCTCTTGCTGACTCTGCATTTACTTTAAGTATGCCGGCTGACAAGCGGCTAGTAGCGTGGAGCTGCTCCTTCAGTTGATCATAATCGCCTCCATTATGGCAAATAAACTGCATTTCTTAATATCTTAAGTGTCATTGTGAAATATTATTGTCACCAGAGGACACGACTCCACATGTTACGGACTGAGAGCAATTTTGGAACAAGCATGCTAATGGCTACGCTAGCTTTTAACAACATCCTGAAATAAGTGCTTAGTAAACTTTCAAAAGTGCAGCTGGAACTGTGTTTGAGCAGAAAGTAAACAGTTATTAACAAGTAAATTAATTCAAAACGTATTGAGAAAAGATAATATACCAACAACTGTTGGTGTGTCAGGATTGTCACAGTCAATACACGACATGTATAAGGAGTGCGGAAGGGTCCAGTAATTGGTGGTGTCGAAACCAAAAGTAAAAGTAATATCATCATATGATCGACACTTGAGCGATTAGGTCAATATTTTAAAATAAAGATAAAGATAACATTATATATATATATATATATATATATATATATATATATATATATATATATATATATATATATATATATAGACCCCAAAAAAGGGAATAAGCGGTAGAAATGGATGGATGGATATATATATATATATATATATATATATATATATATATATATATATATATATATATATATATATGTAGGTGTGGGAAAAATCACAAGATTACTTCATCTCTACAGAACTGTTTCATGAGGGGTTCCCTCAATCATCAGGAGATTTTTGATGAAAAATGATGATGATTTCATGAAACAGTTCTGTAGAGATGAAGTAGTCTTGTGATTTTTCCCACACCTACATATTGCGCTCTACCACGGTATCAAGCACTTTTCTCTGGATAATCCAATCAAGACATATATATATATATATATATATATATACATATATATATGTCTTGATTGGCTTATCCAGAGAATAATGCTCGATACCGCAATATGTAGGTGTGGGAAAAATCACAAGACTACTTCATCTCTACAGAACCGTTTCATGAGGGGTTCCCTCAATCATCAGGAGATTTTAATGGAATCATTCACATACAATGATTTATATAGGGCACAGAGTGGGTGGGTACAGTCAGGCGTAGGGGCGTGGTGATTGGCTCATGTGTTACCTAGGAGGTGTTTCCGTCTGTGGCGGCATGTTGAAATGATTTCACTGCGCTTGTTGAGGGATGACTGGTCTGGATGATATATAATAAACAGTTTCACCTTTAAGCATAGGTTGCATCTTTTATTACCACTGTTGTAAGGTGTGCTGGATGCAAGAATTTGCCATGTTTTTGAATATTCAACATTATTGTCTTTGAGGTTCCAAATGTGCTTGCTGAGTTCTGTAGAATTCCGCAAAGTCTGGTTTCTAAAGGAGGCCTTGTGAATATTCCATCCGGTTTTAAACGCTCCTTTGGTTAATCCTACGTACGCGTCGGATGTGTTAATGTCCTTGCGTGTTACCTTTGCTTGGTAAACGACTGATATTTGTAAGCACCCCCCGTTGAGAGGGCAATCAGGTTTCTTGCGACAGTTACATTCCTTATTGGTTTCAGAGTTGCCCCCAGACTAAACGACTCGTTTTATTATTTTTTTTCAAACATTAGTTGATCCCCAAAATATTTATAATGAATTTGCAGATTTTTGATTTCAAAAGAATATTGTCTTAAAAGTTTTAATAATTAAATTTTTCCCCCCAAAAATATGTTTTTTTTACATAGAAAAAACATGTAATTCACCCTTAAACGGTAACAATTCCAAAATATACGTTTCCCAATAGACAATGACAACACAGTTGATATAATATTTCTGATGCTTTTATGTACGGTGTTGCTGCTCAGAGATAACAGTTTTGTGTTACTCGCCATTAAACGTTATCCTCCAGTAAAGTAAGGGCTCATTTTACAGTCTTTCAAAGTGGCCCTTAAGGGCTGTTTTTGTTGCATGGTAATTATTTGCTTCACTTTTAATTAGCCATTTAGCTACTGCTGTGCAATTCCTGTGACAAAAATAAGTATTTTAAACATTACTTTTTTCTTCCAGTGATTTAATGGACCATGAAACGATTTGTTCTTCAATGGTTTTGGCTACTTCTGCTGGCACTGTCCGTCAGTAAGAAGCAATAAATCACTTAAATGACACTTCTATATATTTTTTATGATTTAAAACTTGGTTTTGGAAGGCACCTGGTCCAAAGACATATCGTCCATCTGGATCTTTTTACGCTTTTTGGCAACTTTGGGGAAGATCCACATCCAACACCTCTTGGTTCTCAGATGTGAGAGCTCGGAGTGGGGATGACTTTTGTCAAGGTGCTGACAAACGGTGCAGATAAAGCGATCAACACTTGGGGTGAGCATGGAGCGCAAATATTCAGAGCATGCCCACCGACTTTCCTCATCCTCTCCTGTGACGCCCACCTGGCAAAGAAAAACCAGCAATGAATGAGTGAGTGAATGAATGAATTACTAGACTACTAGGTGTGAGTTTTATGTGTTGTGAAATACCAACATGTGGCCTAATCTACCAACCTCTTTCTTCTTTCTCCTCTAAAGGGAAGCACATTTTTCTCACAGCTTGAGTAGATTTTCAGGAACATACTGGATGTAATGAAATATTTAAACCTCCTGACGTTGCCTCTTTTTTCCCGGCACTGTTGATTACCATATTTTCCGGACTATAAAGCGCACTTAAAATCATTTATTTTCTCAAAAATCGACAGTGCGCCTAATGTAAGTAATACTTTTGGTTGAGCATACCCACCTCGAAACTATTTCATTTTCTACATGGTGAAATAATAAGTGTAACCAGTAGATGGCAGTCAAACATAAGAGATAGGTGTGGACTGCACTGGGGTGGGTCTCAAGTATACAACGCCAACATTTTAAATGTTCCATTGAAAATGTAGAACATTACAAACAGCGTTCAAAAATCCATCAACATGTTTTTAGTACGACTTTGGTAAGCTATGAAGCCGTACCGCTTTAAGGATTGTCGGCGCATTAAACATACGAGTATTATTATGGTGTGTGTATAAGGTGAAACATATCAACTGGCGTTTTGTTTCGCAATATTATGCAAAAGCAACTTTTCTTACCTTCTGGTACCTGCTGATCTATATTTGGGATCTGCATAAATCCTGAAAAATTGCGCGGGTCTGCGCCGACGCCGTAGTTGATAAGCGTCTTCTTTTTCTCTATCTTCTTGTTATGGGACATTCATCCTCCGCTGTTGCCATTTCTTATATAAATCAGTGGAAAGTTCTTACTTATATCCGTCAGTAAACTCGCTATGAGACCACTAAAACATACCGGTGTAGTCAGTTTACATTATTCACCCAAGGAACTTTCATTATTTAAGATCCGGTCTGACGGTTTTTCACAGGATACATTTCCGGTGTGGTTGTTTCCAGATGAGAAGATGCTGCTTTCTTGTTGATTAAAGCAAAATCTGAATGTTATTAAAACAGTTAAATCCATGTTTTGACGCTTCTTCCACTCCCGTCCTTGCACGCTACACTGCTACAACAAAGATGACGGGGAGAAGACGCTGTCGAAGGTGAGCCACGTAAAAAAGACCGCCCGCAAAACGGCACATCCGGAAGCGATTTAAAGATGATCTGTAAAACATAATCCATGTAACATTTTGACCAAAGAACCACCATTACATGTTATGTAGACCACGAGGAAGTGTTTTTAGGTAAGAAAAATAAATAAATAATATGACTCCTGTGCGCCTAATATATGAAAAACGTTTAAAAATAGACCATTTATTGCCAGTGCACCTCGTAATCCGGTGAACCCTATGGTCCGGAAAATACTGAAGTTACTGACATTGTGTCTTAACAGCTAAGACTGATCACTTGTACTGTATGTCTCCTGTGCTCCACTAATCGGAATGAAACACACTTTCCCGCAGTCTACATGCACGTAAAAGAGCAATATGGTCAACAGTAGCTGCTGATGGTGTGTTTGACGGATAGATAGATACATAGATTGTACATTATTGATTCCTTCAGAAGAGTTCCCTCAGAAAAATTAAAAAGAGAAACAGAAGAGAAGAGATAAAGAGAAGCAGCTTGCAGGAGTTAATGTAGAAGTCCATTCCCCAAAGAAAATGCAGTACATTATAAGTACACTACTTTATAAAACGACTGTAGTTGTTTGTAGTACTTTCTATGTAAATGTTTTTTATATAATATTCTTGAGGTATACATCTTTTTTTCAATTTTGAATCCTGCTATATATGTTAAAATTGTGGAGTTTTTTGGAGATTCTGAATTAATGTCATTTTGATTATTTCAATGAAAAAAATAAATGTGATATACAGTATATGCCCATTTGCCCACACAATCCATGTAGGTTGCAGCAGTACAAAGTTATAATACACTACTCTTCCACCACTTGTGGCGCCAACTCTCGCCAAAATGAAACATATTTTTACATGGGTACAATCCAGACTTTATAAAATATGGCTTTGTCATCGGCGGTAATGAAACAAAGCTGATGGCTTAGTGTGTGGAGTGTGGGCTCACACAATCTAATGACGCACTAAAGCCGTCCAAACTTAAGCGGCATCTTGAAATGAAGCATTCAATGCTTGTACATTAAAAGAAAGGAATATAAACTGCAAGTACAGATATTTATATATACATTGATGTATACTTTAGCGCTAATAATAAAATATTAAATCACAAATAATCGCATTTAATTCAAAGCTCATTCATACTTAATCGTGATTATTAACGAATACTTTTTTTTTCCTAATTGGTGTACATGATTGAAATGTACACCTAACATGTGACTCGAGAATTTGTTTGATTAATGCACATACTTGTATGTGTGCTCTCTTTTTCCCCTCTTGATGAAATAAAGAGAAATGTACATTGAATAAATATTAAAGTGTTTAAATTTATTATATGTAAATATTTATATTCAACATTTAAATAATATATTTTTTACGTTTTCTCCACAAATTGTCACACCTATAGATCATGTTTTGTTTTGTCATGTTATGTTTTTGATTTTGGACATTCAGCCACGTTTTGCACTTCCTGGTTTTGTTTGTTTCCATGCCAACGTATTAGTTCCAACCTTGTCACGCCCCTGCCCTCAGTCCCGCACCTGTTCCTGATTATCACAGCCAGTATTTAAGTATTTTCTTTCTGTTCATCATTCTGGGATCTTCTCACACATGCGCACGCACCCGACCCATGCTGCACCTCCTTCATGTCCTTGTCCATAGTTCCATGCCGTGTAAGTTTTTGTATTTATGCCATTGTTCTAGTTTTGTTTATAGTTTATTATTATTCATAGCCAATTGTTTTTGTGCAAAGTCCTTTAGTTTATGTCCATCATTTCATGCCATCGAGCAGGTGTTTTTGTTTCACGTTTGTAGTGTTTAGCCAAGTTTCTTCCTCCATTGCGAGTGCTTTTTGTTGTTTATTTGTTTATTAAATAAACAACCATGTACTTACATTCATGCCTGACTCGTCCCACATCATCTTTGCATCGAGGAAGCACAAACATCCACAGCCCAAGCCTGACACAAATGTCGCTACTAATTCTCACTCTGTCTCGTCTCTTTCTTCTCTGTCAGTCTAGGCCAGGGGTCGGCAACCCACAATGTTAAAAGAGCCATATTGGACCAAAAATAAAAAATAAATCTGTCTGCAGCCGCAAAAAATGTAAAGCCTTATATAAGTGTTATAATGAAGGCAACACGTGATGTAAGTGTCTATATTAGTTGTATTAGACCACGGTCAAAATGACTATGTGTCGCAGACCGATGCAACAGATATGTTGAAATGTAATATTTATTCGTACACATTTTTACATTAGAACACATTACTAAAACAGAGACTTTTCAGAGGGTGTGATAACTCCTGGAAATTATGTGTGCTCAGGTTGGGCAGAAAAGGACACTACAAATAAAATGAGCTCAAATATACCTAAAATACGAGGCATAATGATGCATTATTTACATACAGCTAGCATAAATAACATATTAGCATTGATTAGCTTACAGTCATGCAGTGACCAAATAGGCCCGATTAGCACTCCACACAAGTCAATAACATCAACAACGCTCACCTTTGTGGATTCACGCACAGCATAAGACGTTTGATGGACAAATAGAGACATAGAAGATGTGGCTTAAAACACGTCTTTCTGTGGCCGCATCAAGGAAAGTTGTACATGTAAACAAACTACGGTGCGTTCAAAGACTGCTGAAATTATAACAAAATGGTGCGTGCCGAATATTCTCATCAGTGAAGCATGTCTAATATAAGCAGTGGGATTTCCAACAATTAGGAAGGTTTGTGTCATGTTTGTCCTCCTACAGCAGTGGTTCTTAACCTGGGTTCGATCGAACCCTAGGGGTTCGGTTAGTCGGCCTCAGGGGTTCGGCAGAGTCTCTGCCACGGAGGAAAAGACACATCCGATTTATCGTGTAAATAAAAACTTCTCCCTATCAGCGAATTATGGATACCCCCGAACAATATTCCCTCTAATTTTCCATCTGATTTGCAGGTTTTGTGATTGATTGATTGAAACTTTCACTAGCAGATTGCAAAGGAAGAGAATACATTATATGAAACAGTACAGTTTACACAGTACAGTACATATTACGTACAATTGACCACTAAATTCAACTTGTTTAAGTCGGGGTCCAGGTTAATCAATTCATGGTAAGGTGTGTAATTTGTTGTGAGTTCATGCATTGTGTTGGTTTTGTTCTTTGAACAAGGTGATGTTCATGCACGGTTCATTTTGTGCACCAGTAAAAAAATGTTTCTTGAATTTGAAAAACCCCCAAAACATTTTATTTTTCACTATGAAACTGTTGGGGTTCGGTACCTCCAACAAGGTTGAGAACCACTGTCCTACAGAAACCATATTAACCCATCCATCCATCCATTTTCTACCGCTTATTCCCTTTGGGGTCGCGGGGGGCGCTCCCGGAAAAGGGTGGAGTGCCATCTCCGGGTTGGGGAGGAGACCCTGCCCCAAGTGGAGGAGTTCAAGTACCTAGGAGTCTTGTTCATGAGTGAGGGAAGAGTGGATCGTGAGATCGACAGGCGGATCGGTGCGGCGTCTTCAGTAATGCGGACGTTGTACCGATCCGTTGTGGTGAAGAAGGAGCTGAGCCGGAAGGCAAAGCTCTCAATTTACCGGTCGATCTACGTTCCCATCCTCACCTATGGTCATGAGCTTTGGGTCATGACCGAAAGGATAAGATCACGGGTACAAGCGGCCGAAATGAGTTTCCTCCGCCGTGTGGCGGGGCTCTCCCTTAGAGATAGGGTGAGAAGCTCTGCCATCCGGGAGGAACTCAAAGTAAAGCCGCTGCTCCTCCACATCGAGCGGAGCCAGATGAGGTGGTTCGGGCATCTGGTCAGGATGCCACCCGAACGCCTCCCGAGGGAGGTGTTTAGGGCACGTCCAACCGGTAGGAGGCCACGGGGAAGACCCAGGACACGTTGGGAAGACTATGTCTCCCGGCTGGCTTGGGAACGCCTCGGGATCCCCCGGGAAGAGCTAGACGAAGTGGCTGGGGAGAGGGAAGTCTGGGCTTCCCTGCTTAGGCTGCTACCCCCGCGACCCGACCTCGGATAAGCGGAGGAAGATGAATGGATGGATGGGGGCGCTGGTGCCTATCCATCCATCCATTTTCTACCGCTTATTCCGTTTTTGGGGTCGCGGGGGGCGCTGGCGCCTATCTCAGCTACAATCGGGCGGAAGGCGGGGTACACTCTGGACAAGTCGCCACCTCATCGCAGGGCCAACACAGATAGACAGACACCATTCACACTCACATTCACACACTAGGGACCATTTAGTGTTGCCAATCAACCTAACCATATTAACACAAAACATATATTTTTTTCCTCATCTTTTTCCATGTTAATACATTTTTTAAAAAGTTCCAGGGAGCCATTAGGGCCCCGCTAAAGAGCCGCTTGTGGCTCGAAAGCCGCCCGTTGCCGACCCCCAGTCTGGGCTCTGGCGTAGTAGAATATGCGTCATTTGCCTGCGTCTGTGCCAAGTTTGTGGGTTAGCGATAACCATGAAACATGTGTTAAGGAATAAACAACACACCATCGTTATTGTGGGGATAGAAATAAAGTAAGCAACCACACCTTCAAAAACATGCTACAAAAAAACGCAATCCCGTTACTCACAAAACAATCAAAAAGAAGCTTATGATAAGCAGACTACGGTGATAACTCAACTCACAGCAGCAGTAGATGGAAATACATTTGGTCTTGTGGAGAGAGCGACATTCCAAGGCTTCCAAGCTTAACTTGCCATTCAATATCCATTTTTCTTTGTCCATTTCTGCTCTCTATTCTTCCTCTGACTCATCATCAGCTGGAATGCTGCTGCTTTTCCGCAGCTACAGTATGGACTGAGGTCACACAAATAGTGCCGTTAAACTTTTGTTTGCTCGTTATTATTGCGTTCACTTGGTCAGCCGTAGTTGAAATGATTATGTGGTTTCTTATCTTTAGAAAATATTTACACCTGTTTAGACATAATTATTGAAAACAAGTTCAATAGTAAGATTACTAATTCAGTGTTAATATTTGAGGGCCCTTTTGCACAGGAAAATTGTGGTTCTGTGGTCAAAAAGGTTAGGAACTCTTGATTGATTGATTGATTGATTGAGACTTTTATTAATAGATTCCACAGTACAGTACATATTCCATACAATTGACCACTAAATGGTAACACTCGAAAAAGTTTTTCAACTTGTTTAAGTTAAACAATTCATGGTAAATTCATGGTAATGGTTGATCAATTCATAACCAGGTTGCTGAAGGTCAATCAGCCTGAATGTTTTTTACCATCGACCGAGTAAACTGGGGAAAGCTACAATTAAGCTACATGGTAGCGCAATGGCCTCTTTGTCCAATTTCTAGTGTGTCTGACGACAGGCTCTGTTCCAGCGGCGATGGGTCCTTACAGGCCTTATCGTCCCCCATCTTGGAACGTCTACCCAACACACTTGCCTTCCTCCGACTGCAAGGTTAATAGTCAAATCGTCCGAATCGTCAACTATTCTGAGACTTTTCAGTCAATCAAAAGTCATTCATTTTCTTCGGAGCTGATTCCCCAATATCAATCAATCAATCAATCAATGTTATTTTATATAGCCCTAAATCACAAGTCCCTCAAAGGGCTGCACAAACCACAACTACATCCTGTGTAGGGCCCACATAAGGGCAAGGAAAAACTCACCTCAGTGGGACGTCCACCATGATGACTATGAGACTACGGGGACCGAAAGCAATGGATGTCGAGCGGATCTAACATGATATTGTGAAAGTCCAATCCATAGTGGATCTAACGTAACCGTGAGAATCAAGCCCGAAGTGGATTCAATACAGTAGCGAGAGTCCCATCTAAAGTGGAGCCAGCAGGAAACCTTACCAAGCGGAGACGGAGCAGCAGCGCTGAGATGTCCCCAAACGATGCATAGACGAGCGGTTCATCTTGGGTCCCGATTATGGAATAGCCGTCCATCCTGGGTCCCTATTTTGGACAGCCAGTACTTCATCCATGGCCACCGGACCGGACCCCCTCCACAAGGGAGGGGGGGACATAGGAGAAAAAGAAAAGAAACGGCAGATCAACTGGTCTAAAAAGGGGGTCTATTTAAAGGCCAGATTATACACATACGTTTTAAGATGAGACTTAAATGCTTCTACTGAGGTAGCATCTCAAACTGTTACCGGGAGGGCATTCCAGAGTACTGGAGCCCGAACAGAAAACGCTCTATAGCCCGCAGACTTTTTTCGGGCTCTGGGAATCACTAATAAGCCGGAGTCCTTTGAACGCAGATTTCTTGCCGGGACATATGGTACAATACAATCGGCAAGATAGGCTGGAGCTAGACCGTGTAGTATTTTATATCAATCAATCAATCAATGTTTACTTATATAGCCCTAAATCACTAGTGTCTCAAAGGGCTGCACAAACCACAACACAAACCACTACGACATCCTCGGCAGGCCCACATAAGGGCAAGGAAAACTCACACCCAGTGGGACGTCGGTGACAATGATGACTATGAGAACCTTGGAGAGGAGGAAAGCAATGGATGTCGAGCGGGTCTAACATGATACTGTGAAAGTTCAATCCATAACGGATCCAACACAGTCGCAAGAGTCCAGTCCAAAGCGGATCCAACACAGCAGCGAGAGTCCCGTTCACAGCGGAGCCAGCAGGAAAACATCCCAAGCGGAGGCGGATCAGCAGCGCAGAGATGTCCCCAGCCGATACACAGGCAAGCAGTACATGGCCATCGGATCGGACCGGACCCCATCCACAAGGGAGAGTGGGACATAGGAGAAAAATAAAAGAAACGGCAGATCAACTGGTCGAAAAAGGGAGTCTATTTAAAGGCTAGAGTATACAAATGAGTTTTAAGGTGAGACTTAATTGCTTCTACTGATTGTAAGTAGTAAAACCTTAAGTGCAGGTGAGCCAGTACAGGCGTAATATGATCAAACTTTCTTGTTCTTGTCGAAAGTCTAGCAGCCGCATTTTGTACCAACTGTAGTCAATACCTACAGTACAGGCCAAAAGTTTGGACACACCTTCTCATTCAATGTGTTGTTGTTATTTTCATGACTATTTACATTGTAGATACTCACTGAAGGCATCAAAACTATGAATGAACACATGTTGAGTTATGTACTTAACAAAAAAAGGTGAAATAACTGAAAACATGTTTTATATTCTAGTTTCTTCAAAATAGGCCCCTTTTGCTCTGATTACTTTTTCGCACACTCTCGGGATTCTCTCGATGAGCTTCAAGAGGTAGTCGCCTGAAATGGTTGTCACTTCACAGGTGTCATAGTTTTGATGCCTTCAGTGACAATCTACCATGTAAATAGTCTTAAAAATAAAGAAAACACCTTGAATTGAGAAGGTTTTTATTCAAACTGTTGTTCTGTACTGTACCACAGTGTCGGTTCCCTCCTATTTGTCTGTATCCTCATGCGCTATCATTTATGCTCATGCAAAGTAAATCATTCCTGCAATTGTTGGATTAAAGATGTTCAACTTCAATTTCCTGCCACATAAAAAATAAATAATGTGTTTTGCAAACACCTACTCTCCTATGGCCCAGCTGAACTAATATGTTCCAAATGGAGCTTCCATGATCTTTGGACTCACCTGAATGCATTTTTGACACATTTTCCAAATATAGTAGAGCCATAATATAATATTTCACACAGCAATAACTTAGGTTTGAAATGTATCATCTTTATTGAAGAAGATGTGTTTTTTGTATTGACTCAAACGCTGATTTATAGGTCTAATGGGATTTCAGCAGGGGTAAATCACTGCAACATCTGCTTTTTTTTTTCTATACCAAAGATTGAATAAAGATGTAAAAGAGAGGAAGAGTTGGCGAGAAGCAAACCGCATGTTTGCCTTTGCCCAAAGGGAGATGGTCTGCCATTGTAAGCTGTGAGATAACTCCTCCAGTGCTTCACTCTTTCAATGTCATAAAAGGCTCTTGCACCTGCTCTGCCTTAAAACAATATATAGCCTGGATATCACCATTGCAAGGATGAAAGGCACACGCCAAATGATAACATGTGCCTGTTGACAGGAAGCGGCCATAAAACAAAAACGAATAGAAACTAACATATGTTGGCTAATTCGATGGCTACTGGTGCAAGGTTTGACAGGTCTGGTGTTGCGATGGAGAGATGTGGAAAAAAATGGCCACATAATACTGTGAGATTAGGTCAGCAAGGTCAACTTCTTTTTCTAATTTTCCTCCAACAAGAATTACAAGATCTCGCGTCAGACAGAGACAGATGCGGTTTGACCCCGGCCATAGGATTATAAAGCGCGGTTCGTCATAAAACGAAAATAACGTGCGTGAACTAACCTCCGGTCTTCACTTTGAATTGGTCAGTGTGTGCAGAGGTCTGCGCCACATGAGTGGAGCCGGACAGATGGGTGGAAGGTGCAGAGATTTTATCGCCAGATTGATGGTGACTCAGAAATGCGGTTGATGTCTGTCTGACAGCTGCGATCTGAGGGAATATGCACAGGTGAACATTTCAAGAATCTGAGCATTTCAGTTTTTAGCATCAAGAAGATGCCTTGCTTGGTTTATAACCTAAGACCGTGGTGAACACATTTCTGCAAAGCAGGATTATTATTAGTCAATCATTATTAGAGGCATAAAAAACTGTTAATTAACATTATTTGAGCCCCATAAACATGAAACAACACATTTACACTTGTTTCTCCCAATATCCGCCTCCGCTTGGGATGGTTTCCTGCTGGCTCCGCTGTGAACGGGACTCTCGCTGCTGTGTTGGATCCGCTTTGGACTGGACTCTCGCGACTGTGTTGGATCCATTGTGGATTGAATTTTCACAGTATCATGTTAGACCCGCTCGACATCCATTGCTTACCTCCTCTCTAAGGTTCTCATAGTCATTATTGTCACCGA
Organism: Nerophis ophidion; assembly: GCF_033978795.1. Taxonomy (NCBI): domain Eukaryota; kingdom Metazoa; phylum Chordata; class Actinopteri; order Syngnathiformes; family Syngnathidae; genus Nerophis; species Nerophis ophidion. The sequence continues at coordinate 60,406,064 of NC_084621.1, read as the reverse complement.
CGTCCCACTGGGTCATTATTGTCACCGATGTCCCACTGGGTGTGAGTTTTCCTTGCCCTTATGTGGGCCTACCGAGGATGTCGTGGTGGTTTGTGCAGCCCTTTGAGACACTAGTGATTTAGGGCTATATAAGTAAACATTGATTGATTGATTGATAGTAGCCTGATCTATGTTTTACTGTAGATTACAGTACTCACAGGTAGGGCTGGGCGATATTGACGAAAAAGTATATCTCAGTATATTTTTATATATATCCCGATATATTTTCTGGTGAAAGTATACATGTAAAGTTATTGTTGCGATCCGCTACTTGGATCACCACATATGGTTTATACTTCCAGTTGTTGTATCACTGTTGTTCTACACCCTTACTTCCTGTTTAGTCAGTCACCATGGTTGCTCATTGATCCCACCTGCTAATCACGGTTTCTGCACAACTGTCACTTTTTGATTACTCCCCTATTTAAGCCCGTCCCTTTTCGTTATTCTTCCTTGGACTCTTAATTTGCCTTCGAGCAACATTCACGACTGTCTACTACCCGTATGTATTTTCTCGCTAGCTCTTACGCTAAGCCACTCGATATTCCAGCTTTCATGCTGAATGTTTTTTGTTTACTCTTTTGTGTGCTTCGTGCCAAGTATAGTTTTTGTATTTTCTATTCCTAGCTTTCATGCTAGCGCCCTTGGTTTTTTTTTTTGTCTGTTAGCTCCAGTGTTTTTGTTCATAGTCTGTTTTTGTTAAGTGTAATAAATCATTTAAACTTACCGTTGCTGAGTTCATGCCGACGCATCCACGAAGGGACCAATTTGGCATCACTATGCCAACCAGTCGTAACAGTTATTCATTTTTGAGCGAGATTCACTGAAATTGAAGTGAATGACAACTGTACTGCAAACAGTCAGTGGCACTTTTATTAATCCAGTTAGTCAACATGGGTATTAACAGCACAGAACATAAACTGTTTAAGTAGTACAAAATTACATAACAATAAAAAATAAAAACATCTACGTAAAATTAATAAAAACTGTGCAAACAAAAAAGATAAAAAAATTATTTGCAGGCAGGCACTTTTTAATTCCCAGTCGACCATGTAATGGACTGTCACTCACGTACGGTTCTGGTCAGCGCCAAGTAAGTGACTTTACCTAAATGTGTACCTATTCGGCATGCATTTTTCGCAGCATTTCTAGTGCAAAACGTGCCTGGCTTGGCAACTCAGGAACTGTTGATTTGATTTGTAAACAACTCAAATGAATGTTTTATCCAGATGCATACATTCGCCTAAATGTGGCAAAGTACTGTAGATGCACTGTCAGTGTCCTGGATGTAGTCGTCATCGCTAAAAGAAAAATCTATGGAAGATAATCCCTCTCCCATCTTCCAATAGTTTTCTTAAAGGCCTACTGAAACCCACTACTACCGACCACGCAGTCTGATAGTTTATATATCAATGATGAAATATTAACATTGCAGCACATGCCAATACGGCCTTTTTAATTTACTAAATTGCAATTTTAAATTTGCCACGGAGTCTCTTGTTGAAAACGTCGCGGAATGATGACACGTGCGCGTGGTGTCACGGACTGTCAGGAAATATTAGCTTTGCACTATTTGCGGCTAAAAGTCGTCTCTTTTCATCGCGCAATTAAACAGTATTCTGGACATCTGTGTTGCTGAATCTTTTGCAATTTTTTCAATTAATAATGGAGAAGTCAAAGTAGAAAGATGGAGTTGGGAAGCTTTAGCCTTTAGCCACACAAACACACGGTGATTCCTTGTTTGAAATTCCCGGAGGTGAAGCTTTACTATGGATCAGAGCGGTCAAGCGAACATGGTTCCCGACCACTTGTCAACCGGCAGGTTTCGGTGAGAAAATTGTGTTAAAAAGTCGCCTCTTACCGGAGATCTGTGGAGTTTGCGCCGTCCTTGTATCTGCCGTCGACTTCCCTCAGACACTGGCCTCAAGACACCCGTGGACACACCCCTCTGACTATCAGGTACTATTTAATCTCACTAAAACACTAGCCACACAATAGACGGATAAGGGATTTCCCAGAATCATCCTAGTAAATGTGTCTAAAAACATCTGAATCCGTCCCAATGCAATCGTCTTTTTTTTTTTTTTTTTGTCCTTCGCTTTCAATATCATCATCCACAAATCTTTCATCCTCGCTCAAATAAATGGGGGAATTGTCGTTTTCTCGGTCCGAATAGCTCTTGCTGCTGGGGGCTCCCATTAAAAACAATGTGAGGAGCCCTCACCCTTGTGACGTCATCGTTTGCGACTTCCGGTACAGGCAAGGCTTTTTTATTAGCGACCAAAAGTTGCGAACTTTATCGTCGATGTTCTCTACTAAATCTTTTCAGCAAAAATATGGCAATATCGCGAAATGATCAAGTATGACACAGAATGGACCTGCTATCCCCGTTTAAATAAGAAAATCTCATTTTCAGTAGGCCTTTAATCGCCAATTCCATCCCTTGATGGTGAGTGCCAAGCAGAGAGGCAATGGGTCCCATTTATAATAGTCGTTGGTATGATTCAGCCGGGGTTTGAACCTTCCAGTCCCAGGACGGACACTATAACCACAAACAAGGGCACTGAGCATCATGGGAAAATGATGCTCAAAATTGTTCTGTAATCACAGAACAATTTTGCAACACATATTGAGTCAGAATTGATGGCAGCTACATACTGTAGATCAGGGGTCACCAACCTTTTTGAAACAAAGAGCTACTTCTTGGGTATTAATTAATTCAAAGGCCTACCAGTCTGAAATAAATTGCCTGAAATAGCCAAATTGCTCAATTTACCTTTATTAAATAAATATATATATATATATAAAAATGGGTATTTCTGTCCGTCATTCCGTCATACTTTTTTTTCCCTTTTACGGAAGGTTTTTTTGTAGAGAATAAATGATGAAAAAAACAGTTAATTGAACGGTTTAAAAGAGGAGAAAACACGAAAAAATCTTCAATTTCGACTCTTTAAAGTTCAAAATTCACCTGAAAAAATGAATAGAAAAACTAGCTAATTCGAATGTTTTTGAAAAAAAATAAATAAATAATTTATGGAACATCATTAGTAATTTTTCCTAATTAAGACTGATTTTAGAATTTTGATGACATGTTTTAAATAGGTTAAAATCTAATCTGCACTTTGTTATAATATATAACAAATTGGACCAAGCTATATTTCTAACAAAGACAAATCATTATTTCTTCTAGATTTTCCAGAACAAAAATGTTAAAAGAAATTCAAAAGACTTTGAAATAAGATTTAAATTTGATTCTACAGATTTTCTAGATCTGCCAGAATATTTTTTTTTAATTTTAATCATAATAAGATTGAAGAAATATTTCACGAATATTATTCGTCGAGAAAACAGAAGTTAAAATGAAGAATTACATTTAAATGTATTTATTATTCTTTACAATAATAATATAAAAAAAATACTTGAAAATTGATTGTCAGGAAAGAAGAGGAAGGAATTCAAAAGGTAAAAAAGGTATATGTGTTTAAAAATCCTAAAATCATTTTTAAGGTTGTATTTTTTCTCTAAAATTGTCTTTTTGAAAGTTATAAGAAGCAAAGTAAAAAAATAAATGCATTTATTTGAACAATATTTTCTTGGATTTTCAAATTCTATTTGAGTTTTGTCCCTCTTAGAATTAAAAATGTTGAGCAAAGCGAGACCAACTTGCTAGTAAATAAATACAATTTAAAAAATAGAGGCAGCTCACTGGTAAGTGCTGCTATTTTAGCTATTTTTCGAACAGGCCAGCGGGCTACTCATCTGGTCCTTACGGGCTACCTGGTGCCCGCGGGCACCGCGTTGGTGACCCCTGCTGTAGATGATAGTTACTGTATGTAAAGTTACAGCAGCGTCATTACCAACATAAATACTGTATATATTTTTCCTGTGCGTCCACCCACATTTTCACACCTGCATTCGACTGATAGCATCCAACTAAATAAAGCAGATATCATTTATTCTAGTTTATGATAACATGTTTTCTATAAGTTATGTAGTCTTTATTCTGCAGGTGTGTGGTTTCTTCAGCAATGACTGCCTGCTTTATCTCAAACCTCACCTGGTGCATAACAGGACTCTTCTGGCCTGGCTAATATTTCTTACACCAAGTCTAATTTTGCAGAATTATTACAATCAGGAGAGAAGTCCTGAATTATAAACACGTGCTCGCATCAGTGGCAAGTAAACTGTGGGGAAAGACTTCATCCATAGGAGCTGACTATTTCCAGCTGGAAAGGATTCAGGGCTCCAACATATTTTCAGATGAATTGGAAAAGAAATGTGCCTTCATCACACCGGTCTCACTCCTTTTTTTTTTCTCCACCATTTTTGAGCTAAAGCACTTTCATCGGCTGCCATAGCTGCCAGTTTCACTGCCTTCTTTTCACAAGTTTGTACAATGTTGATGGTTTGGTTCCGTTTTCCGTGGCTGTACGATGACGTGCGGTCGCATATTTCCTTATTCTCTCAATCAATCCCTCTCTTTCTATTTTAAAATGGGGTGGAATAAAAATTATACCATAATTCGGGGTGAAAATAATTGAGTCGAAGAAAGCATTTTGTTCTGTTGGTGAATTTGATGATTTCCACATGAGGACATAAATCTTTGACCTGCTGCTACTGTGTTTCCATGAAAGGTTAGGTCAGAAGCTTCTACATGTTAGGACGCTTGAAGAATACCATTTCTTGCAAGAATATTTTTGTTGTGGGGCTTTCTGCAGTCCTGTACAGCAGTGGTTGTCAATTTTTTTTCAGTGACGTACCCCCTGTGAACCTTTTTTTAATTCAAGCATTTTTGGTTGACAAAAAGAGATAAAGACGTCAAATACAGCACCATGTCAATAGTTTCTGATTTATAAAATTGTATAACAGTGCAAAATATTGCTCATTTGTAGTGGTCTTTCTTGAACTATTTGGAAAAAAGGATGTAAAAATAACTAAAAACTTGTTGAAAAATAAACAAGTGATTCAATTATAAATAAAGATTTCTACACATAGAACTAATCATCAACTTAAAGTGCCCTCTTTGGGGATTGTAATAGAGATTCATCTGGATTCTTGAACTTCATTCTAAACATTTTTTCACAAAAAAAAAAAAAAATCTTTACCATCAATATTTATGGAACATGTCCACATAAAATCTAGCTGTCAACACTGAATATTCCATTGTTGCATTTCTTTACACAGTTTATGAACTTACATTTATATTTTGTTGAAGTATTATTCAATAAATATATTTATAAAGGATTTCTGAATTTTTGCTATTTTTAGAATACGGTATTTCCTTGAATTGCCGCCGGGGCGCTAATTAATTCAAAACCTTTTGTCGCTCCTGCGCTTACCAAAGGCATGCGGTAAAAGTAAGCATGCGCTAATTATTTTAAAACCTCTTCTCACTCCGGCACTTACCAAAAGTATGCAGTAAAAATTTGAGTGTGATGTAAGCTTGGACCTTAAATCCTACTGAACTTCTTCCCTTTATGCAATTTCAAATTACTGGTATTGAAATCAGCCTCCTCCATTTTGAACATGATGACAGGGGAAGTGTCACTCGTGACATCACAAGTTTGAACAGGCGGTAATACTAAGCATGGGCTAATTATTTTGGGAAGCCGGCAGTAATTCAAGGCAGGCGCATACTATATGCCCTGCGACAATTCAAGGAAATACGGTATTTCTTAAAAATCTCACGTACCCCTTGGCATACCTTCATACCCCCAGGGGTACGCGTACCCCCCATTTGAGAACCACAGCTGTACAGTACACGTCTTTGCAAAACAATAAACAGTGTGCGTGCTGCAGTGCTTAATTCATTGTCTGCATTATTAGATTTACATTCCAGAAGCCCAAGAAAAAGAATAGAGACAGTTGTTTTTTGTCTTCCCTTCACTGGAATTCACCGCTGCATTGTTATTTCCTGTACTGCAACCACCTCAGCAAAGTCAAAAGAGAAACACATTTTTCCACATGTATATTAAACTACAATTGAGCTGTGGCTACGGTATTATAAAACATACATCTGTGAAATACATAAAGAATTATAGACTTGATCGTGTCTATTTTCTATAGGTACAGTGTATATACAATGATAAAAGCAATGAGAATTTTTTTCAAACGAATATCCTCTTACATATTGAATTTTGTCATTGGAGACCGCGTGGAGCAGGTGAGATGTGAAAAAAAATAGCATGTAACCACTTACTGGTTTTACTTAATCACATTTTGTCTGCATGGAAAATGGGAAACACATGGGAACCCTGCAAAAACCATTAGGATACACCAAAAAACATGATACCGCTTAGCACACAATATAACATTTTAAATCTTAATAAAATAGTTTGACTTGAAAGACCAGGAAACAGTGGCAAACGTACCAGTTTCCAAGACCTTTTAGCGTCTTAAATGGCTTCACAAGCTGATTGTCATTTCAACGTTTTAAACAGGGATGTAAAAGTTGGCCTTTTTCGGGTTTTGGGTTGCAGCAAGTTGAAATGTGTCAATGTAAATGATTTTATGGGTAATAGGAGGTGAGTGGAAGGCAGCAAATGTAGCTGGCTGTGGGTGGAGGATTTTGGCAGCCCAGAGTCTGGTCAAGTCATGCTTCCCTTGCACTCATAAAAATGTACCTGAGAAGGAGTTTTGGTTTCTGCTGGTTTTCATTGTAGCCTTAATTGCTCTTGATTTGTGTTCAGAGTTGGTCTGGAAGCTGTATTTAGCTTGTAGACTGCAGCACATGTCATGTTTTAAGCTCTGGGTCGGTTTTACATGAATGAAAGACCGAACGTTAACTTGAACAAAGTAAATAGTTCACCCTAATGACGCTAGTATGATTACAATACCTTAACACGAACAAATATGTATGAAAACACTCCTACAGACATCACACATGGGACGGTTTGGTAAATATGAATTGTTTTAGTTATATTGTAAAACTTATAAAATGTTGCTTGGAGGGATGACAAACCCGTGGCATAAACTACGAATTCACCGAACTTATTGGATGTATCTTCAGTTGTGAAAAAAAACCCACAAAACTTTAAGAAACACTACAAGAAATCAAGAAAAATAAATTATGGTAGTCTGTAACAGTTTGATTTTCAGATTAAGCAGAGTGAATAATAAACTCTCTTTGAACCACATCTAAACTACTGTAATATCATCTGGTGTAACATCTTCCCTACCTACCTTCACAAATTAGAATCCATGCAAAAGAAAATTATACGGGCCCGGTCATGGTCCAAGTTTAATGCCCCCACCCGTCATCTATTTCATAAATATCATCTCTTAAGACTGTCAGAGTTCAATATTTATCAAAATGCTTGTTTAACCTATCAAGTCATTTACAAGCTGAATCTTAGGCTCTGTAGTTTGGTTCCCATCTACCATCCCCAGCATGCCCACAAAACTCGTAACTTAGATCTGATAACAGGTAAACATCGTCTACTGGCTTGTACCGCTCTCAGTTTTGTATGCAGGGGACCAAAGATTTGGAACCAGCTTAATGAGAGCCTCAAGATGCTGTATCCATTCTCCAACTTCAAAAAGAAACTGAAAACTTACCTATTAACCACCTATCTCTAATGCCTCATGTGGGGTAGACTACTGTTGGGTTTTGCATGGTTGTATTAATGTATGTATGTATGTGTATGCTTGCTTTGGTACTACTATCTTGTGTTTATTAGATAGCATTGTTGTTGTTTTGTTTTTGTTTTTTGTTGTTGTGCTTGCTACTATGTTTCATCTTTCAATATATATACTGTCTTCTGGACCCCCTGTCAAAGCTTCTTTTAGCTTACTTGGGGGACCCTTTCACGTACCAACATCTTTAAATGATGACCTTTCACCACTACTGTAATTGTTATATGGTATTGTGAATAAACTTCAATCAATCAATCAATGTTTATTTATATAGCCCCAAATCACAAATGTCTCAAAGGACTGCACAAATCATTACGACTACAACATCCTCGGAAGAACCCACAAAAGGGCAAGGAAAACTCACACCCAGTGGGCAGGGAGAATTCACATTCAGTGGGACGCCAGTGACAATGCTGACTATGAGAAACCTTGGAGAGGACCTCAGATGTGGGCAACCCCCCCCCCCTCTAGGGGACCGAAAGCAATGGATGTCGAGCGGGTCTAACATGATACTGTGAAAGTTCAATCCATAGTGGCTCCAAGACAGCAGTGAGAGTCCCGTCCACAGGAAACCATCTCAAGCGGATCAGCAGCGTAGAGATGTCCCCAACCGATACAGGCGAGCGGTCCATCCTGGGTCCCGACGAGCGGTCCATCCTGGGTCTCGACTCTGGACTTGAAACTAAACTAAATAAAGTACTTTCTATTCTATTCTATGAATCACGCAATCATGAGGAAAAATAAAATGCGGAATCATAAAACACAAACAAACCTACAAAACACCACTAGTACTTTGCTGCACCACCTCTGGCTTTTATAACAGCTAGCATGCACTTAACGAGTGACAAACAGTACTCTTCCTCAATCTTGCTCCATCTTTTTCCGATTGCTGTTGTCAGACGAGTTTTGCAGGACCAGTTTATTCAATTTTCACCACCGATTTTTAAGTTGGATTGACTTATTCAAAAAACTTTAAAATGAAATAACACGCCTTAGTCTGCATGAACAGTATTCCAAGCCATGGTACTACTCAAAAGCAATTCAAGTTCTAAAAATGCTGGCCCAGTCGTTTTCTACATATTGTAAAGTACAGTACCGTAACTCTGCCGTTGTATTTCCAAAGACAAACACTGTATAACACACCACATTAATTCAAAATCTAGCTGTCACAAAAGATTGTTGATGTGTGAGAAAGAGGACATTTGAAAATGTTTTATGTGGTTCCTGAAGTAGACGAGTGGCCTTTACACAAGTTATCTGCCCTGCAGGGCTGTCATACTGAAGTACATACCAGGCCTCTTTCTTAATAAGTCCTCATTCGGGGTTCTTCACTGATGTTTGCATGGACCCTGTCTTTCATAAGTACAATGCTTAAGGCTCAGTGGGATCTTCACTTAGATTGTCAGAAGTGGGAATTGTGGACTTGTTTTGCTTCACATAATATATATTCTGTGGCTGAAACCAAAAACGATCTGGTATATCAAATACTAGGAGTGGCTCTTCAAATGGCATGCACGCCTCTCTGCAGTTTTCAGCATGGTAAACCTCGAATACGTAATCTCACAATGACCACTTTTTTACTCATTTTATGTTCATGTGGGTCATTTCTGTTTCAACATGACTGACAGAATAAAATAGTAACAAAACAGAAACCACAAGGGTTGAGGCATCAGATGATTCGTGGGGAATGACAGCAAAGACAAGATGGGCATGTGTCCAATGGCAGGTGTGCTAGAAGGTTTTTGCTGTTTTTTTCCAAGTTCTTCCAGTTTTTGTATGATTTGAACACATATTTTTCAGAGGTTTGTGCTGGTTTTCGTCGTGGTTATTGTACGGCAAAAAACAGTCCATTCGCAGTCCTATAATTCCACAGATTTAGTTGCTGAACAAATAATTAAAAACAAGGACTTTTTATTGAGGCAGCATGGTGGAACAGGGGGTTAATGTGTGGGCCTCACAATATGAAGGTCCTGGGTTGGATTCTGGGTTTGGGATCTTTGCATATTCTCCCCGTGACTGTGTGGGTTCTTTCCAAGTACTCCGGCTTCCTCCCACCTCCAAAGACATGCACCTGGGGATAGGTTGATTGGCAACAGTAAATGGTCCCTGGTGTGTGAATTTGAGTGTGAACGTTGTCTCTCTATCGGTGTTGGCCCTGCAATGAGGGCAAACGGTAGAAAATGGAATGGATGGACTTTTTTTTTATTGAGTATGGCTGCACTAATACGCCACCATTGGATAAAGAAAGTTGCAGAATTAAAAAAATAACTTGTAAAGTCCAAAAGTTACCATGAATTGATTAACCTGGACCCCAACTTAAAGAAGTGGAAAAACTTATTCGGGTGTTACCATTTAGTGGTCAATTGTATGGAATATGTACTGTACTGTGCAATCTACTAATAAAAGTCTCAATCAATCAATCAAATCACAAGATTGTAATGTAAAGGTCAATAGTGGTTACAGCTGGCTCTGGTATGCAAAAAACAAAGGGGAGTCGAAACCGAAGTTAAAAGTTCACAAAATAATATTCAATTCAACAAAAAGGAGGGTGACGGTTTAACAAAAAGACACAACTCACAAATGTACAAAGCAAGCTAATGTGCAAAAAAGAAGGCTCAGCACAGCACAGAGTGAGGTCTTGGGGATCACAGCTGATATCCACTCCTAGCTGATTAAGTCAAACTAGATGCAGGTGTGAAACCTGCAAACACAGAGGGAGAGGAGGTGGCCAAGAAGGCCTCCACTCTGAACCCAGGCCCACAAGGCTCTCACAAGGCCTGGGTCATATAACAGCGTTAACGCAGGTCGCAAGGAAATGGTTTAAAGGGGAACATTATCACAATTTCAAAAGGGTTAAAAACAATAAAAATCAGTTCCCAGTGGCTTGTTGTATTTTTTTATGTTTTTTTTTTAATTTTACCAGTCCCAGAATATCCCTAAATAAAGCTTTAAAGTGCCTTATTTTCGCTATCTTCGAAACCACTATCCATTTCCCTGTGACGTCATACAGTGCTGCCAATACAAACAACATGGCGGTTATCACAGCAAGATATAGCGACATTAGCCCGGATTCAGACTCGGATTTCAGCGTCTTAAGCGATTCAACAGATTACGCATGTATTGAAACAGATGGTCGGAGTATGGAGGCAGATAGCGAAAACGAAATTGAAGAAGAAATTGAAGCTATTGAGCGAATAGCTATTGACGCTATTCGGCCATAGCGTGGGTGTACCTAATGAAGTGGCCCATAGCATGGCTGCCTTATTAGCATCGCCGGTAAAATATGCGGACCAAATGATCAGGACTTTCGCATCTTGTGACACTGGAGCAACTTAAATCCGTCGATTGGTAAGTGTTTGTTTCGCATTAAATGTGGGTATCTAGTTTCAAATGTACATACAGCTAGCATAAATAGCATGTTAGCATCGATTAGCATAGCATGTTAGCATCGATTAGCTGGCAGTCATGCCGTGACCAAATATGTCTGATTAGCACATAAGTCAACAACATCAACAAAACTCACCTTTGTGATTTCGTTGACTTAATCGTTGCAAATGCATCTGCAGGTTATCCATACATCTCTGTGCCATGTCTGTCTTAGCATCGCCGGTCAAATGTGAAGACACTCTGGTACATTTATGGGGGTCTGGCGGCAGATTTTTTGCCAGTGGAGCAAATTGAATCCCTCCCTGTTAGTGTTGTTACACCCTCTGACAACACACCGACGAGGCATGATGTCTCCAAGGTTCCAAAAAATTGTTGAAAAAACGGAAAATAACAGAGCTGAGACCCGGTGTTTGTAATGTGAACATGAATATGGTGGGTGTGTTACCTCGGTGATGTCACGTTCTGACGTCATCGCTGAAAGACCGATAAACAGAAAGGCATTTAATTTGCCAAAATACACCCATTTAGAGTTCGGAAATCGGTTAAAAAAATACATGGTCTTTTTTCTGCAACATCAAGGTATATATTGACGCTTGCATAGGTCTGGTGATAATGTTCCCCTTTAGGGAAGACCCAGTACAGTTAATGTATGTGACTTGTACCTGCTGCTGTAGTTTACCGTTTAGAGATAGACCATGATCCTGTTTTCATCTTTTTTGACCTACATAGTTTGTTACAATTGTGTAAAATAGTAAAGTTCATGCATTTTTAAGTTTGCCCACAAATCAGCTTTGGATCGCTCTGCATGCTGTGTTTTAGAGTCCATCCATCCATCCATTCATTTTTCCATCCATCCATTTTTCTACCGCTTATTCCCTCTGGGGTCGCGGGGGGCGCTGGTGCCTATTTCAGCTACAATCGGGCGGAAGGCGGGTTACACTCTGGACAAGTCGCCACCTCACCGCAGGGCCTGTTTCAGAGTCTTCTTTATTAAATTGGGCTTGAACTGATCTTAATGCGTGCCGAACTTACTGATGTGAGCATGCCCATGTAAAGGTTCAGCTCTGCTTTGGAAGTCAGATTCGGAGCCAACACAAACTGCCATATTTCGTTTAAAAAAAAGTTAAATACACAAATGGTTTTCGGAGGATGCAGAAAATGCAGAAAACTATTAGGATCAACAAAGATCTACAGAGCTTTCTCTGCGGGTAATCTGCTCAATTGGTCAAAATCTAATCAAAGGCATAGATTTCCTTTTTGAAGTGATTTTTCAGTTGCATGTGTTTTAAAAACTACGGTATGTTGTCTGCTAACAGAAGTAAAACAAATAATGCAAGACAACTAAATATTTTGCTCATGCATTTTTGTACAAACAAATTATGAGGACAGCAGAATAGATTTCAAGTTATACTTCAATGTCAGTTCAATATCAGCCTTTTGATTCATATTTTAACTGAAACCTGCTGGCAGGTTTATGTGCACAAGCAGATACTGTTGGATACAAATTGGACCGTGCAACTCCAGACAGCCTCCTTCTTGACACACCTGTGACCTGTACCTCCAAACTTTCCCACTTACAAATACAAATGAATCTCCAAAAATCCGCTTCAGTTTGTCTCCACTTCATAGAGCCGTTTTTCCCTGTGTTGTCCCAGTTGCATCCTAAATTCAGGGAAAGCATCCAAATGTCACGGTATTGTATGTTTTATGTGATTCCAAATCACTGTGCAGTGCAAAGATTACCACTTGCCAACACAAATGTTAAACAACAAAGATTGAAATCAATCTTGTAGAAAAAAATTCAACAAAAACATTATAGTGAGTTCAATTTCCTTGTTGACTGACCAGCCAGCGATCTAAAAGGACCGCAGGCTCAAATTGTATTTTTCTATTATTTCAAGGTTACTATTGTTAGCAGACTGTTGATACTTATTGGGGTTGAGCTTGCTCTAAAGGAGTAGGAAAATTAGCTTTCCAGCCCCACAGTTCACTACTTTTGCCAAGCTGTCTTCCCTTTTCTGTCATTGTAGTATTCAAGAATCACACGGAAAAAGTTGACTCGAATAAGAAATAAGTCAATGAGATCCCCTGACTTTGAGGCAGACATGCTAACCACTACGCTACCCTGCTGTCCAAGTTTTAGATCATTGTGAGTTTTGCAGAAAAGATCATGGCATAAGCAAATGGAACATTGTCAAATATAAGACTTACTAGAATATAGAGGTGCTAAAAAAATCTATTGACACCTGAATCATGAGCCACGCATATTCCGATTCAAAATCGATTACATTTTTTGCTAAATAGATTTTTTATATAGTTTTTGAACAATCGATTTTCAAAAATTAGTTTTTTAGGGCATCTCTGCCTTATTTGCTACATGCATATGTCATAAGTCATCGGCTTGGTAGAGCTTTTGTAACCTGTTTTGAAAAGTTTTTATAATACATTTTATACCAATTAATATATTACGAGAATTGGTTTGAATCGAGAATCATGTTGATTCGAGAATTGATTCTGAATCAAATCATCACCCCAAAAATCCTATTGAATAATGAGTTTTCATAAGCCTCACAACCTAAGCGTTCCTTTCTTATGGATTGAGAAATGCTTAAATAAATAACCTGTTTATTATTATGTGTTCAACCAAATTATTAGATAATTCTACCAATAATGAACATATATAAATATATATTGTATATTGTTGTTTTAATCCAGGGGTGTCCAAAGTGCGGCCCCTGGGGCCATTTGCGGCCCGCAGCTAATCGTTTACCGGCCCGCCAAACATTCTGCAAAAATTGCAAAATTGATAGTATTGCAATAATTAAAAAAAAAAAAAAATAACATTTAAAAAAAATGGAATGAGGTGAAATCAAATGAGAAAAAGTGGCAATGTTGACACAAATCTCCCATGCAGGCAGTTTTTTTTTTTCTTTTGTCTTTATTTTTCTTATTTTTCCATTACTCAAAAAAAAAAGTTAAAAAAATCTATGTTATAATGAATTATTACTTAAAAATTATCACTTTAAAAGTTTTGTGTGGAATATATATTGCATATATTGGGTGGTTGCCATATAAAAACATCAACAATTTGACAAAAGATTATACAACAAACAAAATGATAGTTCAAACTTAAAATCGACAGATATAGCGGAAGTTGATCTTGAAATTTAAGTGTTAAAACTAAAAAAAAAAAAAAAACTAATAAAAATGCATCACTTTACGATTGGGGAACCTTTCGGATCTCACATATATTTAGTAGGATTTTATCAAACTTTTCACTGTGATTACTCAAAAATATTAAATAATTAAAATCAATGGTGTCCTGCAATATTGATCTTTGAGGGCTTTAATTGCTAAATAAAGGAACTCTCCTGTAGGAATCAATAAGGTACTATCTATCCATCCATCTATCTATCTATCTATCTATCTATCTATCTATCTATCTATCTATCTATCTATCTATCTATCTATCTATCTATCTATCTATATATCTATCTATCTATGTATCTATCTATCTATCTATCTATCGATCTAAATACTGCATATTTCAGTTTTACAATAAAAAACAAAGTTGTCTTTGACAGAAAAGACATAAAACCTTATTTGTTTTACTTTATATCAAACTCAAGTTGATATAGAGATTTACTGTAAGCATTAAATTAAAAAAAATAATAATAATTTCACTTATTTTTAACATTTTAGTGACTGAGACCCTCTATGCTCCCCAGGAGCCCTAAGGATAAAAAAAAAAATAAATCATATATTTTGTTATGGTTTGAAAATTAAAAATATCAAAATGGCGCCCGCATGCTTAAATTTTTCCATGTGCGGCCCTCTGTGGAAAAAGTTTGGACACCCCTGTTTTAATCCATACTTCCTTTTAAGAGTGTCGATGAAAATGTATCATTATTGTATTTGTAAACTCAGATTTTCTAAGACCTTTTGCAGGTCAGGTGACTGGAAGTACTTTTGATAATTCACCATGTTTTCACGTTAACAAGCATCTGGACTACCTAAAACATAATTTGCTTTGGCATAAATATGCTTAGATTGACAGTTAAAAGTCAATCCCAGTGTTCAGTCTGAGACTTTACCAACTTTTCACTTTGACATCATGTTCGACTGAGTGTCGACCGCGGATGAACAATCATCCGTTTAGGTGACATATAAGCTTGAACCTTCAAAGAACCTTTTCAATCAATGGGCTGTGGTTGTACGCCTCATCCTTTGAGACTATTCAAAGACATATTCTGAATAACACTTCATATAACTTTCATCCACCATGGCTGCAGGAAAATGAGTGTATATTGGCAAAGTAAGAATGCATTGCTAAAGACTTCCCTTACACCAAATCCAAAAAGGACGATACCTCTGTATCCGCTGACTGACTTTCACATGATTACAAAACTGATGCTTGCATTGACATTACACTCACTTTCGTCTGGGTCAGTCTGTGAATAAATCCAATTTTCTGATGAAAAAATATGTGCTCTGTATCTAAGGGTTTGTCCAGTTGGCTTGCGCAGTATTTTATTAAGCATCGTGGCAATGAGGTGGCGACTTATCCAGGGTGTACCACGCCTTCCGCCCGATTGTAGCTGAGATAGGCTCCAGCGTCCCTTGCAACCCTGAAGGGAATAAGAGGTAGAAAAAAGGATGGATGGGTACCGTAGGTCGCCGAGTTGGATCAGCACTGTTGCATGGTCACTACTTGTGATATTTTAGACTTTTTTAAGTTAAATATACTTTTCTCTAATTTGAAAGGATTGGAATTGCCCAAGGACTTTTTTTCCGGTGAATGCAGTGCGAAGGAGATTACATAGAAAGTCACATATTGCGGAAAACGTATTGTGGAGAAAGACTGTATTTTTATTGGATTCTTTGTGTTCCGCAGGCAATTTGTGCCAAGAAAAGAGTAACTGTGGCTTTTTAGGCTTTCAACGACTCCCTTAACACAATTGTTGTGGACGCCGGCTCTGACCAGAACTAAAGCAGTAATCCCATTCATAACTAACTAATTAGAGCAGAAACTAAGTTTTGCATGAGTGACAAACTGCATTTGACTATGTTTTCCTTTTATTACACTGCAAAAACTAAAATCTAAGTAAGATTGTATATCTCACATAAAGTTGATATTTGCTTATTTTCTGTCTGATAAGCTAATTCTTCTCACTAAGCAGATTTTATGTTAGAGAGTTTTACTCGTTTTAAGTGTTTTGATCCTATATGATCTCAGTAAGATATTACAGCTTGTTGCTGAGATTTTATGACCTATATTGAGTAAAACATGCTTGAAACTAGAATATCATTGATTGATTTTTGATTGATTGAAACTTTTATTAGTAGATTGCACAGTTCAGTACATATTCCGTGCAATTGACCACTAAATGGTAACACCCAAATAAGTTTTTCAACTTTTTTAAATTGTGGTCCGCGTTAATCAATTCATGGTAATCAACTGTTGCAGAGCTGTGTCGTCAACTCACAAGTATAAGATTACTTTTTCAAAGTAAGAATTTCTCATTTTATGCATGTAATAAAAAAATCATGATTTTGACAACATGTTGTCTCATAATTAAAACAGATGACGGCCAAATGGATTTTGCAGTTTTATTTTTAATGAAACAATAGAAAATACGTCCTCATATAGTAGTACAGTAAATTGACAGTTAATATTTAAACATTTAACATGTGACATTTCAAACTATTTTGAACAGAAATAGTTCATGCACATTCAGGTAAATTATTCAAAATTACAATTAAAAAAAAAAAATGTTCTGGGGGCCAGGCTGTAAATAAATGTAATGCCGAGTGCATATCATTTTGTCAAGATAATGGCACTAGCATTTACTTAATTTAAGAATATTTTTCAACATATTGAGAAAAAAACATCCGATATTTGTTTTTTTTCTATTAAGAAAAGTGCACTAGTTATTAGTGAGAATATACTTATTTTAAGGAATTTTTGGGCTTATTGAGGTTAGCTAATTTTACCTGTTTTGGAAAGTCTTGACAAGCCAAATTTTATTGTTCTATTGGCAGATAATTTTGCTTAGTTCAAGTAAAATACCCCTCATTTTTATATATTTTTATCTTGTTTTTGAACACCGACTTTTTGCAGTGTACTCATTGGTCACTTTAGGTGTGCGTATTTGTATCAAAAATGTATTGAAAAGTCAAACTTGACCACTGTTCTTCCGGACTATAAGTCACACTTTTCATTGATTAGCTCGTCAGGTGCGACTTCTTATATATGTCAAACTACATACAGTATATATATGTAGGTGGTTGGCGTGGTCATGGAGTTCTGTGCACATACACGTTGGCCTCAGGCGTGGGCGTGTGCTTCAAGAGCTGCTGTTGCTGGGACGGCGTGGCGCGGTTGGAAGGGTGGCTGTGCCAGCAACCTGAGGGTTCCCGGTTCAATCCCCACCTTCTACCATCCTAGTCACGTCCGTTGTGCCCTAGAGCAAGACACGTCACCCTTGCTCCTGATGGGTCCTGGTTAGCGCCTTGCATGGCAGCTCCCACCCTCAGTGTGTGAATGTTTGTGTGAATGTGGAAATAGTTAGATTAGATTAGATAGTACTTTATTTATTCCGTCAGGAGAGTTCCTTCAGGAAAATTAAAATTTTCAGCACAATCCCATTCAAGATCAGACAAACATTACAGGGAGACAGAACAGGATCGCTGACGGGTCTGCCGGCTTCCACCGTCCCTTAAAAAAAACATGAAATACAGGGAAACAAGGGGGGGTGGTTTGGGGGAATGGGATAAAAAAAATAGAATATCATAATAACATAAAAAAATTGGTCTTAGCCTGGGCCCTGGAGAGGGGGTGCAGACTGAGGCCAAGGGAAAAAAACAACTCATAGCCATTGTACACATCCCTCTTACATGTGTGTAAGAGGGAAACATCAAACATCAAAGAACACAGAGGACATTAAAGACATTAAAGCAGCAGATACAAGCAGACACTTCTACATACAGCTATGAATAAAAAGCAAAATAAACATATCCACTGTGGTGGCCTCTGCGGTGTTCCACGGCATCGTCCGCTGAGGTGGAGGGAGCAGACCCAACAAAGCAACCAAGACAGCCGACTCCACTCTCGGCCAGTGTCCTTTCCGCATGGATGAGCGAGGATTAGTCCAAGGTGACTGAGGTGTCCGACACCCGCTCACCCAGCCAAGACAACGCGAAGCCTCTCCGTCCCAGCGCTTAGTGCTAGCTCCGCAGCCCTGTCCCCTCATCCACATCTCCTCCAGTCCCTCCAAACCGACTCCGGTGTGGCAGACACCCAGCAGCTGGTCTCCATGGCCAAAAGGCTCCTGGGAGGCAGATCCAGAAGTCCACAAAAAAAGCACCACAGAGGTCACGAAAGTGCCACCCTTTGTCACACAGTCCCAAAAGGCAAGGAAATATAATAACACATGAAAACAAGAGGGAAACACAAAAGGATGACACAAGAGCACAGAGCTCCTGCCAACAGCAGCCACTACAGCAGCGCCATCTTGGAAAAAAAAATAGGGTCAAAGCGCTTTGAGTTCCTTAAAAAAAAGGTAGAAAAGCGCTATACAAGTATTGACCATTTACCATTCTTCCGCCGTGCTGTTAAAGTGCTTGATTCAATATGCAGCAAAGCCTTCTTAAATGTTAATATTGCAGGCGATCACCCTAATTAATCGTAGCATAATCATTAATAAAATTTGACGAATTGTGCTGCCCTGAAACAATAATATCGATATACGATCCAATCCGTGGATTTTGTGAATCATTTAACCCCTAGTTAATAGAAAACTGGATTGGAATTTAATTTGGACTAAAGAAAGTAGACCATACAAATAAAAGTAACCTAACATTAATTGTCTAAGTTGAAAAGTACTTAGGCTGAGGGTCTTGTTGTTTGGTGTCGTTTGTGTTTAGTCTTTCAACTCCTTTGTTCATTACCTCTCTTTATGTCCTACAGCCACCTATGGAGGGTATCCCATCTGTAAAGGCTGCTCGGTGTGCTCTAGAGACAACGGCTGTGTGAACTGCCAGCCTAAACTCTTCCTGTTTCTGCGGCGAGAGAGGATGAGGCAGTATGGAGAGTGTGTTCATGAATGTCCAGCGGGATACTACGGCATGCGCAGCCCCGAACTCAACATGTGTTCCAGTAAGTCATATATTCTCTCTGCACGTTTACGCAGCAGTTTACCCCCACCTCTTTTCTCCACACCACCTCATTTTCCTTTAGACATACATTCCCTTCAAAGTTTGATTTTTTTACTGGACGGCCGCAGATCTACATTTTATTTTTTACACTTGCATTATAAAATATCTTTTAAGAACACTTTTGTTGAGGTTGTTTTGTACAGCTGCAATCATAATGCACAGTATTTCAAAATGAATATTCGGCTATGAAGTGTAAAAAGAAAACCCTTAGCCATGATACTCAATACAATTTGAGCTGCAACGATGATTTGGAATATTGGCATTACAACACAAAGCTAATATATTTGGGGTGTTGTCTGTGTCGACTTTCACCCGGCAGTCAAAGCCGTTTTCGACTTCCAGCACACAGTCAATTCTCAGCTGAATTTTCCAGATCAAATATATTTTGATTGGAGTTTGATAAGACATGGGACAAGTGTCACAAACAGAAAACTAAGATCGTATGGAAATGTTTTAGGAATACATTGTTTGACCCTTGGCACCAGTGCTTGGACTAAATCTGACCTATCTAAATTCTGAATATACTCTCATTTCTTGTAACTTCCATCATGCTCCTCCCCCTGGGTATCCCCCCGCAGACCCTGACATGCACCTCCAAAAATTCTACCTTTGCAACTAGGGAACGCGGACCGCAGAATTGTCAGCTTTTGCCAAAGAGGGTTACTGAGCACAGGAGAGCAGACGTTGTGCTTGAAATGCAGAAATGATTGTATGAGATAAAGCAACAGTGATTGAACATTTGCATGCAAGCGAATGTTTTGCCTCCTTATTACTTCGGTGCCCTCCAAAAATAATTACTGGAAGTGCCGTGTTTCAGCTTGTTCTGTTGTTGCATCCAGAATAAGTCACACAGCTTGACTATTATTGCCAATCTTGTGCTAACAACAGGTTAAATTCCAACACATTTTTTCTCGTGCACAGACATTTTTTTCTCTGACACCCAAAACTTCCTCATTGTCTGTCAAACGTCTTTCAGGCACGGTATGTTCACAATCACAAGAACACTGAACATCAATATCACATAAAAATAAACATTATCACCACCAAATCTTAATCCATCCATCCATCCATCATCTTCCGCTTATCCGAGGTTGGGTCGCGGGGGCAGCAGCCTAAGCAGGGAAGCCCAGCCTTCCCTATCTCCAGCCACTTCGTCTAGCTCTTCCCGGGGGATCCCGAGGCGTTCCCAGGCCAGCCGGGAGACATAGTCTTCCCAACGTGTCCTGGGTCTTCCCCGTGGCCTCCTACCAGCTGGACGTGCCCTAAACACCTCCCTAGGGAGGCGTTCGGGTGGCATCCTGACCAGATGCCCGAACCACCTCATCTGGCTCCTCTCGATGTGAAGGAGCAGCGGCTTTACTTTGAGTTCCTCCCGGATGGCAGAGCTTCTCACCCTATCTCTAAGGGAGAGCCCCGCCACACGGCGGAGGAAACTCATTTCGGCCGCTTGTACCCGTGATCTTATCCTTTCGGTCATGACCCAAAGCTCATGACCATAGGTGAGGATGGGAACGTAGATCGACCGGTAAATTGAGAGCTTTGCCTTCCGGCTCAGCTCCTTCTTCACCACAACGGATCGATACAACGTCCGCATTACTGAAGACGCCGCACCGATCCGCCTGTCGATCTCACGATCCACTCTTCCCCCACTCGTGAACAAGACTCCTAGGTACTTGAACTCCTCCACTTGGGGCAGGGTCTCCTCCCCAACCCGGAGATGGCACTCCACCCTTTTCCGGGCGAGAACCATGGACTCGGACTTGGAGGTGCTGATTCTCATTCCGGTCGCTTCACACTCGGCTGCGAACCGATCTTAATCAAATCTTAATCATAGTTTTTTGATAGTTGTGTTCATTTTCAATTACCAAGCTCTATCATTTTCAATTACTAAACTCTATCTAGCCCTAAGTCCTGAACAGCCGAATAGTCATACCGCGACTCGTTCAGTGGTTGCAAAGTCCAACTTTACAAACGTCTTTAGTTCCAGTGGCAACAAAGATGCCCATGTTGCAGTCATTGTCCACACTTCACAAGAAGGTAAATATTTAGTCAACAACAGCTGGGGTTGCTCCGTCAGGAGACACTGCCACTTTGTGTTTTGGAACAGAACAACAATTCTCAAGTCAGCTCGGACGGAAGAGCTATAAACCAACCAAGACGCCGTCAGAGGGGACGCAAGTTATGTGATGCAAGAGTATATTTTAGCCTTAAGCCAATGACCATGAACTGATACCTGCTCAGAGAAGAGGCAAAACATCTTCAAAGACGATCTGAACAGTCCAGTTGCGATGGATGGAATGTAATGAGAATTCAGTGACTCAAATGAATGAGAATATCCATCAACTTCCAACTTGAATCTCCTTAATATAATGAGCGTTCCTATCCAACACTGTGTAAACTATCATGTCTTATCTTATTTCAACACATAGTACATTGATCGTTGGGATAACCATCATGATGATACACATATGTTAGGGCTGGACGATCATGGCAAAAATAATAATCACGCTTATTTCGATTGCTATTTAATAATGATTAATGACACGATTATTCATCAATTTTTCAAACATGAGCATTGTACCATCAATATGTCTTGTCATTCTTTTGTTTCATGGGATGTATTTCACATGCAGGATTGTGGTTTGTGTTTTAGAAATTTGAACAAAAACAGAATATTGTCAAGGTTCTAGCGATTTTTGTTAAAGAAAAACCCCAAAATCTGATTACTGAAATGCCTTCCCTCAGGTCCTCATATATTACCCTGTTCTCATAACATTTTTAACATGAGAAAAAGAGAACGGGAGAAGGACAGAGAGCCTTTATATGTTTACTTGGGGCCAGAGGTGTTGGCAGACTGTTTCATGTGAAAACAGAGAGGAACTTCAACTTATGGTTCTCTGAGCCAAACTCCTCGCAGACACTAAAAAAGAAGCCCGAGAGTAAGGTGTCCAGATAGTTAAGCCCAACAATAAACAAGAAACAAGTATGGAAAGAATCAAACTACAGACCGTCCTGACTTGAGAGCAATTACCGTATGCTATGATATTGAGGTGTGTTTCATGAGCACCAGATACTTTGTTACTGACAAACAACATGATGTCAGCCTCCAGTCTCAGCCTAATGATCAGTTTGAGCATTATTTTTCATCAGAAACCGTCGGTGTTGCAGTTCTCTGTTTAGCGGTATATTAGAAGTACAAGCACTGTAAACAATATACAGCAGCAAAAATAAATTAATTTACCAACCAGACGACATATTGTGTCTCTAAGCATGCACTATTGCACAAAATATGTCAATGAAACGAATCCTTACTAATGTAAAAAGTATGCATTGATCGTAAATGGCAGTGTGTGAGTTATTGGACTGAAATGTTTTCTTAGTTTTACCACTGTCATCATAAAATATATTTATAACTTAACACTCATTGTTGGGTCAGTGGATATCACTGGGCTGACATTCCCAAAAGGTAATCAAGTGCTAATAACAACTATTAGCACTTGACAAGAAGAAAGCTGTTTTGTGCTCAAAGTTTCCGAACAGGAACGTAGCATTTTGTCTGTTATCGTGAGCTTTTTAAACACTGGCTCTGAACTCACTACAGGAGCAGCTGCTTGTTATTACGCCAGAGTTTTACTGTGTGATCTTATCTCATTGTGGATTGCCTGGATAAAGGAAAACAAGAACTGTAAGAGAATGTAGCTTGTACACTTTCCGTTTTTTGTCAAAATGCCTCAGGCATGTGTGCAGAGTGGAGGGATATCCTTTTCATAAATTTAGCTGACTGCTTGATGCCAGATGAGCTTGTTTAAAAAGCAAAATGAGTTGGTTAAAATGCCACTATGGACTTATTTCATTGATAGACAAGCAGTAGCCTACATGTTCAATACAATTCAATGTTACGAACTTGCAAATCCAGATTTACTAAACCGGAATCACCTTGTAACCAAAGTCAAAATGTTAAATGTAACAATAGGCATATTGGTGTTTTATTTGCCTTTGAAGTGATCTGTTGTAGTATCCGTGCACCGTGTTGCTTTTTTATTAAGGGACCTTTCCCTATATTCCACTCTGTTTTAACATCTTTGGGAGCAAAAGTCGTGCTGCTTGTGAAATAATTTGATTCTCCGTAAGTGAAAGCAGAAGCGCCTCTGACAAATCTCCTTGCTTTAGACCGTTTACATTGATGTCAAAACCGGGATTGCATAATGGCAACCAGAGATCGAGGATTTCATTATGAGCACCAAGGAAGATGGATGAAGCCAACAGGAAGAGTAAGCCCTGCCTTCGACGACACTCAGAAGATGACCCGCAAGCTGAGCGATTGCTACCACCGCTGAAGCCTCAAAGAGGCAGCAAGACAACCACACCAACAAAAGCACCACGTGGAGACAACCAGCACTCTAGATGATTCCTGCCAGTAAGGGCTCCCTAAGGAGACGACAAGCAACTTCCAACATCAAGATCAACATATGGAGAGTGGCAGGCTTATTGACTTTTCTGCCGCAGCATACGCGATGCCGGCAAGGGACATTGACACTTCCTCATCCAACAAGGTAAACACAGAGTTAGAGGACGTGTCTACCATGGACTACTACGGTCTGCTGTGGTACCGACTGTGAGAGGTGTGCAAAAGTAGCATGACAGACCCTCGATGAGGGCGTATGATACCCACTGCAGACAAAAGGACGTTGCCGCTGGTGCACTTGTGTGGGTCTAATGCCCATAGAGGAAGAAAAGCCTGACACTAAAGCTGATGAGTAGGACTGTGCGCCATCCTCGAACAACTGTCAGATGTAGTGTACCAGGTGGCGGTCCTCAACCAAGATCGGCTGGCCTTGTATCAGTTTTTTAGCAGCTAAGGAATGGCTAGGTCACTGATGGTATAGGATTCACACAGCTGGCTTTTGTGCAGATGGTGTGGGTTGATCAGAATTTTCTCTGTGAATTATTGTCAGTTTCTACAGTGTGTGCCCTGTGATTGACTGGCCTTCAACACAGGGTGTAGTCTGCTTTTACTACACAGTCAGGTTGGATAGACTCTAGTATTTCTGTGACCCTGAACCTGAAGCCGTAAAAAATGGATGGTTTCGATATGTGCGTTAAAACATATGTTGTAATGCTAGTCTTATCCACAAGCCCAACACCAATGTCTGTGGGTGTTGATCCACTGGAAATATTTGTAGAAATGGTCACACAGAGAGCTGCTTAATGTACAGTCAAATATGTCTGAATGCAGCCAACTCTCCATACAGTCACCAGACTTAGGTTTTACCTACAGTATATTCCCATCATGTATTCATTCATTCCAATTAATCAACTGTGCAGGTTTTTGGGATGCAGGTTGCTGAGGGGAGTTATGAGCCATGTACCATGAACCTCAGTCAAATTACTACAAAAACGCCAAAATATTAATTGTTGGCATTAATTGGTAGCACCGGCAGCTCCCTTTCTCATTCAAACAGTCTTTTAGTAGTTGAGTTTTGAAGCCTGCGGGTATTTCCACTGCACAGCATAAACCAACAAAATGACCAGTTGCTTTTGGCTTCTTTACTCTGCCTAGGGGCATTTATTCATCACAGCTTTACAAACCTTTACAAACCACACTTTCAAATTTAGCAGACATTGCAATTGTCCCACCTAGCCCAGGACATACCGGAACAACCAGATGACGAGTTGCATGATTTTTGAAACATTCAGAATGAAAACTGTTGTGCGAGTATAAAATGCTGCATGTGCTTGACCACTGTCTGAACCTCAGCTTTGTGTGTGTGTGTGTGTGTGTGTGTGTGTGTGTGTGTGTGTGTGTGTGTGTGTGTGTGTGTGTGTATGTGTGTGTGTTCAACTGGCTGTCCAGATTGAAGTGGATCCTGGGATATCACTGACTGTGTTCCTTGGAATGAAGAAACATGTAGAGGCACTGAAATGTCTGCCATTGTGTTTCCCTCTCGTGGACATTGTGATTGACAGGAACACCACCTCTGCTTCACCTAGGTCGACAGTGGCACGCAGAGGTGCACCCATGTGGAAAAAAACAGCATGGAAATAGTTTGGAGGAACATGGCAGCTCTGGCCTTTGTCGTGAACTCCTGCCATCCACTGCTCTGCATGTCATGGCTGAGTGGCATCGAGCAAGCCGAAGCTTCCATGTCAGCCAAACCCCAAGCCTAGAGAGTAGGTCAGAACTGTTCTACTCCGCTTGGAGGCAAAGAATGGAAAAAATAGGGCTTGTTTTCCCTTTCGCATTGCCAGGCCTTTTAGGAAATGGACACTCCTGCTGTGCAACATCAAGTCTGGTTGGCTTTCTGGAGAAGTCTGAGACAGACCATATCCTCATCAGATCATGTATAAGACCTATTTTGGGACCCAGTAGATTAATCAGTCTTTTCCAAGATGTTTTAGCACCCTTAAGCAGTGAATATTCATTTAAATAAACAGAGTGATTACACTTGACGCTGTTGGCCTGCAGAGGAACAAAATTTGACTAAAGCTGACATGTGGTTTTGCGTGTCCTTGATACAATCGGTGCAATTCCTTCACAGACCCAGGCGTGTGTGTGACAAATGACTCTCGATGACTCATGTATCAACTTCAAATGCATCTGAACACGAAAGCCATGCAGCACCCATGACATCTCAATAATCACACTGCCCTCTAAACTTTTGAAATTCTTCCAACAACCTCTTGCCTTCATGATATAAGGCACTGCCAGAACCAGAGTGGGAGATAACGATGATAATACATTGAAATCCCAGGAACACAGGCATTCAGTGGGATCTGATGACCTCATTATTTCTCATTAGTTTCCAGGAGGCACCTCGATGAAGCCTTTAAAGGTGGTCCAAAGGTTAATCCTGCTGGGAGAATGAACCCGCTCCCCTGTATCTGTTTCTGGAGCTGCTGAACAATCGGCTGACTTGGCCGGGTGATTTGCTGGTGGTCAATCTGGGAGCTTCTCCAGTGTCATCGTTGGCTTACACTGTCCAAGATAGCCTTTTGCCTGATAACTGGGCAGCGGGATGAATGTCCGCCGTAATGATCCTTTCCCTTCTCATTCCATTCCCTGATGACCTCTGACCCTCCAGCTTTACCTCCCTGCATTCTAACTCCCATGGAGCTGCATTGATGTGCCATTCACCTCATCCATCTCACACAGGGTCATCTTCACTTATCTTGTATTTAAAAACAATCATCCCAATCTTTTTTTCTCTCTTGCATGGCTGAACCAAATGAACTGGAAAACAATGTTTGAGTGCGATATTGTTTAATCTTGTTAACGACCGGTCCTCCTGTATTTACCGTCGATAACTGAGGATTGCACAACAGACTGTGAGTGCTGGAGAGTACTGCCAGATGTTCTCCCCTTCATTATTATTTTTTTTTTTTGGGGGGGTTTTGGGAGCTGAATGTCTTTAAGGTGATGACAGGCCAGTGAGGTGCGAAAAGTAAAACGCAGTGTTGTGCTTTCTAATTTTCTTTGTGATTTATTAGCTTCCCAAATGGCCTCTGAATTGTGCTGATTTAGTTTAATTCAGACAAAATTTGAAGAGCAGCAGAGAAAAATACATTGGAGTTGGCATTTAGTGTGATACAAAATATTGCCTACTGTACTTTGTGGTCAAGATTTTGCATATGTTAAAAAACAAGTTGATATATAGCCTTTACTCTATGAAATAACCATATTTATGGAATTATTTAGAATCCTATTATTTAGTCCTACCATTGTTGGTATATTAACTAAACAAAAAGTGAATCACTTAGTAATGTTTCTCTTTGTGTCTCGTGGCTTCATCATGTGGTTGCTCAATCAAAAGCCGTATCTGATTACTAATTTGTGTTTGTGCATGTGTGTGTTTAGACTGATCAAGAAATCATGCGACCAGAGTGAGTGGGCTGAGGCTACACTTTAGGGTTCAAAGTAATGTGGGGAGGAACCCCCTCGTTTTGAAGGAATGCCGAGGAGGAGGCCTGATGGTTAGCTGGAGATGGTGTATATAAGGGATGTGACTGTGAGAGCCTTCTCTTCTCTGGGCTTGTAAGAGTCATAGATAAAAGAATGGCCCTCTGTTTCTGCCACTCTCACCCATGTAGAACATCACCGGAGCAATGTTTCACCCCAATAATAACTTAATGCACCTGCTTTCAAGACATATTCATTCAACCAGATTGTTTCTTACCCGAAAAGCTTAATGCATGTTGAATAGTGGCACTGCCAATTATACGCTTTGTCTGGGCCAAGCAGTACCATCCAGTTCAGTGCAGCACAGAATCATTAAGGCTGCCATTGTCAAAAGTTTAACCTCAATTGTGTCGTATCCTATGGGTGGAGCTACGCACATTGCAATCCATTGATCAGTTCTCAAATAATTATTGTTTTAGTCTAACATAGTATCATTTTAAGAACAAATGATGTGCCAAAGAAATATTTACAATGGTTTATGATAAAACCACAAGAGGTTTATTGTTTGCAGATGACACTATCAAGCATCGTGTTGTGATCATCTTATGCCATCTGGCCTGCATACATTACAGACCTTAAAAAACAAAAACAAATCAGGGTATATTTTTCTATATTGTGCCGGTTAGTAAAACATTGGATATGTTGTTCTCCCTGTGGAAGAAAATAGTGATCTTGTGGGGTGTCATAGTACGGAGTCCTGGGAGGCACCTCCTAATCACAAGGGTCGGTGTAGTTGTTGCAATTTTGCCTTGCCTGGTGTGCTATTTGCAGATAAAGAGCTTCCTGACAAATTGACTTGCATGCTGTTATAATCATGGCAGAGTGTTCCACAAATAACATATGACCAACTGTGATGTTCTGTTTGCTGACTAAATCATCATCAATGAATCAAGAGTATGTTTTGTCCCACCTCCTGTCATATCCAATTTTCTTCCCTGTCTTTTATGTGCTTTTAAACATTCATACCCCTAAAGGGTTTTGATGTTCTTAGTGTTGAATACCGTGAGTTAAGCTTGAATTTTCTTTTAAGCTTTGTTTAAAATCGAACCAGTTATGTTTTTTTAGTTTTGATTATGAAATGTTGGGGGAACCTGTACTAATAGAAACTGTTTCTGCATTGAAACACTTTGACAAGTTTCCATTTAGTTCTCAATCAAGATTGTACAGTACCAAACGGTAGAGTTAGGTCACACATGCATGGGCACACTTCAAACCGAACACTTTGACAACTTTCCCTTTAATTCTCAATCAAGATTGTACAGTACCAAATGGTAGAGTTAGGTCACACATGCATGGGCACATTTCAAACCGAAAGTCCAGCATGTTTGGCAAGAGTGAGGGCTCAACAAAAATTGTAACATAAATAAATATTGCAAGTTATAATTAGGTCAGGGCTTCACGGTGGCAGAGGGGTTAGTGCGTCTGCCTCACAATACGAAGTTCCTGCAGTCCTGGGTTCAAATCCAGGCTCGGGATCTTTCTGTGTGGAGTTTGCATGTTCTCCCCGTGAATGCGTGGGTTCCCTCCGGGTACTCCGGCTTCCTCCCACTTCCAAAGACATGCACCTGGGGATAGGTTGATTGGCAACACTAAATTGGCCCTAGTGTGTGAATGTGAGTGTGAATGTTGTCTGTCTATCTGTGTTGGCCCTGCGATGAGGTGGTGACTTGTCCAGGGTGTACCCCGCCTTCCACCCGATTGTAGCTGAGATAGGCGCCAGCACCCCCCGCGACCCCGAAAGGGAATAAGCGGTAGAAAATGGATGGATGGATGGATAATTAGGTCAATCAAATATAATATGAAGTTATTAATGACCATTGCTTCATTCCACAAATAAAATAATCAGAATGGGTCAAAAGAATAATAATAATCCTGCACAGAGTCAGAGAAATTGCAGTGATACATCAATGTAGAAAACAAATGCTCAGTGTGAGTTCATGCTAGCTGGGGTCAAGAGAGTGAAGGGAGATTGCACCCAAGTCCCGAACAGTACACATGGTTTAGTGTGAGTATGCCTTTAGTCCACTAGTTTCTGTTTGATCACAGGAAAGAAATAGGAGAAACACAAAACACGTCTTTGCACAATCAAGTCTTGTCTTTTGTTGTCTTTTGTCCCGTGGGTCATGTACCTCTTCTTAAGTGGTAGGTGACACTGGCGTGTTGGAGTAATGTAATATTATTTACGGCGCTACCCCAGCTACACAATGTAAATCACACATCCTTCAGAGAAAATGCAAGCCAGATCAACAGATTAAAAATTTAACTGTATCGCTTAGTCGGGACGTAACTTTGGGATCAATCAAGCGTCAGATGTATTACAACTCCGATGTAGGTCAGGGTGACATGTTGTACATCATTTCTGCTATCGGTAAACTATTAGTTTGCACTCTTAAAAGAATAAACATTTCACAATGCATTGGTGGGAAATGATTCACAGGGCATTTTTTTTTTTTTTTTTTTTTTTGCGGCTTAGACTGTATAATCCTTTCTCGACCCCCCTCCCCAAACCCCAAACCTCAAAGCTCTCGATCAACTCCAGATGAGAGGGTTTATCGGATGGACCCTGATGTGTCTTCTTCTTTCTCCAGGATGCAGGATAGAGAACTGTGAGTCCTGCTTCAGTAAAGACTTCTGCACCAAATGCAAGTTAGGTTTTTACCTACACAAAGGGCGATGCTTTGACAAGTGCCCCGAGGGCTTTGCCCCGCTGGAGGACACCATGGAGTGTGGAGGTAACGATACACATATGCACAACACAGAAATGTTCACAGAGAAGTGTTACAGTCGCCCCATGTTTGCTTGTTCCAAGATTCGTTCAATAATTATTATTAATAAATCAAACGTTTTCTTAGTTAGAGCATAAAAAAATGTTTACGACTTTCTAAATATGTTTTAACGTTATTATAGCCATCTAAACATAAATAAATAAATGATAAATGGGTTGTACTTGTATAGCGCTTTTCTACCTTCAAAGTACTCAAAGCGCTTTGACACTACTTCCACATTTACCCAATCACACACTGATGAAGGGAGCTGCCATGCAAGGCGCTAACCAGCACCCATCAGGAGCAAGGGTGAAGTGTCTTGCTCAAAACACAACAGACGTGACGAGGTTGGTACTAGGTGGGGATTGAAACAGGGACCCTCGGGTTGCACACGGCCACTCTTCCACTGCGCCACGCCGTCCCTAAACATGAAATAACTATATGAAATAACCACGTTTTCACTCAATATAGCAGCCTTTAGTTTGTTATACTATAGATTACAGTGGTCACCTCCAAGCGTCTTTTCTGTGGTTGTCACTCGGCAACTACAATACGGCCATGACTTGAAAATACTTTGTCACATCCTGGGTAATTCCTCTAAATTAGAACCGGGCTTTCATTTGCTGAAACCATGGGCGTAAGTTCTGCAAAAAGTTGGTCAACTTGACAGTCACAGCTACGACAATTAGCCGTGTTAGCATGTTGTATTAGAATTGCATGTCTCTGCGGTCATTCCACATCGTAAACATCAAAGCTGTGTTATTGATGTCGAAAAGTTTAGTTCAGGACAGCTTGCCCGGGCAGCTGCTGATAGCTATTAGTAGTTTTGTTAGCAATAATGAGTCTGGTCCGTCTTGTTTCGTCAAAGGCTCACTAAGGTGGACCTGTCTTATTGATAAGGAAGAGGTTGAAGATAAAGTGCAACAAAGAGTTATTTTGCCAAAAGTTGGTCAACTTGATTGTCAGGGTGAAGATAGCTACAGCATTATTTGTTGTTAGCCGTGTTGACCCTCAACCCGGGAACGAAAGTAATGCTTGGTAAAAATATTTATCGATCGCTACAGCATAATAAAAAATATGACAAATAAGACACATATTTAAGCCCAAAATATGTGTAAGAACTGCTCAGTGGCCTTGTGGTTATAGTGTCCGCCCTGAGACTTGAAGGTCGTGAGTCATACCAAAGACTATAAAAATGGTCCTATTGCCTCCCTGCTTGGCACTCAACATCAAGGGTTGGAATTGGGGGTTGAATCACCAAGTGATTGACGAGCGCGGCCACCGCTGCTGCTCACTGCTCCCCTCACCTCCCAGGGGGTGAATGAACATGGGTATGGGTCAAATGCAGAGGATAATATCAGCACACCTATTGTGTGTGTGACTATCAATGGTACTTTAACTTTAACTATACTGGGGCGGTATAGCTCGGTTGGTAGAGTGGCCGTGCCAGCAACTTGAGGGGTTGCAGGTTCGGTTCCCGCTTCCGCCATCCTGGTCACTGCCGTTGTGTCCTTGAGCAAGACACTTTACCCACCTGCTCCCAGTGCCCCCCCCACAACATAGATATTCCATCCATCCATCCATCCATCTTCTTCCGCTTATCCGAGGTCGGGTCGCGGGGGCAGCAGCCTAAGCAGGGAAGCTCAGACTTCCCTCCCCCCAGCCACTTCGCCTAGCTCTTCCCGGGGGATCCCGAGGCGTTCCCAGGCCAGCCGGGAGACATAGTCTTCCCAACGTGTCCTGGGTCTTCCCTATGGCCTCCTACCGGTTGGACGTGCCCTAAACACCTCCATCGGGAGGCGTTCGGGTGGCATCCTGACCAGATGCCCGAACCACCTCATCTGGCTCCTCTCGATGTGGAGGAGCAGCGGCTTTACTTTGAGTTCCTCCCGGATGACAGAGCTTCTCACCCTATCTCTAAGGGAGAGCCCCGCCACCCGGCGGAGGAAACTCATTTTGGCCGCTTGTACCCGTGATCTTATCCTTTCGGTCATTACCCAAAGCTCATGACCATAGGTGAGGATGGGAACGTAGATCGACCGGTAAATTGAGAGCTTTGCCTTCCGGCTCAGCTCCTTCTTCACCACAACAGATCGGTACAACGTCCGCATTACTGAAGACGCCGCACCGATCCGCCTGTCGATCTCACGATCCACTCTTCCCCCACTCGTGAACAAGACTCCTAGGTACTTGAACTCCTCCACTTGATATTGGGTTGATATCTCCACATAGATATTGGGTTTCACTATGTAAAGCGCTTTGAGTCACTAGAGAAAAGCGCTATATACATATAATTCACTTCACTTTAACATAACTTTATTATGCTGTATAAGAAGTTTTCTTCCGAAAAACTGCGATGTTGTGATACCGCACTATTTGAAGCGCCATGGAGCGAGGGGCGACTGTAAATCACGTTTACACATTTCTTTATGTCCTTCTCACACATTCTAAAAATCAAACAGACCCCAGACAAGAAGTGTATGGTATCCTAGTAAAGTCCCTTCACCTTGTATTAAAGCTTGACCTGGGGTCTGTTGGTTGCCTCCATATGAGCGTCCGCTGTGGTTTCACTGCACATCACTGTGACACTGTGTGTCCACAGAAGGCTGCGAGGTGGGCCAGTGGAGCGAATGGGGAGCCTGCACTAGAAGAAACAAAACCTGCGGCTATAAGTGGGGTCTGGAGACCCGGACGCGGCACATTGTAAAGAAACCACCCAAGGACACAATACTGTGTCCCACTATTGCGGAGTCCAGGATGTGCAAAATGGCCATGAGGCACTGCAGAAGAGGTATGGATGTCACAATGCAAAACTGAAACGCTTTGTACAAACAGTTTGTTGGTGTTGATTTAATAATCTAGAAAGTATGTACACTTTGAAGGTAAAAAAAAATAGCTCTCTTCCAATCCCACTGACCTTTCTCAGTTCCACCTGTCTCATGTAACCGCTGCACGCCAGCCTTGTTTTTTCTTCGTCTGAGTTTTTGTGGGTCACTGTGGCGTTTCCATGCATGAAATATCACTTATTTTCCATCGTGGGTTTGTTCAAGGCACTTCTTTTTCTGAGGTATATACCCCTCATTCCCTGAACCCCCCCCCAGCCCCCACCTCCCTTCTTAAGGAACGGTCTGCAGGTTACCTCAATGGTCGTTTCTGTTTCCTCCTGTCACTTTGAGAGATATTTGTGGTGGGCAAAGTATGTCATTAAATGAGGAGTCAAATCTGGAATTTCTTTCTGCGTGAATAAAGGAAATATTTTTGTCCAGAAACTAAGCCGTTTTTTAGACGGCTCAACACGTCATTTGGGTTGATGGCCTCCGTTTGCAGAGCTTTAAAAATAAACCTCAGTCTTTAATGTAGTCTCTTGTAAACTTTGCACTGGTGTAGCCCGAGTATACATATTTGATTCCTCAAGTAAGGAGGCAATTAGAGTGGCAGATATTGTTTAGGCTGTCAAGTAAGAAAACAGAGTCAAACAGAAATAGGAAAGTGCATATGGACGTTGAATGGAAGCATTATTAAGTGAAGTGTTGAAAGAGTTAACAAACTTCAATAAACTCGGTTGGTTTCTCATATTTCAAGGATACAGAAGCTGCTACTGCTGCTCTCTAGATTGGAAACTGTGATTCCACTCCACATTTATTTCATGAAGCCTGTGCTGTTTGTCGGGGAAAAGACTCCCCAAATCCCATACGCCTCCTTGTGCTTTCATGACCTTTTAAAGTGACTTTACTACCATCTTTAATTGGAATCTGGGTTTGTATGCATGGTTACTGCAGTCAACTATCTCTAGCATAAATACACTGAAAGGTTATTGTGAAGTTTGAATGGCAGAACTACTTTAGTTGGTACTTAGAGACTCCTTGTGTTCATCTCCCGCAAAGCTACTGTTCTCCACTAATGTGGTCACTGTAAATCTCTCAGTACAATTCCTTTCTGAGCAACATCTCTGTTGTGTGGGTTTAAAGCTGCATGTGAGAGTCACTGTATATACATCTTAGCAGTTTCTAGAGTTGTGACATGCTTTAACAGAGGTACAGTTTAAACTTTGGCATCTGTTATTAATATCCCTCACCGCTTAGCAGTTTGGGAAAAATCTTCACTTGGCAAACGTGGGTGAAATGCAACACACTTTCGTTTGAATGAATACCATGTAAAACGTTTAGGTTGCTAAAATTGAGCGAGATGAATAAGACAGGCAAAAAAGCAACACTTACTTAAAATTGCAATCGCTCAGTAAGACATACGGTAGGTCGTTGCACTTGATGAGAGGCCATCTTCTGAGTATTGCTGTAGACCAGGGGTTCCTCAAACTATGGATCCAACCAGCCAGCGTCCACAATGTGGTCAGCAGTGTTGCAACCCTACAAGCCGGTTTCGCAGGTTTCCCGGCTCTTCAGGGTATTTTAAAATCGGGCCGTATTATATATATATATATATATATATATATATATATATATATATATATATATATATATATATAGTGTGTGAATGTTGTCTGTCTATCTGTGTTGGCCCTGCGATGAGGTGGCGACTTGTCCAGGGTGTACCCCGCCTTCCGCCCGATTGTAGCTGAGATAGGCGCCAGCGCCCCCGCGACCCCAAAAAGGGAATAAGCGGTAGAAAATGGATGGATATACACACACACACACAAACACAAAGGCTATATCATCCCTATAAGCCAGTTTCGCAGGTTACCCTCTATATATTTATATATACAGTATATACAGTATATATATATGCATATATATATCTATATATATATAGATATATATACTGTATATATATATATATATATATATATATATATATACGGTCGTAAAAAAAAAAGGAACCAGTATTTTTCAGCACCGTTTTTTGATACATTAGTACTGCGGTACTTTATTAGTACCAGTGTATATATAGTATATATATATATATATATATATATATATATATATATATATATATATATATATATATATATATATAACATATATATGTATATATATATGTATATATATATATATATATATATATATATATATACATATATATGTATATATGTATATATATATATATATATATATATATGTATATATATATATATATATATATATATATATATGTATATATATATATATATATATACATATATATGTATATATATATATGCATATATATATGTATATATGTATATATATACATATATATATATATACATGTATATACATATATATATATATATATATATACATATAGAAACATATATATATATATATATACACAGGTGCTGGTCATATTATCAGAATATCATGAAAAAGTTGATTTATTTCATTAATTCCATTTAGAAAGTCAAACTTGTAGAATGTATACATTTGTTCCAAACAGACTGATACATTTCAAGTGTTTTTTGCCAAAAAGGAGATGATTATAGCTGACAACCAATGAAATTCCTAAATTCAACATCTCAGAAAATTTGAATATGGTGAAAAGGTCAGATATTGAAGACACCTGGTGCCACACTCTAATTAGCTAACTAACCCAAAACACCTGGAAAAGCCTTTAAATGGTCTCTTGTTTTGATTTTGTATGACACACAATCATGGGGAAGACTGCTGACTTGACAACTGTCCAAAAAATGATCATTGATACTTTAAAGAAGGAGGGCAAGACACAAAAGGTCATTGCCAAAGAAGTTGGATGTTCCCAGAGCTCTGTGTCCAAGCACATTAACAGAGAGGCGAAGGGAAGACAAAGATGTGGGAGAAAAAAGTGTACAAGCAAGAGGGATAACCGCGCCCTGGAAAGGATTGTCAAACAAAACCGATTCAAAAATGGGGTGGAGATCCACAAAGAGTGGACTGCAGCTGGAGTCAGTGCTTCAAGAACCACCACGCACCGACGTATGCAAG
Source organism: Nerophis ophidion (assembly GCF_033978795.1). Lineage (NCBI taxonomy): Eukaryota > Metazoa > Chordata > Actinopteri > Syngnathiformes > Syngnathidae > Nerophis > Nerophis ophidion. The sequence continues at coordinate 60,370,167 of NC_084621.1, read as the reverse complement.
ATATGGGCTTCAGCTGTCGCATTCCTTGTGTGAAGCCACTCTTGAATAAGAGACAACGTCAAAAGCGTCTCGCCTGGGCTCAAGACAAAAAGGACTGGACTGCTGCTGAGTGGTCCAAAGTTATGTTTTCAGATGAAAGTAAATTTTGTATCTCCTTTGGAAATCAAGGTCCCAGAGTCTGGAGGAAGACAGGAGAGGCACAGAATCCACGTTGCCTGATGTCCAGTGTCAAATTTCCACAATCGGTAATGGTCTGGGGTGCCATTTCATCTGCTGGTGTTGGTCCACTGTGTTTCCTGAGGACTAGGGTCAATGCAGCAGTCTACTAGGAAGTTTTAGAACATTTGATGCTGCCTGCCGCAGACCAATGTTTAATGAAGGTGAAGATTTCATTTTTCAACATGACTTGGCACCTGCACACAGTGCCAAATCTACCAGTACCTGGTTTAAGGACCATGGTATCCCTGTTCTTGATTGGCCTGCAAACTCACCTGACCTTAACCCCATAGAAAACCTATGGGATATTGTGAAGCGGAAGATGCGAGATGCCAGACCCAACAATGCTGAAGAGCTGAAGGCCACTATTAAAGCAAGCTGGGCTCTCATAACACCTGAGGAGTGCAACAGACTGGTGGACTCCATGCCACGCCGTATTGCTGCAGCAATTCAGGCAAAAGGAGCTGCAACTAAGTATTGATTGCCGTACATGCTGAAACTTTCCATGTTCATCCCTTTCAGTTGGCCCACATTTCTAAAAAATATTTTTTGGTACTAGTCGTAACTAATATTCTAATTTTCTGAGATACTGAATTTGGGATTTTCAGTAATTGTCAGTACTAATCATCAAAATTTTAAGAAATAAACATTTCAGATATAGCACTATGTGTGTAATGAATTGATATAATATGTAAGTTTCACGTTCTGAATATAATTACTGAAATAAATCAACTTTTTCATGATATTCTAATAATATGAACAGCACCTGTATATATATGTAAGACAAACAGGCAGACAAGAATATATATATTTATATATATATATATATATATATATATATGAATAGTGAATGAAATAGTCTTATCAGTATGTGTATATATACATGTATATATATATATATTTATATATATATATATATATATATATATATATATATATATATATATATATATATATATATATATATGTGTACACATACTGATAAGACTATTATAAAAAGTGTACAATTGAAATACATGTTCTATAGCGAGGGAATGCAGAAAATGATCTGAAAATGAAAATGTTCACCTCTGTCACTCCTTGGACACTAGACTCAAACATGTTGCTTAAGCACAGGATTATATAACTGTGGCCCATATGCATTCTGTGGATTAAACTGGGGCATGAATTAAAACAAAGCAGAAGAAGGGTGTATATATTATTTATGAGATTGCTTATCGGATTGCCCAAGCTTGCATTTTCTAAGCAGCTGAATTACACTGGACAGTATTGATGGATCCCTGTTTTTAAGCAAGACGCGCAAGAACGATGCACCTGATCATATTTTCTCCTGTCTCTGGAATGATCTAATCCCTCTGAGAAACAACACACCGGCGAGGAAACTAAAGCCGATATAATGCATGAGGCGACTCGTTTTTACAGCAAACACTGAGAGTAAACCGTGTCTGATGTCTTCCATACACTGTAAGTTGCAGATCAGTGTAAACAAAATACATCACTCGCACTTCTGGGATCCATTTGCTGTTCTCAGCTGGTGTTGCCACAATAACTGGGTCTCGGTACTTTAAAGAAAAGGGGTTTGTCCTTTTGTGGAGGATGAATGAAATATGTGGTATCGTCACATCTTGCTTTCATCCGACAGTCAAGCTATGTTCAAGTAAACTTTTGAAGTTTGGCAAAACAGTGTTTGGGAATTTATTGTGTTTCCACCAGCTCTTTTTTTATACTATTTAACGGATATCTAGCATATATTCAGTCATGATTGCAACATTCGACCTGTAGGACAATACACACCTATTTTTGTTATTCTGCTTTCCAGGACCATTTAGTTAGGTCATGTGGCGCATTAGAGTGTTGAGATACCTCGAGGGGTGCTTCTTAAGGCACTTTATTAATAGCTGCTTTATACGATTCATATTGACGGACTGCCCCTTACACTCGGACTGTGTTGCGTGCAAATGAGAAAGAGAAGAGGAAAGGTGAGATGAGTGATAGCGCTCCTCGTCCATATTGATGCCATTAGGAAGCTCCCTGGAGAGATTTATCAACAATCACTGTCATCAGATTCGCTGCGTTCTTAACATTAATGTCTGGCAAATTCCATTTCACTTTTTGCTTTGGACCAGCTAATTCATTTTAAACGGGGGGCCACATGGAGAAAAATCTACTCCATAGTCCCAATTGTGGGATCGGATCAGGGCCGATATTTGCCCTTTTTAACTAATCGGTGAGCGACTGATGAGTTGCCGTGCCCAGCCATCTTTATCTGAGCTCTGTCCCAGTTTTTACATGGCTAAAGATTGTACTCACGTAAATGATTCATTTAAAAGGTTATGCACGCACTGGGAGACACAATTACAATTCCCATATTCCTTGAAAGAATATGGAACACAGCAGAAGTTGCATGGAATCCAGGAGGGTGCGTGTCTTTTTAAAAGGGAGCTAATAGTTTTGCTTATCTTTTGTTATTGTGCACCTGCCACTTTATTTTGTTACAAATGTATGTAGGATTCAATACCACAAATGTAATACACCAACTTCTTTACAAAAAATATTTTAATGTTTAATTTAATAAGATAAGCTTCATTAAATGTGTTTTCGTGTTTACTTTAGTGATTTTACATGTAAGTTATAAAATCTATTTTCAATGTGTGTCGTATTGGTAAACAATACAGAGCGAGGCACAGCACACGGCAGGCTAGCCGCGACGGGGCTAGGACAACATGCAAAAGCCAGAGCTGGAAGACCCTCCTGCTTCGTTAACAGCTCCCTTTGGGAACACTTTTGGCTGCGCGGTGCGATACAACAATGGAGGACGGAGGTTTGCCGACATTGTTGAGCAGCAGTAGGGTACACTTCTGCCAACACGTCAAACATGCTAACTCCTTTGAAGCGTCACCACCGCATTCAAGCAGCCTCTCCTCGGCGAGTCAGGCAGGGCTGAAGCAATAAATGTTTTTATAGCAGCAGTTTTAAGACCATCCATCCATTCATTTTCTACTGCTTTTCCCGTTTGGGGTCACAGGGGGTTGCTGTATTGCTTCAAAAGCTAGATTTTGACCCACTTCTATGGTGGAAGAACTATAAGCCCATATATCCTCTTACTGCCAAGTTCGTTTAAGTCGTGGACCCCGACTTAAACAAGTTGAAAAACTTATTGGGGTGTTTGCATTCAGTGGTCAGTTGTCCGGAATATGCACTGTACTGTGCAATCTACTAATAAAAGTCTCAATCAATCAAAAAAAGCACTTTATATGTAGAAAGGTTTTGTTAAGAAACCATTCTAAGCCTTATTTATTTTTTATTTTATTTATGCTGACCACATTAACCTTGGCAATTGACCCTGTGTGTATATGTATGTTATGCCATTGTTCACAAATTTGGTAAATAAATAACCAAAACATTTATATTTTGTTGTTCTCTTACTGTACCGAAAATGAACAGAACCGTGACCTCTAAACCGAGGTACGTACCGAACCAAAATTTTTGTGTACCGTTACACCCCTACTAAATCATCTTTAAATGGTGCTTTCTTTGCTGATTTCTGCCAATGCAATTGCTGAAAAACCAGGAACTTTGCGGTGGGACCTGTTTCAGTCTTTTTCATTAAGTTTAAATCACATGTCTGCATATACCACAATAATATCGTCCCGTGGCCTTAATACCGTGATTATATCGTACCTTGAGATTTGATATTGTTACATCTCTAGTATATTCTGTACTGGTATATATCCATCCACATTAATGTTTGTTATTGTTGTTGTGACTAATGGTCATGTGGAACTATTGAGTTATTTCTTATAGTTTCCCCCCTTTGGCTAAGCCATGCTAAAATATTATAAATGCCTCCAAATATAATGCATGTAATCAAACTTTAATCACAAAATATTGTTGAGCTCTTAAAGGCCTACTGAAATTAGATTTTGTTATTTAAACGGGGATAGCAGGTCCATTCTATGTGACATACTTGATCATTTCGCGATCTTGCCATATTTTTGCTGAAAGAATTTAGTAAAGAACATCGAAGATAAAGTTCTCAACTTTTGGTCGCTAATATAAAAGCCTTGCCTTTACCGGAAGTAGCAGACAATGTGCGCGTGGCGTCACTGGTTGTAGGGTTCCTCACATCCTCACATTGTTTATAATCATAGCCTCAAGCAGCAAGAGCTATCCGGACCGAGAAAGTGACGATTCTCCCATTAATTTGAGCGGGGATGAAAGATTTGTGGATGAGGAAAGTTAGACTGAAGCACAAAAAAAAAATAAAAAAATAAAATAAGCGACGGCTCCTGGCAGCAGCAGTGTGAGCATTTCAGATGTAATTAGACACATTTACTAGGATAATTCTGGAAGATCCCTTATCTGCTTAATGTTTTGATAGTGTTTTAGTGAGATTCTAAAGTCATACCTCAAAGTCGGATGGCTGCAGTGAACGCCAGTGTCTCTCAGAGAAGCCGAGGAGCCAAGATCACAGCTGCCTTTTTGAGCTGCAGGAGGAGGTATAATCAACTGATGTCTCCGGTAAGAGTCAACTTAATATCACAATTTTCCCATCCAAAAATTTGCTGGTTGACGTAGACAAACATGTTCGCTTGACCGCTCTGTGTTAAAAACTTCACAACAAACAAAGAAACAGAGGCTGTGCCTCGGTTGCTAAAGGCAGCTGCAATCCGCCGCTTTCCACCAACAGCATTCTAATTTGACGTCTCCATTATTAACTGAACAAATTGCAAAAGATTCAGCAACACAGATGTCCAAATTACTGTGTAATTCTGCAATGAAAAGAGACGACTTTTAGCCGCAAGTGGTGCTGGGCTAATATGTCCCCTCCCACCCGAGACGTCACAAACACACGTCATCATAAGCGTCATCATTCTGCGACGTTTTCAACAAGAAACTCTGCGGGAAATTTAAAATTGCAATTTAGTAAACTAAAAAGGCCGTATTGGCATGTGTTGCAATGTTAAGATTTCCTCATTGATATATAAACTATCAGACCGCGTGGTCGGTAGTTGTGGGTTTCAGTAGGCCTTTAAGTCTCTGACGGTGTGAGTCAATGTTGAACACTTTAAGAACAAAATATGTATATACAGAAGGATTATCATACAGTTTTGGTACTGCTATTGTCAGGCTTTCCCCTGACAGTTAGTCTATGTTTTAGTTTTTTCCTCTGCATTTGTGTGTTTCCTCTGTGTTTAGTATCTCCTGTCTTTAGTTCCTGTCTAGTGCTCTTATTTTGTCAGCTTCCTGTCTTGTTCCCTGAGTGCTGTGTTCCTCCTCAGCTGCAACTGATTGGCACCTGGCCACACCTGTTGCCAATCAGCCCGCTCCTATTTATACCTGCCTTGTCTTGTGTCAGTTGCTGGATGTATTGTATTGTCATTTGTATTGTCGTTGCCACATGTCACTCTTGTCGTGCTACCTGTCATGTCGGTTTGTTACAGCTACTACCTGTTGTGCTACACTCTGTCCTGGTTGTCGTAGCGGTAAGCTGTTTCTGTTAGCATTAGTTATTTCCAGTTTTTCTGTTTGCTATCCACTAGCTTCTATGCTAAAGTTCCTTTTTGTTTTCTAGCTTCCAGTGCTAGCTCCCTTAGTTTGTTATTCCGCCCTTTTTGTTTGTTCTTGTTTAGTTTTGATTAAATCATGTTTTCATATTCTATGCCTGCCTCTGTCTCTGCATCTTGGGGTTCGTCAACACCAAATAACTCTGACAGCTATGATAGTCATACTAAGAACGTGAAAGTCAAAAATTGAAGATTTGATCAAACGTTGCCAATATATTAGATACCTGTACTTCAGCATCGAACTCTTATGAGGGATTTAATTTCGCACATGTGTAACCAGAGAAACTCTTCTGCTGTGGCGCAAAAATGAGGCCAAGCGCGCACCGCATTCTATCATCTGTCATTTAATGCTGCCACCGCAAATGCATTCTGTCATACATTGCATGTGTGTTAATAGACATGATGATAAGTACCTCTTCAGGGAAGAAGATCAGCTCATTCCCTCAGCCGCTGTTTTCGTACGTATATAGAGTAGCAATGCAGAAGACAGTACAGGATAGTCTGTGAGACTTAAAATGCTCCTCCACGGGGCAACATAGAAAAACATCCCTAACCATGTTGATTTGCTCTGGACATGACAGAAAACGTTGTGGCTGTTTATTTAATTTAGTCCTTGCGCTAGTCTGGCACAAGGACTAAGGAGAATTCAAATCCAGACTCTGTAAAGATTTGTTTGACTGGTGGGATCCACGCCAGGTTCTGTCTGAAGCCGGTCTGGTCCTGGGGTGAATCTGCAGTCCTGCGGACACCCTCGTCCTTGCCGTCTGTGAACCATCTGTTATAAAATATCTACTCCTCTAAAACAATGCCCAGACCAAAGCAGATTGGACCAGATATGCTCAGAGAAACACCTTGACTTTAGGACCATTTGTTTGAAATAAAAAACATTCTGCACTGCACTGCAAAAACTGAAATCTGAGTAAGATTAAATATCTCAAATAAGGGTGATATATGCTTATTTTTTGTCTGATAAGATCCCTTATCCACCTAATGTTTTAATAGTGTTTTAGTAAGATTCTAAAGTCATACCTCAAAGTGGGATGGCTGCGGTGAACGCCAGTGTCTCTCAGAGAAGCCGAGGAGCCAAGATCACAGCTGCCTTTTTCAGCTGCAGGAGGAGGTATAATCCACTGATGTCTCTGGTAAGAGTCGACTTAATATCACAATCTTCCCATCCAAAAACTTGCTGGTTGACGTAGACAAACATGTTCGCTTGACCGCTATGTGTTAAAGCTTCACAACAAACGAAGAAACAGAGACTGTGCCTCGGTTGCTAGAGGCAGCTGCAATCCACCGCTTTCCACCAACAGCATTCTAATTTGACGTCTCCATTATTAATTGAACAAATTGCAGAAGATTCAGCAACACAGATGTCCAAATTACTGTGTAATTATGCAATGAAAAGAGACAACTTTTAGCCGCAAGTGGTGCTGGGCTAATATGTCCCCTCCCACCCGAGACGTCACAAACGCACGTCATCATAAGCGTCATCATTCTGCGGAGGAGGTATAATCCACTGATGTCTCCGGTAAGAGTCGACTTAATATCACAATTTTCCCATCCAAAAACTTGCTGGTTGAAACATGTTCGCTTGACCGCTCCGTGTTAAAGCTTCACAATAAACAAAGAAACAGAGGCTGTGCCTCGGTTGCTAAAGGCAGCTGCAATTCATTCTTCTCACTAAACAGATTCTATGTTAGCGTATTATACTTGTTTTAAGGGTTTTAGTCCTAAATTATCTCAGTAAGATATTACAGCTTGTTGCTAAGATTTGATTAGATTAGATTAGATAGTACTTTATTTATTCCTTCAGGAGAGTTCCTTCAGAAAAATTAAAAATGACCTAAATTGAGTAAAACATGCTTGAAACTAGAATATCAACTGTTGCAAAAATGGGTCCTCAACACTCACAAGTATAAACCTACTTTTTTTAAAGTAATAATTTCTTATTTCAAGCATGAAAAAGAATGATTTGGACAAAATTGTGTTTCATAATTAAAACAGATGACAGCCAAATGGACTTTGCTGTTTTATTTTCAATGAAACAATAGAAAATACATATTCATATAGTAGTACAGTTGGCACAGTACAGTAAACTGACAGTTAATATTTAAACATTTACCACGGGACATTTTAAACAATTTTGAACAGAGATAGTTCATGCACAGTCAGATAAATTCTTCAAAATTACAATTTAAAAAAATTTGGCCGGGGGCCTGGCTGTATGTATGCGCACTAATTGACTGAAAGTGCGCGCACTTGGCGCGATGATGTCATGTTGTCGATGGAAAAATGCATTTTTAGACCGTATGATTTGCCTGAGCGGCTCGGAGACCCCGACAGTAACAAGCTGTTGCCTTGTTGCCCCACTGAAACCCACTACTACCCACCACGCAGTCTGATAGTTTATACATCAATGATGAAATATTAACATTGCAACAAATGCCAATACGGCCTTTTTAGTTTACTAAATTGCAATGATGACTCTTACGTTGACGCGTGCTTGTGACGTTATTGGTTGGAGCGGATATTTTGGCCCACCACCACTCACAGCTAAAAGTTGTCTGCTTTAATCGCATAATTCCACAGTATTTTGGACATCTGTGTTGCTGAATCTTTTGCAATTTGTTCAGTTAATAATGGAGACTATAAAGAAGAATGCTGTTGGTGGAAAGCGGTGGATTGCAGCTGCCTTTAGCAACCAAAACACAGTCGGTGTTTCTTTGTTTGTTGTGAAGCTTTAATATGGAACAGAGCGGTCAAGCGAACATGTTTCTCTACCACATGTCAACCAGCAAGTTTTTGGATGAGAAAATTGTGATATTAAGTCGGCCCTTACTGGCGACTTGAGCGGAGTTTGCTTCCTCCTGCAGCAGCTGTCAAAGAGGCAGCTGTGACTTTCTTGGCTCCTCCATATGGCTTCCCTCAGAGACACTGGCGGTCACCGCAGCCCTCCGACTTTCAGGTATGACTTTATAATCTCACTAAAACACTAGTAACACAATAAGCAGATAAGGGATTTTCCAGAAATATCCTAGTAAATGTGTCTAATATCTGAATCGCTCCCACTGCCGTCGCCTTTTTGCTTCACTCTAAATTTCCTCATCCAAAAATCTTTCATCCACGCTTATGTCACGCCTATGGTTCATGTTTTGTTTTGGTCATGCTATGTTTAGTTTTTTGGAAATTTAGTTCTGTTTTGCATTTTCTTGTTTGTCTTTTACCATGCCAACTGATTTAGTTTTCATCTGTCATGTCTGATCATGAGTTTTGTATGGCCATACTACCCTGAGCATCCCCAATCTCATCTGTTCTCAAAGCTAAGCAGTGTCTGACCTGGTTAGTACTTGGATGAGAGACTGCCTAGGAATACCAGGTGCTTTTGACCTTTGGACTCTAAGTTCCTTTTTTTTTCACTCCCTGTTTTGTTACCATGACAACCAATCAGATCACCTGTCTTGTCCCACACCTGTTTTCACTTATCATGTTCATTATTTAAGCCACAGATACCAGGTAGTCAGTCTGGCAACATCACCTCATTCACGCCCTCGATTATCTGTTTCATGCCTTGCAATGCTGTCCATTTTGTCCACGTAAGTTTTTGTTATTCATGCCACTGCGCAAGTGTTTTTGTTTCATGTTTGTAGTTTATAGTCTTTGTGTTAGTCTTTTGTTTCATAGCCCAGTTTTTTGTACCGCCATTGTGCGCGCTTTTTGTTGGTTTCTGTTTTTAGTTTTAGTGTTAAAATAAAGATGTCTTTACCTCTACGCCGTTTCCACTCCATTCGCTTTGCATCTCGGGAAAACAAACCAAGACCAAGTCCAAGCCTGACAGCTCAAATTAATGGGGAAATCGTCGCTTTCTCGGTCCGAATCGCTCTTGCTGCTGGTGGCTATGATTATAAACAATGTGAGGATGTGAGGAGCCCTACAATCCGTGATGTCACGCGCACATCGTCTGCTACGTTCCGTACAGGCAAGGCTTTTTAATTAGCGGCCAAAAGTTGCGAACTTCATCGTCGATGTTCTCTACTAAATCCTTTCAGCAAAAATATGGCAATATTGCGAAATGATCCAGTATGACACATAGAATGGACCTGCTATCCCCGTTTAAATAAGAAAATCTCATTTCAGTAGGCCTTTAAGAACAATGAATTAGTTTTTAGTATAAGTTTCCTGGTTTCAAGAAATGTAATGCTGAGCGCATATCATTATGTCAAGATAATGGCACTAGTGTTTACTTCATTTAAGAATATTTTTCAACATATTGAGCAAAAAGGTATTTTTTTCTATCAAGAAAAGTGCAGTTGTTATTAGTGAGAATATACTTATTTTAAGGTATTTTGGGGTCTATTGGGGTAAGCTAATTTTACTTGTTTTGGAAAGTCTTGACAAGCCACATTTTCCTGTTCTACCGGCAGATGATTTTGCTTAGTTCAAATAAAATACCCCTAATTTTTGTATTTTTTTTTTCTTGTTTTTGAACACTGACTTTTTGCAGTGTGCTGTTTGGATGTTGTTATTCTAGGTGTTATTGTTCAAGCTTAGACAATTCTGAGACAACATTGGCGTATAAAGTTGCTGAGTTTAGAGGTTTAATCCCCAATGGTATCGCTCACTGAACATATTTTTTTGTTAGCGATTCCGCATGATCGCATCGGAGCCCAGGCCTGTGTTTAACTTGGAAACCACTCATTCAAACGTATTGATGGATATGTTTTGACCTTCTACCAGGATACCAGCCTTTCTAAAACAAACTTGGTCTGTCAGTTTGAGACTAATTGATGAAGCATATTTGCCTCGTCTCAGCGAAATAGCTGATGGTGAATGTGTCCAAGCTAAACGTCTCAATAGCAGCACAATCACTGCTCAAAAATGAACCCTACTGTTTGTACTTATTCCAACTAATAATGTCCTTGGATCGGCCCTACAGAAAGATGATATTTGGATGAAAGGCCGCATACATGAATGACATGCCCTGCTCTGATTTCTGCCACGCTGAAATGACTGATGGTGATTAACTGTGATCTCTGCCTTGGCTAATATCATAGACAGTCTGGATCAGTTCTTCCCCGCCAGCGGGAGCCCAGTGAGAAGTGCTTTCCCAGGACAGCAAAAGAGCACTAATTGGCAGTCGCCCTTTCATAGTGATTAAGCCGTGGCTCACATTGTGGCCTGTTGTGACTGGGGGAGCCACGGCTTAATCTTCATTTAATAAGGCCGCTCCATAGGGGCTGACACCATAGGAGCTGACACAGGGGGCTACTTAGAAAGCATCAGAAGTATGAGGATAGGTTGGACCTGGAAACAGGGACCGGGTTTGCATCCCAGTGGGACACCCTTTTTATCACCACCCACCTTGCAAGACAAGTAAGGATGTTGTCCATTAAAGTCCTCAAGCTGCACACGAAAAAAAGAGATTACATGATATCCTAGTTCCAATGGATTGCAAAGGATGACACAATACGATACTGACCAAACTGTAAGACGGTATTTTTCCCTAGAAAACAGTCTTGAAGAAAAATGTGCTGTCCTAATTTTGAGGTTTACTTGTAGACGTCTATTCATGCAAACCAACAGGCTGTTGCCACAGAGCTTTCTGCCACACACACAAACACACACACACACAGAGACACACACACACACAGGAAGCGAGAAAAGCTGAGCGTGTGTTTCCAAGGCATTTGTTGTGTGTATTTAGAATTTCTGCGTCCTTTCTGTTGTCATCGCGCTCTTTAAAAGTACATTTTAGAAGCTTTTTGTAAAATCTGAGACTATTCAACCCATCAGACATTGTTTGGGATATTAATAGTTTTCGTACGTAATTAGTAGAGATGTCCGATAATGGCTTTTTTTGCCGATATTCCGATATTGTCCAACTTTTAACTACCAATTCCGATATCATGTTGATATCCGCTTTTCGGTTCTCCACATATTTTTGTTTATTGTTCCAGTTGTTGTATCACTCAGTTGTTCCACTTGCTTGGTTCCTGTTTGGTCCGTTTCAATGGTTTCTCATTGAGTTTCACCTGCTACTCACGATCCTGAACACCTGTCCTCACTAATCACCTGCCTTATATATTCCTGCCTCTTTTGTTGTTCGGCCTGGGACCCAAGTTTGTTTTCACACAACGGTACGTCTGCATTTCTGGTTTCTTCTGATCATTCCTATATGTTTATTCTCGCTAGCTTTCACGCTATGCCCTTGTATTATTCCAGCCCTCACGCTGAAGAATTGTTTTTCCCTTTTGTGTGCCTTCGTGCCAGTTCAGTTTGTCTATTTGTATATCCTAGCTTTCATGCTAGCGTCCTTTGTTCGTTCTTTTCTACTAGTTCCCGTATTTTGGTTCTCTAGCTCTTTTTGTTACATAAACAAATCTGTTAAATCTTACCTTCGCTGTGTTCACGTTCGACGCATCCACGAGGGGACAACATTGGCACTACGATGCCACACAGGCGTAACATATCAACCCATACCGATATATACAGTTGTGGAATTAACACATTATTATGCCTAATTTTGTTGTGATGCCTCGCTGGATGCATTTTTCAAAATAAATCAACTCAAGTTTGGAAAAAAAATGCCAACATTGCACTGCCATATTTATTATTTAAGTCACAATGTGTATTATTTTTTTTAACACGCCTCAAAACTGCAGCTTGGAATTTGGGACATGCTCTCCTTGAGAGAGCATGAGGAGGTTGAGGTGGGCGGGGTTGAGTGGCACGGAATTGAAATGTGTGGAGGGGTATGGGGTAGCGGGGGGGGGGGGGGGGTGTATATCACAGCGGTTCTGGGTATTTGTTCAGTTGTGTTTATGTTGTGTTACGGTCCGGATGTTCTCCCGAAATGTGTTTGTCATTCTTGTTTGGTGTGGGTTCACAGTGTGGCGCATATTTCGAACAGTGTTGAAGTTGTTTATACGGACACCCTCAGTGTGACCTGTATGGCTGTTGACCAAGTATGCTTTGCATTCACTTGTGTGTGTGAAAAGCCGTAGATATTATGTGATTGGGCCGGCACGCAAAGGCAGTGCCTTTAAGGTTTATTGGCGCTCTGTACTTGTTCCTACGTCCGCGTACCACTCCTTACAGTGGCTTTTTAAAAAGTCATACATTTTACTATTTTAACCGATACCGATAATTTCCGATATTACATTTTAAAGCATTTATCGGCCGATAATATTAGATGTATAAAAAAAAAATGCTAGAATAACACCTGAATAAGTTTTTCAACTTCTTTAAGTCGGGGTCCACGTTAATCAATTCATGGAAAAGCTAACTATTATAATGCTCATGTTAGCTTGCTAGCATGCTTAGATTAGCATGTTAACATTAGAATGCTAATTTTTTTAGCTACTTTTGTTACCGTTTAGCCCAGAGTCATATTACTTGGTATGTGACACTTGTTAACTGTTAGCATGCAAACGATGCCATGCTAGCAAGCTAACTTAGGCTTGCTAAGTTTCTCATCCAATTTTAGACTTTTTTTTTTTCTATTTCCGCAGCCTTACACTTTTGAGCCATATAACTTGGTATATGAAACATGCTGACTGTTATCATGCTATCGTTGGCACACATGCTATGTGTTAGCATTTTTATGTAAACATGCTAGTTATTTAGGCTAGCTCTTTGGCTATTTTTTTTCCGTTAGACTTAAAACTCACAGATTCAGACACTCGGCACCATCTAATAAGTACGGCGGCTTCCGGTGACCCCCGGCCAGAGGTCTAGGGCACAGATAGCAGGCCCATCAAAATTTCTATTTTACTTTGTCTTTGATTTTCTAATTTTTTTTTTAAAAGCAAGTACAAACAAAGGTGCTAGTATTATAATCAGAGTAATATCATATTTGGGTCAGTAGGGTAATTGAAAAATGAAATACACAACAAACAATCATACGCTTATCCAACCCTGTAGCTCTAAAGCCAGTTTTAAAGCTTAGCACACTGCGTTCACAAACATTCTGTACAGTAAAATGACTCAAATACTATATTAGCCATCCCGCATTTATACACCTCTACTATACAAAATGTGTTTTCTTCACCTCCAATCCATGGATTGATAGGAAACATTTACATTCTAACAGTATTCATCAACATAAGATTATTCCATTGCATCAATCTTCCATTAGAGAAAAAAGCCATTAGCAGTAGTCAGTAAGAATCCGTCTTCTGATTAACTTCCCACAAAGTGCCCCTACTCTCCAGCCAAAATACATGTGGGGCTGCTCTCATTTTGTCATCAACTGTCTTAAGAAAATCAATGGGCTATATGCAACACCCAGTCTTCCTGCTGGGTTTATATGGAGCATCCATGGTTATACCACAGGCATGAGCCATGGACATGTGGAGACCTTTCAAATAATTTGGTGGGTGGAAGGATGCTCTCCAAGACTTCATGCTCTACGTTATTGTCCTCTGGTACTTTCCAGTCAAGAGGCTTTGGCCCAGTTAAGATGTAGTTCTGAAAAACTGAATTTGTGGAGTAATATAAATATAATATGACCAGGGTTTTTTAGGGTGCCGATGTCAACTAACACCTTATTCATAGTCATTAGCTACGTGTACATAGACAACATGTATTTAATCTGATCATCATTTAGATTAGAATGTTACTGTATACCATATTTTTTGGACTATAAGTCACAGTTTTTTTTCATAGTTTGGCCGGGGGTGCGACTTATACTCAGGAGCGACTTATGTGTGAAATTATTAACACATTACCGTAAAATATCTAATAATATTATGTAGTTCATTTACGTAAGAGAGTCGACATATAAGATTTCATGAGATTTAGCGATTAGGAGTGACAGATTTTTTGGTAAACGTATAGCATGTTCTATATGTTATAGTTATTTGAATGACTCATACCATAATAAGTTACGTTAACATACAAGGCACGTTCTCCGTTGGTTATTTATGCGTCATGTAACGTACACTTATTCAGCCTGTTGTTCACTATTCTTTATTTTAAATTGCCTTTCAAATGTCTATTCTTGGTGTTGGGTTGTATCAAATAAATTTCCCCCCAAAATGCGACTTATACTATATATGTTTTTTACATTCTTTATTATGCATTTTTGCCAGGTGCGGCTTATACCCCGGAGCGACTATTACTCCAAAAAATACGGTACATGGACCCTGAAAAAAAGATCTGATTATGACGTGCATTTTCATGCGTCACACTTTAAATCGGAATACTTTACATTGACATGCGCAGAAACTAACATAAACAGAAAGGCGTGTTCTTGTTTGTGCTATGGCGCCATCTTTTGGATGAATTTGTGCATAGCAGGTGCTGAAGAAGCATTAAACTTCCACTGTTAAGCGGTAGAAAAATGGATGGATGGATGGATGTTAACACAGCTTTGTGTATTTCTGCTTGTCTGAGGTTATCACATAATGTATTTATAATATTTTCCTTCTGTTCACTACTTTTGTTTTACCTCTCTTTTTGAAATGTAGCTGTTCTGTGCTTTTCATGTCGTGAGTATGTACGGGTCGCGGCGCGTCGTTATGTTACAACATTCTGTGTTTGTGTTCGAGGTTGAGGTTGAGGCTAGCAGTTAGCACTTTGAGTTGCTGTTGTGAATAAAACAGCTTGTTAAGGCGGCAACTGGATCCCTTCTTTTATTGTTACATCGACACGACACTCCATACCATACTTTTGTTTTTGCTAGTCTCGTTATAAAGCAACAAACTCAACAGTAAATAATGCTACGTCAGCAGCAAGAGACTATTAATTTTAGTCCTCGCTCCAAAAACATGCCCAGTAAGATAACTTTAACCCAAATTTCGGAAAATGTTTTTTCATGCGCTTCAATCCAAATGACTTTCAGCATAAACAACACTTCTCGATCCGAATACATTTTTGATCTGAACGTGTGTGATCAGGTCAGAATTTTCCGAATGCCTTGTTTACATGAAGCATATTAATTCCAGTTAGGCTTTTAATCCGATTAAATGTGTCCATGTACACATAGCTAGTTTCGGAAAGAAAAAAAAAGCCCATTTTTGTTTGGCTGCCGTTGTTGTGTTACAGCTAAGGAAATAAGGCTTCCCATCATCTCTACCCTCATCTAATGCGAGCATACACTAACAATCAAAACTGGCAACAAACTGGAGAACGAGGAATCTGCCAGTTTGGAATAGTGCGAACAAGTGGAATGTTCTCATGGTCCCACGCTCCACAAATGGGAGCTATTTCCCCCTGCTGAGCAGTATAAGGACTGATATTACCCATGACACGTTTAAGGCGGACCTTGGAGAGTATTTCACTTGATGGACAGTTTGGGCTGGTATTTACACCCTGTGACAAATATGTCAAACTCAAGGCCCCCCATAACCTGCCTATCACAAAGCCCTAGAGGAAAATCTGACTTCTTGAAAATACAATCCCATGTCACCTTTGGCGGTGACCATAAACTACCTAAATTATTCAAGATGATGACATTGAAATAGTGGAGAGATTTTCCTATATATTAGGTATTACAAAGGCTTCTTTTTACACTGCCGGATACAATACCATAGCCGGATGTTATGTAAAAATTAATGGAATTATTTTAAAATCTGGTTTTTTACACTCTTTAATTTTGATTATTTGAGATTGACTGCAGCTAATTACGTGTATGCATAATTTTATTGAACTTTAAAAAAAGGCCCAGGTATCAAAAACACATTTTGAAAATGTTTTATTCGAATGCAGGTCATTTATTTGCACGAACATGAACATTTTTGAATAATTCTGCAAAAATTTTGCAAAAACAACATTATCTATTATTCAAAAATAGATGATTTACCGAATACATATTATACTGGCTTTACCTACAATCCCATCAGGGTGTATTTTGAAGCAAAATTTGCCACAAAGCAAACTCTTCTTTCTCACTGACCTTTGCACTGCCGTATGAATTGACCTGAGCATTGACCATAAAGCAATCCGCTCCACCTTTTCTGGTAACCATCAACAAATAAGAAAAACAAATCTGCATGTATACATGATAAATGCAATACATATTTTTTTTCCGATTTAAAAAGCTGGTCTTTTTATGTAGGCGTTAGTGTTTTTTTAAAGGCCTACTGAAACCCACTACTACCGACCACGCAGTCTGATAGTTTATATATCAATGATGAAATATTAACATTGCAACACATGCCAATACGGCCTTTTTAGTTTACTAAATTGCAGTTTTAAATTTACCGGGAGTTTCGTCTTGAAAACGTCGTGTAATGATGACGTGTACGCAAGACGTCACAGGTTTTTAGGAAGTATGAGCGCTGCACACACACACAGCTAAAAGTCGTCTGCTTTAACGGCATAATTACACAGTATTTTGGAGATCTGTGTTGCTGAATCTTTTGCAATTTCTTCAATAATATTGGAGGAGTCAAAGTAGAAAGATGGAGTTGGGAAGCTTTAGCCTTTAGCCACACAAACACACAATGATTCCTTGTTTAAAATTCCTGGAGGTGAAACTTTACTATGGATCACAGCGCGGTCAAGCTAACATGAATCACAACGGAATGTCAACTGGCAGGTTTCGGTGAGAAAATTGTGGTTAAAAAGTCGCTTCTTACCGGAGAAAAGCTGAGCTTGTGCCGTCCATAGCTGCCGTTGACTCCCCTGAGATACTGCGCGTCTACACACTCGTGGACAAACACCTCCGACTATCAGGTAATATTAAACTCACTAAAACACTAGCAAAACAATAGAAAGATAGGGGATTTCCCAGAATGATCCTAGTAAATGTGTTTAAAAACATCAGAATATGGACAGGACAAAAAAAAAACCCAAAAAAACATCAGAATCCGTCCCAATGCAATCGCGTGATTTTTTTTTTAACTTGTTTTTTTTTTTTTTTTTCTAGTCCATCGATATCAATATCCTCAAACACGAATCTTTCATCCTCGCTCAAATTAATGGGGAAATTGTCGTTTTCTCGGTCCGAATAGCACTTTTTGTTGGAGGCTCCCATTAAAATCAATGTGAATATGTGAGGAGCCCCCACACTTGTGACGTCATCGTCTGCGACTTCCGGTAGAGGCAGGGCTTTTCTCTTAACACCGAAAGTTGCAAACTTTATCGTGGATGTTCTCTACTAAATCCTTTCAGCAAAAATATGGCAATATCGCGAAATGATCAAGTATGACACATAGAATGGACCTGCTATCCCTGTTTGAATAAGAAAATCTCATTTCAGTAGGCTTCTAAGTGTCAGATGTAAATCGAATGCACCAAACACCATGTCATATGTAGTGCGGTGTTCTTTGAGAAATTAAACATGGCCCCGATTCGCATATGTGTATGTGTGGCAACGGAATTATTTTGCATATAAGATTAAACAAGGAAGACGGACAGAAGGCATTCTTTAGTGACGTATAGGTCATATAAACGTGATCTGAGCTTTCAGACTGCAGTCGTATTGGATATGTATCGTATGTAAGCACATATAAAAGAAGCATGTGTCGGATTTAAAAAAAAAAAAATCTAAATTGTTCACACTAACATAAAAAAAATGTTTTAGGGGCAATAGAATCTGAATTGACATGCAGAGTAAATGTAGCCTTGGAGTATGCTGTGGTGTTGGAGAAAATAAATGGAATAGTTCTACTGTAGCCAACAAGAAAGGCAACAAGGTCCAAGAATTTAAAAAACATATTAATTTAATTGCTAACATTTGTTATTGGAAATGCCAGAATGTCTGTCATGCATGCTCTATCTTGGCAGTTTAGCTCTTTGAACCCAACTTTTTTTGGGGGGTCATTTAGCTAGTTATATTAAAGGAATCATATTTTGATGTATTTTTATGATATTTTTAACATTTCATTTTGAGCTACATAATATGTTACGATGGTTCTTTTCATCGCTTCACGGTGGTAGAGGGGTTAGTGCGTCTGCCTCACAATACGAAGGTCCTACAGTTCCGGGTTCAAATCCAGGCTCGGGATCTTTCTGTGGGGAGTTTGCATGTTCTCCCCGTGAATGCGTGGGTTCCCTCCGGGTACTCAGGCTTCCTCCCACTTCCAAAGACATGCACCTGGGGATAGGTTGATTGGCAACACTAAATTGGCCCTAGTGTGTGAATGTTGTCTGTCTATCTGTGTTGGCCCTGCGATGAGGTGGCGACTTGTCCAGGGTGTACCCCGCCTTCCGCCCGATTGTAGCTGAGATAGGCACCAGCGCCCCCCGCCACCCCAAAAGGATATAAGCGGTAGAAAATGGATGGATGGATGGTTCTTTTTATCAAAATGTTACTGTAAAGACTTATGTTCAAGTCGATTTTTGGTTTGCCTCCTAAAACGGTTGGTTCTGAGAGACAAATGAACCCCTCTGTATCACACCCCCTCTGATCGGACCGTCGTCCCCGCCCTGGCAACCTTGTTTTGTACGTTTGTTGATGCTATAGCGAGAGCAGCGGGCTCACCACATTTCTTTTCGACGCAAAGCCCAGCCCCAAATCTTTTCCTATATGGTAGCTAAAGTTATCTTCTACCATGTCTTTATCGCTCCAATGCTATCTCCTTGAGAATAACATGCTTATCAATCCTATATTATGTTTGGTCCTACTAGGGCTGGGCGATATATTAATATACACGATATATTGCGGGTTTGTCTCCGTGCGATATAGAAAATGACTATATGGTGATATTCGAGGATACGTTCTCACGCATTTGCTTTTAGCTGCGGGCATTACACTACAGGCTCTTCTCGCTCTCTTCTGTCTCTCCTTCTCACAGACAGCAAGCGCACATTCTTACACACGTCACATACGTACAGTGGGGCAAAAAAGTATTTAGTCAGCCACGGATTGTGCAAGTTCTCCCACTTAAAATGATGACAGAGGTCTGTAATTTTCATCATAGGTACACTTCAACTGTGAGAGACAGAATGTGAAAAAAAAATCTAGGAATACACATTGTAGGAATTTTTAAGAATTTATTTGTAAATTATGGTGGAAAATAAGTATTTGGTAAACCATTCAAAGCTCTCACTGATGGAAGGAGGTTTTGGCTCAAAATCTCACGATACATGGCCCCATTCATTCTTTCCTTAACACGGATCAATCGTCCTGTCCCCTTAGCAGAAAAACAGCCCCAAAGCATTATGTTTCCACCCCCATGCTTCACAGTAGGTCTGGTGTTCTTGGGATGCAGCTCAGTATTCTTCTTCCTCCAAACACAACGAGTTGAGTTTATACCGAAAAGTTCTATTTTGGTTTCATCTGACCACATGACATTCTCCCAATCCTCTGCTGTATCATCCATGTATCCATTTTGGTATAAACTCAACTCGTCGTGTTTGGAGGAAGAAGAATACTGAGTTGCATCCCAAGAACCATGAAAGAATTGATTAACATGGACCCCGACTTAAACAAGTTGAAAAACTTATTCGGGTGTTACCATTTAGTGGTCAATTGTACGGAATATGTACTGAACTGTGCAATCTACTAATAAAAGTATCAATCAATCAATCATTGTTGGCAAGTATGCATTTGGGGGAAAACATTACACCTGGGGCAAATTCCAAACAGATGCTTCGGAGAAAGTATAAAGGAATTATAAATATCTTCACAATGCCTCTAATGTTTTGATTTCACATTTCCGGTGATTTATGCAGATCCCAAACACACATTAGCAGCTACTAATAGGTAAGAAACATTGGGCCCCTTTATTAATGTTATTATTTTCAGCAGCAGTCGAAACAAGATGGGCGCATATTTTGGTAAAAGGCTAACAATGCAGCAGCACGGTGAAACAGGGGTTAGTATTTGGGCCTCACAGTATGAAGGCCCTGGGTTCGATCACGGGCTCGGGATCTTTCTGTGTGGAGTTTGCATGTTCTCCCTGTGACTGCGTGGGTTCCCTCCGGGTACTCCAGCTTCCTCCCACCTCCAAAGACATGCACCTGGGGATAGGTTTATTGGCAACACTAAATTGGCCCTAAAGTGTAACAATGTTGTCTGTCGATCTGTGTTTGCCCTGCAAATGAGGTGGAGACTTGTCCAGGGTGTACACTGCCCAGCTGGGATAGGCTCCAGCAGCCCCCGTGACCCTGTAATGGAAAAGCAGTAGGAAATGGATGATGGTGTCCTTTTCTGACCTATAAGACAATTGATACAATTAGATGTTAATTACTTTAATACTCAAAGTGTGTTAATCTGTAAAACTATGAAAATAGTTTTTGCGATACGTCGGGTGATGCCTTTGGAGCATGGACATCATATAGGGCTTGAAAGTGTGATGAGGAAATGCATTGCATTGTGGGTCTTGTTGGACTCTAAATCAGTGGTTCTTAACCTGGGTTCGATCGAACCCAATGGGTTCGGTGGGTCGGCCTCAGTGGTTCGGCGAAGCCTCCGCCGCGGAGGGCAAGACATACCCGACTCATCATGTAAATAAAAACTTCCCCCTGTCGCCGTATTATGGATACCCCCAAACAAATGTTCCCTCTAATTTTCCATCTGATTTACTGATGTGTAATTTGTTGTGAGTTCATACACTGTGTTGGTTTTGTTCTTTTTATTTTTCACTAAAGAAGGGTTCAGTGAATTCGCATGTGAAACTGGTGGGGTTCGGTACCTCCAACAAGGTCAAGAACCACTGCTCCAAATCCTTTATTATGATGGTCGAATGCAAAACACTCTGTGCTTAAGTTTCGATTTTTTTCTTTAACAAGTTCAAAACATGGGACGGACGTGCGGAATAATTAACTTCCACGACCATGGTCATGATCGCTTTAGGGAAAAAAAGGATTTGGTGAGATTTCTCTCATTTCCAGCGTGACGGCAAATAAACAGACGGCAAATAGCCTGGATAGCAGCCGTGATACCATCAAACAGGACTTCTAACGCCATCACCTAGTGCATGTTGGTGTGTTCACGGAATTTTCACACTGGTAAGTTTAAATCAATCAATCAATGTTTATTTATATAGCCCTAAATAACTTGTGTCTCAAAGGGCTGCACAAATCACAACACAAACCACAACCTCGGTAGAGCCCAATCAAAGCATGTTTACTATGTTTCGCAAGCAGCGTTTAATAGGCTATTAGCGTTAGCCAAGCTATCCATGAGCTACTGTCACACCCCGCCTCGGGTGAAGATAATGTAACCTTTGCAAACCGGACTTCAAATCAAGGATGGCAAGGCACGCAGTGGTAACAGTTTACAAACGTTTATTTAAATCCCACAAAAGTGTCAAGAGGTGAACAACAGCAGGAAGACAAAGCACCCACAATCTCAGTAGTTGGTTTGATGTATGAAGACCGAAACTCTTGGTCAGGAACGAGGACCTCCTCTGACAGTGACAGACAGCAGACTGGCAGAAACATGGCATTTTCCCCACTTAAATAGCCCATAACCCCGCCCACTAGCTGGGACCAATTTGACACGGGAAATTAAGAAATCAGTTTTTTTGTAATTTACACATGTCTGAAAAATATTCCCATTGTACTTTTGTATTTGTAAAGCAGTCCTTTTTGTACACAGTGTATTCAAGCTTAGACAACACAACTTTCAAATGTCCAGTGTCCCTCTTCAACACCCAGTTACTGACAATAATGGTTTGGCCCAAATTAGGCCTAATTAGTCCAAGCAGGTGTGCTCACCTACATAAAGCCTTCAGCCCCTTTCTGACTCTTTTAGCCACACCTTCAGAGCCATGGTGAGTGACAGGTTGCAACTTGTTTGTGGAGCATGCTGTTTGTAGTGTGTCCATGTTGAGCTTCTTAACAAATGTGCACGGTTTGTGAGGAAGCCAAAGGTCAAACTGTCACATCTACAAACAGCATACAATATTTTGGTAAAAAGTCATGGGTAAGTACAAACATTAATGAGTAATAATTTCGTAGAAGTATTCAAAAGTAGCAATGGGCTTGTTTTTTCGGGGAAACCTGCTTATGAAATGAGGCTGGGCACCCTACCTTTCAGACACGCCCAGGGAGGCGAACTAACCAATATCCCGAACCACCACATCTGGCTCCTCTAGATGTGAAGGAGCAGCAACTTTACTTTAAGCTCCTCTAGAATGACAGAGCTTCTCACCCTATCTCTAAGGGAGAGCCCCGCCACACGGCGGAGGAAACTTATTTTGGCCGCTCTTACCCGTGATCTTGTCCTTTCAGTCTTGACCCAAAGCTCATGACCATAGGTGAGGATGGGGACGTAGACCGACCGATAAATTGAGAGCCTTGGCTTTCGGCTTAGCTCCTCCTTCACCACGGAGGACTGATACAGGGTCCACATCACTGCAGATGCTGCACCGATCTGCCTGTCAATCTGACGATCCACTCTACCCTCACTCGTGAACAAGACCCCGAGGTACTCAAACCCCTCCAACTGGAGGAATTTAGTCAACTTCATATGGATCAATTCCACTAATTTAACTTATTTTTTTGAGGTAAGGAGTCTTTGGAAGTTTGTCTTCGGCGCGGCCCCTTGATCTTTTTTATTTTGTACGATCCATTTTAATACAGTTTGTTACTCTCTCACATTACAATACATTTTGGGTGGCATGGCGTGGTGGGTAGAGCAGTCGTGCCAGAAACTTGAGGGTTGCAGGTTCGCTCCTTGCCTCTTGCCATCCAAAACACTGCCACTCCACCCTTTCCCCCAGTGCCGCTCGCACTGGTGAATGAATGATCAGTGGTGGTCGGTAGGGCTGTGGGCGCAAACTGGCAGCCGCACTTCCAGCAGTCTACCCCAGCTGTGGCTAAAAATGTTGTTTACCACTACTAAGTGTGAATGTGGAGTGAATGAACGATGGGTTCCCAATTCTCTGTGTCTAAAAAAGCGCTAAATAAATCTAATCCATTGTTATTATTATTTTTTGTGAAAGTTTCTTACATCAGGGTTCCTCGGACCACCACCACTGATATGACAGTTCCTTTCCAGAGTTTAGAAAACTGTTTTATTTCTCAATTTATTCTTTTTGCTTGTGCTTTTCAGCATGTGTCTCTTCGTCTCTTTATCGCTTTTGCTCCAGCTCCACCTCCAACGCTTTCCTCCCCGGCTGCTGCCTTTTAATAGAGCGACAGGTGATCAGATAAGCAGGCCAAGGTGGGCCATCTACGCACCTTTCACTGATCTCGTAGCCGGCCCTGGCACACCCCGTGTCGCTGCAGGTCCGTAGGCCACGCCTCCCTCCACATTTTTATTATCACGGGTACAGTACAGCCATGTAAACAAAGGTATGTCTAGCAACAATGGCTACCCAGCACCTCAAAATGCATGGTGATATCACGTGCCCTTTCAAGCCTATCCATCCATCCATTTTCTACCGCTTATTCCCTTTTGGGGTCGCGGGGGGCGCTGGCGCCTATCTCAGCTACAATCGGGCGGAAGGCGGGGTACACCCTGGACAAGTCGCCACCTCATCGCAGGGCCAACACAGATAGACAGACAACATTCACACACACATTCACACACTAAGGCCAATTTAGTGTTGCCAATCAACCTATCCCCAGGTGCATGTCTTTGGAAGTGGGAGGAAGCCGGAGTACCCGGAGGGAACCCACGCATTCACGGGGAGAACATGCAAACTCCACACAGAAAGATCCTGAGCCTGGATTTGAACCCAGGACTGCAGGACCTTCGTATTGTGAGGCAGACACACTAACCCCTCTGCCACCGTGAAGCCCAGAAAACTATTTTATTTCTCAATTTAGTCTTTTTGCTTGTGCTTTTCAGCATGTGTCTCTTCGTCTCTTTATCGCTTTTGTTCCAGCTCCACCTCCAACGCTTTCCTCCCCGGCTGCTGCCTTTCAATAGAGCGACAGGTGATTAGATAAGCAGGCCAAGGTGGGCCATCTACGCACCTTTCACTGATCTCGTAGCCAGCCCTGGCACACCCCGTGTCGCTGCAGGTCCGTAGGCCACGCCTCCCTCCACATTTTTATTATCACGGGTACAGTACAGCCATGTAAACAAAGGTATGTCTAGCAACAATGGCTACCCAGCACCTCAAAATGCATTGTGATATCACGTGCCCTTTCAAGCCCTGTTGACAAAATAAGATTAAAATCCATATCGATGCATACAACAATAAATACAGATGGTGTTGAACAAAAAAAATATTGATTTGAATAGGGAATTGTTTTGATTTTGAACCATTGGAGCGCAAAGCAATTGGGACATTCTGGATCAACTTTTAGGACAGCGCTCCTCACCTCCAAATAAGGGAATGTCTTTGAAAGAATAGTTTTCTACTCCTCCCTCAGAGTTCCAGAAACTTGTAGAATCAATGCCAAGACATGTTGAAGCCGGTTTTGGCCGCTTGTGTCTAATTTGTCACCCGTCTCTATATCGATCTAACCGTTGTTTGAAGGAGGCCCCCAGTGTCAGGCATTCTCACCTCATATTTAGATAAACTCACGCTGGCCAGAGTCTGCCAGACATCCACTCTAGCCGGCGCTGTTGCCAACTCTCAAGTCGGCCACAAAGCTTTCATCATATCCCACACCATGCATATGAGGAATCACACGCGTACATTCTCCTACAGACTGTGAGAAACAAGTAAATGTCACCGAATAACAATAAAACAGACCTCCAAGGCAGAACAAGTCACCGCATTATTACCTTTTTTTTTTTAATTATTTATCCTGTTTGCACTGTTTTCCGTTCTTGGGTTCGAATGACACTTGCTAGCTCGTTCCATTTCACTCAGCGTGGCTGCCCGAGGAACGGCGTGCATGTCATAGAGGAGGATGTGGTGCACATAGTTGAGAGCTGTCCTGCATGCTGTCTGCTTCCATGGATGAGAGTTGAGGAGAAAAGTAGGGAATCTGAACTAAACATCTGGCACACAGTTGTAGCCGCTCAGACTCAACCACCAGAAGGTCCTTCTTCACTCTGCTAATTTTTCCACCCTCCTTCCCTGTCCATCACTATATCTGGAAGACATTTTTATAGAGACATTACAGCTTTTAATTACATCTAGTGATTCAGAGCGAGACTTTGGCTTCTGACCCACTCTTGTCCATGAGCAAGGTCCCATGGTGGAGACTTTGAGACACAACAAAGTGACAAGTATAGACCCGCTCTCTTTGGCAGTGTGCACATCTTGGTGGTGGTGGTGGTGGTGTGTGTGTGTGTGTGTTAACTACACAAGGACAAATACAGGGGGGGGCAACTAAAAGTAGAACCTTAATGGTGGTAAGTACAGGCCAGGCAGAGCCTTGCGTTGCACTCCCATCATCAGTAAAACACCGAGGTGATGTCACACGTGGGCAATTTCATCTTAAAGGCCAACTGAAATGAGATATTCTTATTTAAACGGGGATAGCTGGTCCATTCTATGTGTCATACTTGATCATTTCGCGATATTGCCATATTTTTGCTGAAAGGATTTAGTAGAGAACATTGACGATAAAGTTCGAACTTTCGGTCGCTAATAAAGAAGTGAAGTGAAGTGAATTATATTTATATAGCGCTTTTCTCTAGTGACTCAAAGCGCTTTTACATAGTGAAACCCAATATCTAAGTTACATTTAAACCAGTGTGGGTGGCACTGGGAGCAGGTGGGTAAAGTGTCTGGCCCAAGGACACAACGGCAGTAACTAGGGTGACGGAAGCGGGAATCGACCTGCAACCCTCAAGTTGCTGGCACAGCCACTCTACCAACCGAGCTATGCCTTTACCGGAAGTAGCAGACGATGTGCGCGTGACATCACGGGTTGTAGGGCTCCTCACATCCTCACATTGTTTACAATCATAGCCAGCAGCAGCAAGAGCTATTCGGACCGACAAAGCGACAATTTCCCCATTAATTTGAGCGAGGATGAAAGATTCATGGATGAGGAAATTTAGACTGAAGGACTAGAAAAAAAAAAAAAAAGGCAATTGCAGGGAGAGGGATTCAGATGTTATTAGACACATTTACTAGGATCATTCTGGAAAATCCCTTATCTGCCTATTGTGTTGCTAGTGTTTTAGTGAGATTGAATAGTACCTGAAAGTTGGAGGGGTGTGGCCACGGGTGTGTTGACGCCAGAGTCTCTGAGGGAAATCAAGAAGCTGCAGCAGGACGGAAGCTCCGCTGATGTCTCCGGTAGGAGGCGACTTATTACCACAATTTTCTCACCGAAAACTGCCGGTTGACATGTAGTCAGGATCCATGTTCGCTTGACCGCTCCGTTCCATAGTAAAGCTTCATCTTCGGAAATTTTAAACAAGGAAACACCGGCCGTGTTTGTGTGGCTAAAGGCTAAAAGCTTCCCACCTCCGTCTTTCTACTTTGACTTCTCCATTATCAATTGAACAAATTGCAAAAGATTCAGCAACATAGATGTCCAGAATACTGTGTAATTATGCGATTAAAGCAGACTGCTTGTAGCTTGGATCGGGCTGGGAAATAATGTCCGCTACCACCCGAGACGTCAAACGCACGCGTCATCATACCACGAAGTTTTCAACACGACACGTTGCGGGAAATTTAAAATTGCATTTTAGTAAACTAAACCGGCCGTATTGGCATGTGTTGCAATGTTAATACTTCATCATTGATATATAAACTATCAATCAATCAATCAATGTTTATTTATATAGCCCCAAATCACAAATGTCTCAAAGGACTGCACAAATCATTACGACTAGAACATCCTCAGAAGAACCCACAAAAGGGCAAGGAAAACTCACACCCAGTGGGCAGGGAGAATTCACATCCAGTGGGACGCCAGTGACAATGCTGACTATGAGAAACCTTGGAGAGGACCTCAGATGTGGGCAACCCCCCCCCCCCCCACCCCCCCCCTCTAGGGGACCGAAAGCAATGGATGTCGAGCGGGTCTAACATGATACTGTGAAAGTTCAATCCATAGTGGCTCCAACACAGCCGCGAGAGTTCAGTTCAAGCGGATCCAAGACAGCAGCGAGAGTCCCGTCCACAGGAAACCATCTCAAGCGGAGGCGGATCAGCAGCGTAGAGATGTCCCCAACCGATACAGGCGAGCGGTCCATCCTGGGTCCCGACGAGCGGTACATCCTGGGTCTCGACTCTGGACAGCCAGTACTTCATCCATGGTCATCGGACCGGACCCCCTCCACAAGGGAGGGGGGGACATAGGAGAAAAAGAAAAGAAGCGGCAGATCAACTGGTCTAAAAAGGGAGTCTATTTAAAGGCTAGAGTATACAGATGAGTTTTAAGGCGAGACTTAAATGCTTCTACTGAGGTAGCATCTCGAACTGTTACCGGGAGGGAGGGCTATCAGAACTATCAGACTGCGTGGTCGGTAGTAGTGGGTTTCAGTAGGCCTTTAAAAGACTGACTTTAACAGGTTGCGTGATTGCATAAAACATGAGCACGTTGGAGGTTATAACCTTGCTCTGTTGACTTGGAAGAAAAGTCTCTTGTTTGGCGCCAGTGACCCCAAAGAGGAGCTTGTCACATTCTGAACTGGAGGCACATTTAGAGAGGCCAGTCAGCCGATGTAAAAGAATGATCGGGGTTTTGTTTTCTCGTCAAAAGAATTCACAAAAAGACGTACTGATTGTTTTCACTTACCAGACAGACCGAAAACATTACCTGAGCACATTACCATAAAAAAAATAGTTGAAAGACCGGTGGTTCATAACATGGCAAGTGATAAGCAAAACCCACAACATGATTGAGTGGTTATAGCCAAGTAACGACACCCCTTCCAGGTACCGAATCCAATCTCTTCAAACATAAATATCCTATCCCACTGGGTGGCAAGGTTCAGGTTCGTGATCCCAATAGGCCTTGGACATTTCTTCTGGATTAGTGAGAGTTTAGGTTGCACTTTTAATTTGATTCCCTTCCCCTTCCTGTGTTGTATCTCTGACAAACTCTGCTGCCGTCTGGGGTGCACAAACCCTCAGCGAGGTGAGACCCTGAAATGACCGCTGAAATTGCACTGTAATCATACACATCTAAAACCAACACGAAAATGCCTGCCATATGCCCCGTAGCCCTCTGTTTGTGTTTGAGTGAGACGAAAGGGGGATTATTGACAAGAGTTGGGAGAACCATGCCTGGGTGGATGAGTTGAGCGCGTCTGTGATCAGATCTGTCGGAGCCACTCAGCTGTCCGTCTGCCATGGTGTTTGACAAGCGTTTGATGCAGCGCAGGCCTTAAAGAGGATCAGACCCTTCCTGGATTGGCTTTTCCTTTCTCTGCTAATACTTCAAACACACACCTCTCTTACACAACTCTGTGAACGAATGAGCTATTTTCATCGAACAATATGTCCAATCTGCCAGATGACCGGAGGAGATTGAACAGAGCTAGCACTACAATTAAAGAAAACAAAAAGCAGCAGCCTGACCGTATTACCTCGTCACCAGCTATTGCGCGGGGGATTGCTGCATGATCCTGATGGCCCCCATCTCTGTTTTTGTGACTAAGCCCATCGGACTTAGCGTGGCTCCTCTCTCGTTAGGGTCTGT
Source organism: Nerophis ophidion (assembly GCF_033978795.1). Taxonomy (NCBI): domain Eukaryota; kingdom Metazoa; phylum Chordata; class Actinopteri; order Syngnathiformes; family Syngnathidae; genus Nerophis; species Nerophis ophidion. The sequence continues at coordinate 60,340,978 of NC_084621.1, read as the reverse complement.
TTTGGGACAGTTGTGTTCATGTCCAAACATGTGAAGGATTTCCTCCTGAAGTTTCCCAGTAGAGAAATGAAAGGATGAAAGTCCTTGTGCGGAAAATCATGCCGGGCAATTTCCTCCGATATCCTGTTCCACTCACTTACGTTCCCACAGAGACCAGAGGGATGCAGTCCAGGTGGAATTAGGGAGTCATCATGTGCATGCATATGACTGAAGAATACTCTGGCATGAAGACAAGTAGGTTGTGTGGTGGGAACATCCATAGGCTCCCTGATGCTATGAGTAAATTCATGTACTATTGCAATTGGCAATAAAGATAGAGGGAACCTTATTTGTGTGTAACAGGCAAATTGTTTAAATAAAGTGATGCTTGTAGGAGTTGACTGAGCTAAGTAAATCCTCCCGGCTCAAACTCTTCTTTAAGGGTTTACCCCCTGCTTATCTCAAGGCCTGCCTACACAGTCTGACAATGCAGGGCCACCTTCTAAGATGAATTTCCCTTGCAAGTGGCAACCACCAAGTGGTGTAGTTATTATTTCATGTTTCTTGTGGCGATAAACAACAATATTGTTCATAAAGGGAACCTATGATGATTTTAGTATACATTTAAAACACTTTTTATAGCTGTTGGATAGCTTACAATAATATGTATTGGATATTCTTTGTTTGAAAATGTTGTGTACATTTTGTTCAACAGTGCATTCATAACAAATGTTCTGGTTTATAAGCTGCATTGGTATATAAACTGCAACCTACTGAATTTTTGTTCATATATTAGCCGCACTGGACTATAAGATGCAGATATATATGGTTACATTGTGAAAAGAGATATTAACGATATATTGACGGCGTGGCGCGGTGGAGGTGTGGCCGTGCGCAACCCGAGGGTCCCTGGTTCAATCCCCACCTAGTACCAACCTTGTCACGTCCGTTGTGTCCTGAGCAAGACACTTCACCCTTGCTCCTGGTGGGTGCTGGTTAGCCCCTTGCATGGCAGCTCCCTCCATCAGTGTGTGAATGTGTGTGTGAATGGGTAAATGTGGAAGTAGTGTCAAAGCGCTTTGAGTACCTTGAAGGTAGAAAAGCGCTATACAAGTACAACCCATTTATTTATTTACATTTATCATTTACATGAAGAGATTTTGTAAATGTTTACTTACATACTTGAATTGTTTCCAAACAGTGCAAGCAGCAGTAAAACGGCTGATCACACAAAACAAAAAAGTCATTTAATCCCTTTATTCATGCTTTATGAGATGAATAAGATGTCCTCTTTTTTAATAAGGTTCAAGAGGTTAATCAGGATTCTTCTTCCTCGTAGTTTGTAAATACTTTGACTTTGAAACGTTTTAGTGGATCATTTTAGTACAATGTTTGATTTATTTACTTAATCCATTCCATAATTTAGCAGTTAGCGAAGGAAAAAACGTAGTTTAGTCGCACCTTTGTATATGCCGCATGGTTCAAAGTTTGGGGAAAAAAGTAGTGGCTTATATGTTGCTGCTAACGTTTTGATTGATTGATCGATTGATTGATTGATTGATTGATTGATTGATTGATTGATTGGAACTTTTATTTGTAGATTGCACAGTACAGTCCATATTCCGTACAATTGACCACTAAATGGTAACACTCGAATACGTTTTTCAACTTGTTTAAGTCGGAGTCCACGTTAATCAATTCATGGTAAAAGTTTGGATGGCGGAAGCGGGGCTCGAACCTGGAACCCTCAAGTTGCTGGCACAGCCACTTTACCAACCGAGCTCCACCTCCCCACTGCCTTAGCATGTTGTCTTGAACCATAGCACTTTATTACAGATGTTGTTCTTTTGTGTTTTGGTTATCTGACGAATTGAGGATAGCTAAATGTTTTTAAATAAGATTGGAGATTATGTTTGACTTTTCTTGTATTATTCTTAAGGCTTTTTCAAAACACAACTTGAATTGGGATCCTACTATGCAAAACCTACTTTTCTTACTTGTTAGTACCTGTTTTTTGTGTATTTGGGATCCCCATCAAGCCCGAAAATTGAAAAACAAGGCATGGTGGAGATATTTAGTTACATCAACAAATATTCCCATTTATGGGTTAGTTTATGGGCCAAACTATATCAGAAAAGGAGTTTTGGGCCATATCACCCAGGCCTGTAATCGTGTTAGTGACCGTGCTGGCACAGTTTAGGGTTGTTCTCTGTGTTACAGTAGGCCTTATAATGGCATTGTGTTTATAAGTATGAGTGTATCTCTTTTGAGTGTTAATAATTAAATTGTGATATTTAAGACATTTCATACAAAAAAAGTTTCTCTGTCACAAAAAAAGTCCATGCCATTTTTTTGTCATTTAGTAGCACCGGTACTACTATTGAAAACGCTAAGCGTACAGGCGTACCGCACTGAGAGAGAGCATCAGGTTGCTTTTACCACTATTTATGTCACTGTATGTCTGTCGCACGTATAGGATAGGATAGGATAGGTCTTTATTGTCATTGCACAAGTACAACAAAAATTTGTTTTCAGCACAAACCTGTTCAAGATTAGACAAACAAACAGTGTACAGGGTCACAGAACAAGAACGCTGATGGGTCGCCATAAGGCGCCCCGTAAAAGATGGGGAAAAGGTAAACGCTGGGGAAGGTTTGTAAAAAAAAAAAATACAATCTAGACTGGGCTCTTAAGGGGGCCCAGTCTGGAGTGGGGAAAAAACCTCCATACCAAAGCACATATACATATTACAACATACATCTCGAGATATCTAGCAACAGAAGGACGGTAGTTCAAGGTCATGGTGGTAGGCCGCAGCTCTTCAGGCGCTGACCATCCATTTATCACCCCTTTGGGATTTGCGTCAAGGGCGTTGGGTTGGGGGGGGTGTATGTGTGGTGTATATTTTTTATGTGTTGTAATGCACATGCCAAGATAAGATTCAAAACTATTTTATCCCACCGCTTGTCTTTCCTCAAGCTCAGCTGGCCTCATATAGAACGCCTTCTCTCTGTCGATTGCTTTACTTATCGTCCAAATAAGTACGTTCACCTTGTGATGTCACAACGTTGCCAGACTGCAAAACACCAGGGACAGGGAAATCAAAAATTGCAGTTTTAAATGTTTTGTTTGACTATTTTTGGATTATTTTGTGTCATGTTTCTGTGTCCTCTCAGTTGCTCTGTTGATTACTCTTCAGGATGTTGCTGGGCCAGATTTGGTTTTGGAATTGGAATTGTATTATTATGGTATTATTATGTGTTATTTTGTTGGATTGATTAATTAAAAAATAACATAAAATAAAAACTGCGACCACGCTCAACTCACAAATGTTATGCTTTGGCATTGTTTAACACAACTATCTAACATCATAACATGTAGAAATCAGAAAAGACAAACATCTTCCCAAGTCCCCTTTCATGTACAGGTTGTTTTTTTTAGTTGCAGCTGCAAATACACTTTCATCGCTGCAAATTCAAGATTTTTTTTATTTTTATTTCAATTGTAATCAAAGATCTGACAGGACAAGTACAGCTTAACTGAATTTTGTTCCTGTTGAAAAATGATTAATGTAATAAGCTGAATACAATATACTCTGCAGATTGGAAACTAAGATGAATGACCAGAACTCTGCAATACATTTCCTGCATTATGTCTAAGGCATGTGTCTTATGAGATGATCAAAGACACTTTTTCCCCCCATACTGATAAAGAAGAAATCGGAATGCAGCGATGTAGCCCGCATTTGAGTAATGACAGCATCCACATCTGTAGCAACCTTCCAGTGAGAATGATCAATTTGCTACCGTGTAGCCCAGCGTGTTCCCAATCCCTAAATCCGTGGTCACATTGTAACCACTCCCTTATGTGCTGCAGCTAACTTAAGATCACTTTGCTTTGCATCCATCTGTACAACAAATGCAACACTAACAAGGCCATGAGGGCAGCACACCCTCAGTACTGAGCTTTATATTTTGCTCATTTGAAACGAAACACAACATTAAACTATTCATTAAAGTCAACTAAGGCTAATTATCCCTCATTTACTAAGTGCCCATATATACTTAAGCCCAGATGTGTCGATGAGTCAGTCGGTAGATAGCAAACCGCAGAGGGGGCCGTGCGAGTCTCTTAGTCCTGTGGTTTGCAGCAGCAAACCTTAATGCCTGTTTGCAGCCTGGATGCGTAGCCGTATGACATCATTGGTCGGGACAAACCACAACGTTGGAAAAACATGCGGACTGAGCCAGAAAAACTACAAATATTGATTTGCATTAGCACCTTAAATGTTGCACTGCAAGAGAGTCAATCGATCAAAGTGTATTTATACAGCCCTTAATCACAAGTGTCTCAAAGGGCTGCACAAGCCACAACGACATCCTCGGCTCAGATCCCACATCAGGGCAAGAAAAAACTCAATTCAATGGGATACAATGAGAACCCTTGGAGTCATTGCTTTCTTTCTTTTGTTGGTGTCTGATATTGCACCCTTAATCCCACTTCAATGACTTCTTGTTTATTTTTTAATTAAAAGTCAGGTGTATTTTTAGGGTCCGCCAGGTCCATTGGACCAAAGGACCCTATTGAAACTGTAAGGTTTTATTTAGGGTCCGCCAGGCCCATTGCAAAAGGACTCCCAAAAGAGTCCTTTTGCAATGGGCCAAAGGACCCTATTGAAACTGTAAGGTTTTATTATTATTCTTTATTATTATTCCGCACCCTCGCACCCTAATTTGACCCCCTTACCATGCTTCAAAACTCACCATTTTGACACAGACGTCGGTATGGCAAACATTCCCAACTTATAAAGCAACCAAACCCCAAAAATCAAAATTGCGCGCTAGCGCCCCGTAGGAAGAAACAAAAAACAGACTGCTTGTAACTTCCGTTAGCAATGTTGCAGAGAGATTAAACAAAAACCTCCATGTAGGGCTGACTTAGACCTACTTTTCATAATTTTACTTTCTAGGGCATAAATCAACAAAAACTTTGCAAAAACCCATTCAAAGCAACATTTTTGCCAAAAATGCAATTTTTGCCTCTTTGAGCTGTAATTTGACCCCCTTAAAATGCTTCAAAGCTCACCAAACTTGGCACACACATCAGGACTGGTGAAAATTGCGATCTAATGACAAAAACAAACCCCAAAACTCAAAATTGCGCTTGCGCAATTTTGAATAAAACACAGAAAAAGCTGCTCCTAGGAAGAAAACAGACAAAACTGCTTGTAACTTCCGGTAGGAATGCCGGAAAGACATGAAACAAAAACTTCTATGTAGGTCTCACTTAGACCTACATTTTAATAACTGACGTCCTTCAGCAACAATTTACAGGAAGTTAAAAATTACCCCTTCACAATAAAAGTTTTGTAAAAACCTGTCACCTTTTTCAAACATTATCTCCTCTGAGCGCGTTTGTCGTGTCGGCTTCAAACTCGCACAGGAGAGAGTTTGAACCCTTCTGATTAAAAGTTATTCACAGAGTTTTGATTTATCAACAACATCCAGAAACGCCGATCTGTAATTTGACCCCCTTAACATGCTTCAAAACTCACCAAATCTTACACACACATCAGGACTGGCGAAAATTGCCATCTAATAAAAAAACAATCCCTAAAAATCAAAATTGCGCTCTAGCGCCCCCTAGGAAAAAACACAAACAAAACCGCTTGTAACTTCTGTTAGGAATATCGTAGAGACATGAAACAAAAACCTCTATGTTGGTCAGACTAAGACCAGGGCTTGAGTCGCGAGGGCAGCAGCCAAAGCGGACCCGAACAACGCTGCTTGGAGCTTTAATTCTGTATGACTCTTGTAGCGTGTAACTTTAATCTAGTAAACCTTTACATGGGACGGTAAGAAACCATCTGGTCCTGTGTGGTGCCCGTTTTAACTTCCTCCAACTGAGCACACGCAATGGGTGACAACACATGGTGCAGCTGAAGTCAATGTACTTTTCTTTTTCAACTTCACTTCCAACCGACGTAATGAAAGACTCCTCGACGTTCAGCATGTCAGTCAACATGATCAGTCCTTTGTTTGTTGTCGTTAAGATTGTGTCATGCCAGGAATTTGTGTTGAAAATGTGTCTTTTTAATTATAACTTGTGGGTATGCAAAAATGAAGTGTTAACGCACGTGATTAATTACCCTCTGCATTTGACCCATTCCCTTTTTCTAACCCATGGGAGGTGAGGGGAGCAGTGAGCAGCAGCGATGGCCGCGCTCGGGAATCATTTTGGTAATTCAATCCCCAATTCCAACCCTTGATGCTGAGTGCCAAGCAGGGAGGCAATGGGTCCCACTTTTATAGTCTTTGTTATGACTCGGCCGAGAGTTGAACTCACAACCTACCGATAACATTCCTTTTTCCAATGATACTAACGTAAGTTATGTATGATGGTACGCAAGTATGATGGTACAGGATACCAAAACAGTTTGGACAATTCCATGCTCCCAACCTTGTGGGAACAGTTTGGAGCGGGCCACTTCCTCTTCCAACATGACTGTGCACCAGTGCACAAAGCAAGGTCAATAAAGACATGGATGGCAGAGTCTAGACTGGCTTGCACAGAGTCCTGACCTAAACCAGATGGAACAACTTTGGGATGAATTAGAACGGAGACTGAGAGCCAGGACTTCTCGACCAACGCCAGCGCGTGACCTTACCAATGCGCTTTTGGAAGAATGGTCGAAAACTCCTATAAACAAACTCCGCAACCTTGTGGACAGCCTTCACAAAAGAGTTGAAGCTGTAATAGCTGAAGGTGAACCGACATCATACTGAAGATATGGGTTAGGAATGAGATGGCACTTCAAGTTCATATGTGAGTCAAGGCAGGTGGCCAAATACTTTTGGCAATATAGTGTAGATGGAGAAGCTAATAGTGCAGGGTCATCTTCAGTTCTTTGGCCTTCTCGGACCTGCTATGAAAAACCTTCTCCGAGGGGAACAACAGGTTGTCCTCGCTGACTACTTGCCACATTAATCACCTTGTCATTCATGCATGTTTAACCGGGACTTTTCCGCTTAGAGATGTTAATCTCCACGTCGGTTTTCACTTGAACTTATTGTCATTAAAAGCGAGCATCAAAGAGCTAACCTGCATTTTAATCCCCCACATAATCGGCACCGGGTCTTAGATGAGAAAATAATGACCGTACTAATCCCAACATTAGCTTTTTGGAGTTTGTATGTTTTCAGCCCCGCGGAGGAAAAAAGGGGGTGAGGATAGAGAAGGATAGAGTGAGAGGATGAATAAAAGTGTGTGACACGGAGTAACCTTGTTAGAGGGAAGGGACATTGTGCAGAGAGCTACTTGAGGGTTGGTTGCCAAGATGAGTATCTTGGAAATGATTGTGCCCACTATCCTTGTGTTTCTTTTTCCAGCAGCTGTTTACTGCTGTATTTTTTTAAATGACTCCGTATGGAAGATTTGAATTATAAGTTTTTTTTGGTCCAACTTTTGGACTTTCAATCAATCAACCAATCAATGTTTACTTATATAGCCCTAAATCACTAGTGTCTCTTATATAGCCCTAAATCACTAGTGTCTCAAAGGGCTGCACAAACCACAACACAAACCACTACGACATCCTCGGTAGGCCCACATAAGGCTTTAGCTCACCTGACGTTGTGAGTTCTCCCCACCCCCCCCTTGTTTACCTGTATGTCATCTCTTTTTTGTAAGGGGCGCTGGAAGCCGGCAGACCCGTCAGCGATCCTGTTCTGTCTCCCTGTAATGTTTGTCTGATCTTGAATGGGATTGTGCTGAAAACTGTAATTTTCCTGAAGGAACTCTCCTGACGGAATAAATAAAGTACTATCTAATCTAATCTAATCCCGCCCCGTGCATCATAGTTACCGTGTCAGTGGTTTGCACTTGAAGGAAAACACCATTCACTTTTTATTATATTTTTCTTTCATCTATTTAATGTTTAAACAATATTCTGTGCAGCATCTTAAATTATTTTGATTAAAGGTATTAACTTAGACAGTTTCATCGCAGTATGGCTTTTTTTTTTCATGCACCATGACCGAGTGTCGACACTGATTATTCTCCGCATGTTCTTTTTTATGGCAAAGAACTCACCGGGATTTGCAAACTTGCAACATTCCACCATTTAAGGTGTTTATTACAGTGAGTCATTCTTTTAAAAAAAAAATGTAAATTTTTATTACAGTAATTTACTTTTTTTTTTAATTAACATTTTTACTACATTGGGTCCTCCCTTAGATGATATATTGTATTTATCGTTAGTATTTTTGTTGGGTATTACAGTAGTGTCCTTTAAATGCATGTTTTTACATTTTTATTACAGTAATTTTACTTTATTTTGTCTTTACATTTTGACGACAGTGGGTCCGCCCTTAAATCATTTATTGTACTTATGTGTGTTGAGTATTACAGTAAGTCCTTCTTTGAATTGTTTTTTAAATTATTTGTACTTTTGTATTACAGTAATATACTTTATTTTTTAAATAAAATTTTTACTACATTGGTTCCCCCTTTGGATATATGTATATATATATATATATATATATATATATATATATATATATATATATATATATATATATATATATATATATATATATATATATATTATATATATATAGTATTTTTGTTGAGTATTACAGTAGTGTCCTTTAAGTTTTTTTTAAATGCATTTTTTACATTTGTATAACAGTAGTTAACTTTTTTTTATTTACATTTTGACTACAATGGGTCCTCCCTTAAATCATACATTGTACTTATTTGTGTTGAGTATTACAGTAAGTCCTTCTTTAAATTGTTTTTTTAATTAATTTGTACATTTTTATTACAGCAATTTACTTTATTTATTTTTTATTTACATTTTTATTACACTGGGTCCTCTTTTAGATTATGCATTGTATTTGTATTTAGTATTTTTGTTGAGTATTACAGTAAGTCCTTCTTTAAAATGTTTTTTTAATTAATTTGTACAATTTTATTACAACAATTTACTTTATTTATTTTTTATTTACATGTTTACTACTTTGGGTCCTCCTTTATATTATGTATTATATTTATATTTAGTATTTTTGTTGGGTATTACAGTATTGTCATTAAAAAAAATTTTTAAATGCATTTTTTAAATTTTTATTATAGTAATTTACTTTTTTTTTACATTTTTACTACATTGGGTCCTCTATTAGATTATTTATTGTAGTTATATTTAGTATTGTTTTGAGTATTACAATAGTGTCCTTCTTTAAATTCTTCTTTAAATGCATTTTTTACATTTGTATTACATTAATTGACTTTATTTTTAATTTACATTTTGACTACAGTGGGTCGTCCCTTAAATCATTTATTATACTTATTTGAATTGAGTATTACAGTAAGTCCTTCTTTAAATTGTTTTTTTTATTAATTTGTACATTTTTATTACAGTAATTTACTTTATTTATTTTTTATTTACATCTTTACTAATTTGGGTCCTCCTTTAGATTATTTATTGTATTCATATTTAGTATTTTTGTTGAGTATTACAGTATTGTCATTTAAATTATTTTTTAAATGCATTTTTTACATTTTTATTATAGTAATTTACTTTTTTTTTTACATTTTTACTACATTGGGTCCTCTCTTAGATTATTTATTGTATTTATATTTAGTATTGTGTTGAGTATTACAGTAGTGTCCTTCTTTAAATTCTTCTTTAAATGCATTTTTTACATTTGTATTATGTTAATTGACTTTATTTTTGATTTACATTTTGACTACAGTGGGTCCTCCCTTAAATCATTTATTATACTTATTTGTTTTGAGTATTACAGTAAGTCCTTCTTTAAATTGTTTTTTTTATTAATTTGTACATTTTTATTACAGTAATTTACTTTATTTAGTTTTTATTTACATCTTTACTACTTTGGGTCCTCCTTTTGATTATTTATTGTATTTATATTTAGTATTTTTGTTGAGTATTACAGTAGTGTCCTTTAAATTCTTATTTAAATGCATGTATTACATGTTTATCACAGTAATTTACTTATTTTTTTTCTTAATTTACATTTGTACTTAAATTGGGTCCTCCCTTAAATTATTTACTGTATTCATATTTGGCATTCTTATTGAATATTACAGTAGTGTCCTTCTTTAAATTCTTCATTAAATGCATTTTTCACATTGTTATTACAGTAATTTACATTTTGACTCCAGTGGGTCCTCCCTTAAATCATGTATTGTACTTATTTGTGTCGAGTTTTACAGTAAGTCCTTCTTTAAATTGTTTTTTAGATTAATTTGTAAATTTTTATTACAGTAATTTACTTTGTTTATTTTTCCAGCAGCTATTTACTGCTGTGTTTCTGTAAACGCCCCATATGGAAGATGTTAATAAATTTTTTTTTTTTTGTCCAACTTTCGGACTTTAGCTCACCTGACGTTATCCTGCCCCGTGCATCTTAATTACCGTTTGGAGACGTGTCCGTGTATGTAACCTTTACCCAGGCATGTAAGTAAAAAGAATGCTGCCTGGCTACGTCTCCTTTTCCCTTCACATCATTACAAATGTATGTGTGAGGAGGCCCTTAATGGCTACTAATCCAATTCCTACCACTGAAATCAAATCTTGCTGGCGCCAGCAGTTCTCTTTTTCCCTCACAAATGATAGCCCTCCAGTTTATGGAAGATATGAGCTGCTGAAAAAAAACCTGACTTTTGCCTTTTATGCCGTCCACTCCTGTAGATGTAAAACCTTCTTTTTTGTACTGGGAAGGCTTTTGAGATGTGCCAAGTAAACCGATTGAGTAACAGGAGAACGAGGGAGTTTACAGCGGTGTAGGATCCCATTTACCGTATGTCCTAATGCCTTCTTGAGGTCAGCCATCGATTTTTCTCAAACCGCAAGCAAAGGAGATAAGATGATGCCTTTGATTCTTGCAACTCTGCCATAGCTGGTTGATGATGAAATCGTTTATAGCAGGGGTAGTCAAACGCGGGCCTGCGAACTGGTTTTATCCGGCCGGCAGGATGAGTTTGCCAAGTATAAAAATGTACCTGAAATTTTTGAATGAATGAAACAGCTGTTCTAAACGTGTCCACTAGATGTCGCAAGAGCAATTTTGTAGATGATGCAACAGATGTGCAAAATAAACCACATGATGTTAGTACCGTATTTTTCCGACTATAAGTCGCAGTTATTTTCATAGTTTGGGCGGGGGTGCGACTTATACTCAGGAGCGACTTATGTGTGAAATTATTAACACATCACCGTTAAATATCAACTAACATTATTTAGCTCAAACGCGTAGGAGACTAGACGTATAAGATTTCATCGGATTTTGCGATTAGGAGTGACAGATTGTTTGGTAAACTTATAGCATTTTCTATATGTTATAGTTACTTGAATGACTCTTACCATAATATGCTACGTTAACATACCAGGCACTTTCTCAGTTGGTTATTTATGCGTCATATAACGTACACTTTTTCAGCCTGTTGTTCACTATTATTTATTTTAAATTGCCCTTCAGATGTCTATTCTTGGTGTTGGGTTTTATCAAATAAATGTCCCCAAAAAATGCGATTTATACTCCAGTGCGACTTATACATGTTTTTTCCCTTCTTTATTATGCATTTTTGGCAGGTGCGACTTATACTCCGGAGCGACTTATACTCTGAAAAATACGGTATTATATATATACACTGTATATAAATGTCTTAATTGGATTATACAGAGAATAGTACTCGATACCGTGGTAGAGTGCAATATGTATGTGTGGGAAAAAATCACGAGACTCTACAGAACTGTTTCATGAGGGGTTCCCTTCATGAAACAGTTCTGTAGAGATGAAGTAGTCTTGTGATTTTTTTCCACACATACATATACTGTATATATATATATATATTATGTATATGTGTGTGTGTGTGTGTGTGTGTGTGTGTATATTTCTGTAATTTTTTAAAGCCAGGACCTTTTGTAACCTGTTCCCGCTTTTAAAAGGGTTTCATTCTTAGATATATGTTTTTTCCCATTAAATAATATACTGCACGAATTGGTTTTAAATGAGAATCGTCTCTTGAATTGACTTGTAACCAAAGGAATAAGAACCAAAACAAATTTTGACTTGTTGAAAGATTCCCATCCCTATAAAACATGCTCCATTAGACACCATAGGAGGACACAATAAACCATGCTCACCGCCAAGCTAGAACTCTCGATTGTAAAGGGGATGTATGGATCGATACAAATACCGACAGTAAGGATTACAAGTATGATATCAGTAAATCGTCAATACAACAGTGTTACAGCTATGGTTTGTCACCACAATTTTTTTTATTTTTTTTATAAACTTAAGGAATAAGTCCGTGGATACAAAAACCAAATGATTTAAATCCGAGCCAATAGCAGTGTTTGTTTATGTTTGGTTATTTGGCACAATTTGCTTTATTTTGCGCAACATTAAATGTAACAAGCGAATAGGGGGAAAAAAAGTTAGATATTTTTACTGCTTTATATCTAGATTAAAAGTGTGAATCATTCAATATTCTTGAAAATTTGAAGTATCAGTAACAGTATTGGTATGGCCGTGTAACTATTTGGTTGTGAATTGAAACGTAAACATTAGAAGAATTAGTTAGTTGATTACATTTTAGATAGAACGCTGTTTCAACAAGAGAGTAACCAGCTAGTAAGAGTAAATTAGAACCTACATTAATAATAGTTTTGAGAAAATAATACAACTAAATAAGGACCCATTTTAAAATGGTTCTATTATCATTTATATGCCAAATAATATATCCATCCATCCATCCATCCATCCATCATCTTCCGCTTATCCGAGGTCGGGTCGCGGGGGCAACAGCCTAAGCAGGGAAACCCAGACTTCCCTCTCCCCAGCCACTTCGTCTAGCTCTTCCCGGGGGATCCCGAGGCGTTCCCAGGCCAGCCGGGAGACATAGTCTTCCCAACGTGTCCTGGGTCTTCCCCGTGGCCTCCTACCGGTTGGACGTGCCCTAAACACCTCCCTAGGGAGGCGTTCGGGTGGCATCCTGACCAGATGCCCGAACCACCTCATCTGGCTCCTCTCGATGTGAAGGAGCAGCGGCTTTACTTTGAGTTCCTCCCGGATGGCAGAGCTTCTCACCCTATCTCTAAGGGAGAGCCCCGCCACACGGCGGAGGAAACTCATTTCGGCCGCTTGTACCCGTGATCTTATCCTTTCGGTCATGACCCAAAGCTCATGACCATAGGTGAGGATGGGAACGTAGATCGACCGGTAAATTGAGAGCTTTGCCTTCCGGCTCAGCTCCTTCTTCACCACAACGGATCGGTACAACGTCCGCATTACTGAAGACGCCGCACCGATCCGCCTGTCGATCTCACGATCCACTCTTCCCTCACTCGTGAACAAGACTCCTAGGTACTTGAACTCCTCCACTTGGGGCAGGGTCTCCTCCCCAACCCGGAGATGGCACTCCACCCTTTTCCGGGCGAGAACCATGGACTCGGACTTGGAGGTGCTGATTCTCATTCCGGTCGCTTCACACTCGGCTGCGAACCGATCCAGCGAGAGATGAAGATCCCGGTCAGATGAAGCCATCAGGACCACATCATCAAATAATATATCGTATCGCAATATAGATTTAAGGCTGTATCGCCCTTGCCTACCAACACGGTATAAACCAGGGGTAGGGAATCTATGGCTCTAGAGCCAGATGTGGCTATTTTGATGACTGCAGATAAAGCTTAGCTGTCATTGCTTAACACGAGAAGTAATGAATAATTCCGCTGGTAATCACAGTGTTAAAAATAACGTTCAAATTATAAAACATTCTCATGCATTATAATCAAACCATCCTTTTTCTATCGCGCCTGTTTGAGAAGTCGCATTAATGGTAAGAAGTATTATATTTATCATTGGTTAGCTGTAGAAACCCAATGTTATTAAAAAGAATAAGAGAATGATTATACTCTAAAAATTTGTATTTAGTGTTAAAAAATATTATATGGCTCTCACGGAAATACATTTTGAAATGTATGTAGGGGCGGCGTGGCGCAGTGGGAGAGTGGCCGTGCGGAACCCGAGGGTCCCTGGTTCAAATCGCACCTAGTACCAACCTCGTCACGTCTGTTGTGTCCTGAGCAAGACACTTCACCCTTGCTCCTGATGGGTGCTGGTTAGCGCCTTGCATGGCAGCTCCCTCCATCAGTGTGTGAATGTGTGTGTGAATGGGTAAATGTGGAAGTAGTGTCAAAGCGCTTTGAGTACCTTGAAGGTAGAAAAGCGCTATACAAGTACAACCCATTAATTTATTTATTTAGATATTTGACTTTCAAGGCTCTTTCAGCCAAAAAGGTTCCTGACCCCTGGTATAAAGTTAAAGTACCAATGATTGTCACACACACACTAGGTGTGGTGAAATTTGTCCTCTGCATTTGACCCATCCCCTTGATCACCCCCTGGGAAGTGAGGGGAGCAGTGGGCAGCAGCGGTGCCGCGCCCGGGAATCATTTATGGTGATTTAACCCCCAATTCCAACCCTTGATGCTGAGTGCCAAGCAGGGAGGTAATGGGTCCCATTTATATAGTCTTTGGTAAGACCCGGCCGGGATTCTAACTCACAACCTACCGATAACATTTCTTTTTCCAATGATACTAATGTCGAGAGAGTATTCGTACGACTGATTATATTTCAGTGCCTCCGTTTGACATGTTCTGCAAAGATCTATCAATCAACACAGCATAGTGATAATATGATCCTTGTAATACTTGGTAAGGTTGGATCTTTTTCATGCATGTGTCTTGATTTTCACAGAGCGCCTCTAATGGAAAAAAAAAAAAAAAGAGAGAGAGAAGGAAAAATGATGGGAAGAAGCGAGAAAGCACTTCCAAGTATTTTTTGAGAAATGTCCAACACAGTGCGTGTATAGAAGTTATGCAGTTAAAACAGCTATGATCAATTCTGCTTGTTGGTTTGCCAGCAGAAAACATATTTCTCAAGTTTATGATATAGGAGTTTAAAAAAAAGTGGCGCGCAGGCATAATGTCCACGTTACACACGCACACACACACATGAACATAAAAGTATCCCACAAAAGGTCATATTTGACAGCAATAAACAAAGGCCGCACCGCAACCTCTGCTTCTGATTTTCTACACAAAAACATTTTGATTTGCACTTGAGATTTTTTTGTTTATTTGTTTGATTCATACTTTCGTTTCCAACTGAAATGTAAATGTCAAGCTGGCAGAGAAAGATGGTATCAGTAAAGGAAAACTAAACATTGGCGGAATAGGTTTCTGCTGTGGCGATAGCAAACGTCGCCAGAGCGGAAAGAAATGACAACAAGGGGGTTTTAATTTCATTATGAGAGCCATTCTCTTTTGATTATTTCATATCCCAAATGCTTTAATAGGTTCTCTGCCTTCCAAGACAAAAATTGTCTTTACATTCCACGAGATTTATGAACGTGTCCTTAGTTTTGAAAGTGCCTAATCCAGTGGTTTTTAACCTGGGCTCGATCGAACCCTAGGGGTTCGGCGGAGGTCATGACACACCCGACTCCTCCTGTAAATAAAAACTCCTCCCTATTACGGATACGGCAACAGCAGAAGTCACACTGATTTGCAGGTGTGTCATTTGTTGTGAGTTCATGCACTGTGTTGGTTTTGATCTTTGAACAAGGTGATGTTCATGCACGGTTCATTTTGTGCACCAGTAAAAAAAACCTGGTATCTCTTTAGTATGGGGAACATCCATCCATCCATCCATTTTCTACCGCTTATTCCCTTTGGGGTCGCGGGGGGCGTTGGCGCCTATCTCAGCTACAATCGGGCGGAAGGCGGGGTACACTCTGGACAAGTCGCCACCTCATCGCAGGGCCAACACAGATAGACAGACAACATTCACACACTAGGGACCA
Organism: Nerophis ophidion; assembly: GCF_033978795.1. Classification (NCBI taxonomy): domain Eukaryota; kingdom Metazoa; phylum Chordata; class Actinopteri; order Syngnathiformes; family Syngnathidae; genus Nerophis; species Nerophis ophidion. Next base: position 60,325,104 of record NC_084621.1, on the reverse strand, counting down.
TTTAGTGTTGCCAATCAACCTATCCCCAGGTGCATGTCTTTGGAAGTGGGAGGAAGCCGGAGTACCCGGAGGGAACCCACGCATTCACGGGGAGAACATGCAAACTCCACACAGAAAGATCCCGAGCCTGGATTTGAACCCAGGACTGCAGGAACTTCGTATTGTGAGGCAGACGCACTAACCCCTCTGCCACCGTGAAGCCTATGGGGAACATATTCACCATTATTTAGTTGGTTATAACATGCAAATTAGTAACATATTGGCTCTATTAAGTACTTATAATGCCTTATTCGGCATGGCCTTATTATAACCCTAACCCTTTAACCCTGGCCCTAACCAAATAACTCTAAATTAAGTCTTTGTTACTTAGAATATGTTCCCCTGGTGCAGGGGTAGGGAACCTATGGCTCGGGAGCCAGATGTGGCTCTTTTGATGACTGCATCTGGCTCTCGGATAAATCGACATAGGGGCGACATAGCTCGGTTGGTAGAGCGGCCGTGCCAGCAACTTGAGGGTTGCAGGTTCGATACCCGCTTCCGCCATCCTAGTAACTGCCGTTGTGTCCTTGGGCAAGACACTTTACCCACCTGCTCCCAGTGCCACCCACACTGGTTTAAATGTAACTTAGATATTGGGTTTTACTATGTAAAGCGCTTTGAGTCACTAGAGAAAAGCGCTATATAAATACAAATTCACAAATCTGAGCGGATGTTGCTTAAAACGATAAGTCATGAATAATTTCACTTGTAATCACAGTGTTAAAAATAATGTTCAAAATATAAAACATTCTCATGCATTTTTAATCCATCAATCCGTTTAAGAAGTTGCGTTAATGGTAAGAAGTTATTTAGTTATTATTGGTTCGTGTGGGGCGTGCCCTCCTGGGGGTTCTTCAGACCCCCAAGCACCGACATGAGAGCCTGTTTCAGGGTTACAATATTGTTTTATTTTTCAATAAGTCTCTCAGTTGTTTTCCAGCAATTGTATTTCCAGCCCCAACCACATCTCCCCTCCTGGCTGCTGCTTATAACAGAGCGACAGGTGATTAGATAACAAGGCCCAGGTGGGCCATGTACGCACCTGTCGCTGCAGGCCCACAGGCAACGCCCCCTCCACAGTTAGCTTCAGAATAACAATGTTATTACAATGAATAAGAGACCTATTATACTCTAAAAATGTTGGTCTTACTTAAAAATACACGCCTTTAGTTGTGTTCAGTGTTAAAAAATATATTGTATGGCTCTTACGGAAATACATTTTAAAATATTTGGCTTTTCGGCTCTCTCAGCCAAAAAGGTTCCCGACCCTTTGATTGATTGATTGATTGATACTTTTATTACTAGATTGCACAGTACAGTACATATTCCGTACCATTGACCACTAAATGGTAACACCCGAATAAGTTTTTCAACTTGTTTAAGTCGGGGTCCACGTTAATCAATTCATGGTACCCCTGCCCTAGTGTCTAAAAAAAGTCTAACTTAAGTCTTTGTTACTTAGAATATGTTCCCCATACTAAAGTGTTACCAAAAACATGTAACTTTGTCTTGAATATGGAAAAAAAAAAAGTTGTATTTTTCACTAAAGAAGGGTTTGGTGAATTCGCATATGAAACTGGTGGAGTTCGGTACCCTCAACAAGGTCAAGAACCACTGGCCTAATCGTTTAATTCCAGGTAAATGAAACACTTTCCTCTGTGAACTCCGGTAATCAGCTTAAGTGATTACATCAGTCTTAAATATAAAGTGATGAAAGTGTACAGAATGCATTGCGCCCTAAGGAAGGGAAAAGAAAAAAACAATTAAATGAGAGTTCTTGGACAGATATCATATGATAAATCATGTCTGATTGTATCAGAAGCCCTGGAGGAAAGGGTTTATGTGGAGATTGGTTGCCCTCTAGCTGCCAACACTGAGAATTTTGAGTCATGGCATGCGGTTTTGAAATGGCTGTGGGGGTACTGTCAGAGTTTGGGCCAAATGTCTCAACGCACGACATGCATACTAGTTGTATTCATGGTTGTTCTAATAGTTCAAGTAATGGCAAGGTTAAGTGTGCAGTGGATCTCGACAAAGTCCTTACAGTATCTTGAAAAGTCTGGTGATTTGTGGCATTATCATTTAGAAGTGATGACAGGGATCATCACATCATGGTATGTATTTTTTTGTAATCGCTCTGTAATTGCTTCCATATCGTTCTCTTCTACTTACCGGAATGTTTTATATCCCATGTGCAAGATGCCAATGTTGCTTGTACATGGCAATGGAGCTGTCATCAACGTTGTTGTAGACTGCTATCCCATAAGTAATGTAGGAATGGAAATAACAGCGTGACAAAAAGGAGAGACCAATGAAGTTTGGAAAACAAATGTTTTTAAAGCTGAGAAAGTTTTGGTTTTTAAATGTTCTGTGCCTACTGCGCCAAATTAAAAAAGGTGATAAGAATATTAATTTAAAAAATACAAGATTGACGGATCTTTGGAGAGAGCTGAATCTTGAGTGATTCCTCTCAAAGAGTCATTTTTTTATAATCATTATTATTAGGGCTGGCGATATGGACTTTGTTTAATATCTCGATATTTTTACAGGATATCTATCTCGATAGTTCTCCTTAGCCTTGAATTAACGTTTGATACATACAAACCCCGTTTCCATATGAGTTGTGAAATTGTGTTAGATGTAAATATAAACGGAAAATAATGATTTGCAAATCCTTTTCAACCCATAATCAATTGAATACACTACAAATACAAGATATTTGATGTTCAAACTCATAAACTTTTTTATTTTTTGCAAATAATAATTAACTTAGAATTTCATGGCTGCAACACGTGCCAAAGTAGTTGGGAAAGGGCATGTTCACCACTGTGTTACATCACATTTTCTTTTAACAACACTCAATAAACGTTTGGGAACTGAGGAAACTAATTGTCGAAGCTTTAAAAGTGGAATTCTTTCCCATTCTTGCTTTATGTAGAGCTTCATTCGTTCAACAGTCCAGGGTCTCCACTGTTGTATTTTACACTTCATAATGCGCCACACATTTTCCATGGGAGACATGTCTCGACTGCAGGCGGGCCAGGAAAGTACCCGCAATCTTTTACTATGAAGCCACGCTGTTGTAACACTTGACCTGGCATTGTTTTGCTGAAATAAGCAGGGGCGTCCATGTTAACGTTGCTTGGATGACAACATATGTTGCTCCAAAACTTGTATGGACCATTCAGCATCAATGGTGCCTTCACAGAGGTGTAAGTTACCCATGCCTTGGGCACCAATACACCCCCATACCATCACAGATGCTGGCTTTTGAACTTTGCGCCTATAACAATCCGGATGGTTATTTTCCTCTTTGTTCCGGAGGACACCACGTCCACAGTTTCCAAATATAATTTGAAATGTGGACTCGTCAGACCACAAAACACCTTTCCAATTTGCTTCAGTCCATCTTAGGTGAGCTCGGGCCCAGCGTAGCAGGCGGCGTTCCTTGGTGTTGTTGATAAATAGCTTTTTCTTTGCATAGTAGAGTTTTAACTTGCACTTACAGATGAAGCAACCAACTGTAGTTACTGACAGTGGTTTAATAAAGTGTTCCTGAGCCCATGTGGTGATATCCTTTACACACTGATGTCGGTTTTTCATGCAGTACCGCCTGAGGGATCAAAAGTCTGTAATATCATCGCTTACGTGCAGTGATTTCTCCAGATTCTCTGAACCTTTTGATGATTTTACGGACCGTAGATGGTAAAATGCCTAAATTCCTTGCAATAGCTCGTTGAGAAATGTTGTTCTAAAACTGTTTGACTGTTTGCTTACAAATTGGTGACCCTCACCCCATCCTTGTTTGTGAATGACTTAGCATTTCATGGAAGCTGTTTTTATACCCAATCATGGCAACCACCTGTTCCCAATTAGCCTGCACACCTTTGGGATGCTCCAAATAAGTGTTTGATGAGCATTCCTCAACTTTACCAGTGTTTATTGCCAACTTCTTTGTCACATGTTGCTGGCATCGAATTCTAAAGTTAATGATTATTTTCAGTTTGAACATCAAATATGTTGTCTTTGTAGCATATTCAACTGAATACGGGTTGAAAATGATTTCCAAATCAGTGTATTTTGTTTATATTTACAGCTAACACAATTTCCCAACTCATATAGAAACGGGGTTTGTATAATCACACCAGTTTGAGGATTCTGTGTCTACATTAAAACATTCTTCTTCATACTGCATTAATATATGCTCTTTTTAAACTTTCACGCAGAGAGAGAAATCACAACTAAGTCAATTGACCAAAACTGTATTTATTAAACAGTTATTAAGCAGTGGCACAAACATTCATGTCATTTCCAAAACAGAAAGTGCAAGATTGTCAGAGACATTTTAAAACAAGCTATTATATTAGTGCACTTTTGTGCGTGATATCACTAAGATGACATATCAAAACAACACTAAATTAAAGTGCACTTTTTGTACACAATTTCACTACAATAGTTAAAAACAAATAAAGTGCACTTTTGTGCATGATGTCACACAAGATATTTCAACAACTGTCGAATAAAAATGAGTTGCATAATAGGAAATCAAATAGTGTTCATCCTTCGCTATGTGGAAGGTTTCTGCAGACATTATCTCCTTTTATTGTTGACTATTTTTTTCATACGGTGTTGATCTGGTAATGTTTGCCTCGGCATTTTGATGGAGTGGGCGTGTGTCACCGAATGGAGATGTTGACATGCGGAGTAAGCACTCTTCATTCTCTAGCAGGTGACTTTTCAAATGATGCTGCATATTAGCAGTAATGCTACTTTTTGTAGCAACGTTTTTGGCCCACACTTGACAGATTACGGTTGTCTGTTCGACATATTCCCACTTGAAGCCAAACCACCGACGATGGACCCCCTGCTGTTTTTCTTGGGAATGATTACTTCCTTCATTTGTTACAAGACTCGCACCTTTTTTCTCTCGTATTACCACTTGCACGGCTACGCTAGCATCACAGCTAATGTTACCCATGCTGCTACCTCTCTGCTCCGCGAGGGCGTATACGTGTGTGATGTATGTAAGAAGGTACGCTTGCTGTCTGTGAGAAGGAGCGACAACAAAGAGTGGGAAGAGCCTGTAGTGTAATGCCCGCAGCTAAAAGCAACTGCGTGAGAACGTATACTCGAATATCACGATATAGTCGTGTTTTATATCGCACAGAGACAAACCTGCCAAAAATCGAGTATATCGATATATCGCCCAGCCCTAATTATTATTAGTAGTGTTATCAAATCAAATCAACTTTATTTATTATTTTATAACTTACTTGTTTTGTTGTTGTTGTTTTTAATATTAGGGAAACAATCACCAACCGCAGTTGCAAGACAAGATTTGGATCAAAATGATTCAAACCAAAATAACACTAGGATACTTTTTAGTGGACATTTTTCTGAAGAGTTACTGTAATTATGATTTCTTGATTGCAAACATTCCATAATTTTGTTCTATTATTAAATTGTTCCACTTATAACACACCACCACCATCTTGCATTGACATCACATCATTACGCGATAACGTATTCTGTAAAAAAAAAAAAAAAGCTATGATTTATTATAATGCGGTTTTTAATGATACCTGACCAAGGATGAATGGAATGCGTTTCCCGTAGGAAAAGTTGGCTTATTACTGGAGAAAACAATATTTTTTTAGTAAAACATGGGACCAAAAGTCTTAGAATATGCAGGTTTCTACTCCTCCTCTGCAGTGGACATTTGCGTTGGGCATAACAGATCTTTGTTGTTTTTTGTAAGAAATTTAAGACCGCAAACTAATGTCCACTGCAGAGGATGAGGGTTCCCTGGAGGATACAAATATAAATGGGACGGCGTGGCGAGGTTGGGAGAGTGGCCGTGCCAGCAACCTGAGGGTTCCCAGTTCGATCTCCACCTTCTACCAACCTAGTCACGTTCGTTGTGTCCTTGAGCAAGACACTTCACCCTTGCTTCTTATGGGTTGTAGTTAGCGCCTTACATGGCCCACCAGCCATCAGTGTGTGAATGTGTGTGTAAATGGGTGAATGTGGAAGTAGTGTCAAAGACCTTTAAGTACCTTGAAGGTAGAAAAGCTCTATACAAGTATAACCCATTTACCATAAATAAAACTAATGAATTAGGATATAATTTGCCAAACTGGATCCTTACTGGTGTGTGTACACCTAAACTCTTTTACAAACTACTTGACCTTCCTTTAGTTTCAAATGCAAATATTTACAGGCAAGCTACTATCTCCTTCCCTTAGTTAGCTGCATGAACTGTCTACATATGTGCATTTACGTGAATGGAGCGTACTGTGGACACCTCTAACTCGGCGATGTCATTACTATTGATATATGTAAAGGTGTAACAGATCAATCAATCAATGTTTACTTATATAGCCCTAAATCACTAGTGTCTCAAAGGGCTGCACAAACCACTACGACATCCTCGGTAGGCCCACATAAGGGCAAGGAAAACTCACACCCAGTGGGACGTCGGTGACAATAATGACCCAGTGGGACGTCGGTGACAATGATGACTATGAGAACCTTGGAGAGGAGGAAAGCAATGGATGTCGAGCGGGTCTAACATGATACTGTGAAAGTTCAATCCATAATGGATCCAACACAGTCGCGAGAGTCCAGTCCAAAGCGGATCCAACACAGCAGCGAGAGTCCCGTTCACAGCGGAGCCAGCAGGAAACCATCCCAAGCGGAGGTGGATCAGCAGCACAGAGATGTCCCCAGCCGATACACAGGCAAGCAGTACATGGCCACCGGATCGGACCAGACCCCCTCCACAAGGGAGAGTGGGACATAGAAGAAAAAGAAAAGAAGCGGCAGATCAACTGGTCCAAAAAGGAGGTCTATTTAAAGGCTAGAGTATACAAATGAGTTTTAAGGTGAGACTTAAATGCTTCTACTGAGGTGGCATCTCGAACTGTTACCGGGAGGGCATTCCAGAGTACTGGAGCCCGAACGGAAAACGCTCTATAGCCCGCAGACTTTTTTTGGGCTTTGGGAATCACTAATAATGTCATCCATTGTGGCTGTACAAAAGCAACTGTATTTTTCGGACCTAAAGGTGCACTTAAAACCCTTTCTTTTTCTTAAAAGTGCGCCTTGTGCACGGATTCATTCTGGTTGTGCTTACCGATCTAAAAGCAATTTTATGTGGTATGCTATGTCATAATAAGTGTGACCAGTATATGGCAGTCACACAAAACAAAACGTTGTCTAATTGAGAATGTAGAACATTACACATGCCGCTTAAAATTCTGTCAAAATGTATATATTACTAATTGTTTGCGCATTACGGCTACAGTAGTCTCATGGAGCGGGTATTGTTGTGGTGTTTGTATAAGGACCCCAACATGGCACATATTGGGGACATATTATCTGGCATTTTGTTTCGCAATATTATGCAAAACTTGTCTTACATATTAGATTAGATTAGATAGTACTTTATTTATACCGTCAGGAGAGTTCCTTCAGGTATTAGTACCTGCTGATTTGTTTTGGTAATCTGCATAAGTCCTGAAAGTGCATAAGTTCGGAATATTTACGTTGTAGTCCTTGCCGTAGTCAATGAGCTCCTTCTTTTTCTCTATCCTCTTGTTGGGGGGCATTCATCCTTCGCTGTTGCCATTTCTAATATAAAGTAGCAGACAGTGCTAACATACAACTCGCTATAGAAGTGCTAAAAACTACCAGCACAACAAAGTTGACGGGGGCGGGGGTAAGACACTATCGAACTAAATCACGTAAATAAGACCCGCATCTTGAAGAGACTGTTAGAAAGCGGCTTGAAGATGGTCTGTAAAACATAATATAGGCAACATTTTGACCAAAGAACCAGCATTAAACGTTATGTCGATCGGTGTTTTTCAACCTTTTCTGAGCCAAGGCGAATATTTTTCCATTGAAAAAAATCCAGCAGCTGATATAGAAAGTAAAAAGTCGTTCTCGCAATTGTTGGATATAAATTGAAACCATAACCAACCATGCATCAATATAGTTCTTGTCTCAAAGTAGGTGTGCTGTCACCACCTTACACATCACGCCGAAACTTGTTTTGAAGTTTTTGGGGTTTTCTCGTGCATAATGTTTTAGTTCTTGTCTCACGCTCCTATTTTTGGTGGCTTTGTCCTGTTTTGTTGATATTTTCCTGTAGCAGTTTCATGTCCTCCTTGAACGCTAACGCTATATTGTTTTCACAATCAAGACTATTTAAGTTGTGCGGACGCTATCTTTCTTTGTTGGGACATTGTTGATTGTCATGTCATGTACGGATGTACTTTGTGGACGCTGTCTGCTCCACACGCTGCAAGTCTTTGCTGTCGTCCAGCGTTCTGTTTTTGTTTACTTTGCACCCAATTCAGTTTTGGTTTAATTTAGCATAACAATCCCTAAGCTTCATTGGCTTTTCTTAGCGGCACTCGCCTTTTGTTTATTTTTGGTTTAAGTCTTAAATACCTTTTTACCTGCACCCTGCCTCCCGCTGTCGTCTGCATATTGTGATCACAACAAACATCTACAAAGCAATTAGCTACCTTCTGCCAGTTACAGATATGGAAGAGTATTACATGGTTACGCTAACGACCTCTAGACAGCGCAGACACTCAACAACCGCACATTTGCGGATTATAATTACTGGTTTGCAATAAAATATTTTTAACCCAATCAGGTAAAATTACATAATCTCCCACGGCACACCAGACTGTATCTCACGGCACACTAGTTGAAAAACACTGATGTAAAAACCACAAGGAAGTGTTTTAAATGTAGGGGGAAAAATTATTATATTACCCCTTTAATGTGCCTTTTTGTATGAAAATAGACCAGAATAGACCTGCTCTCCGGCAGGGCTCCAGTGTGCCCTATGGTCTAAAAAATATGATATATTGTGCTTTGATTGATTCATTGATACTTTTATTAGTAGATTGCACAGTTCAGTACATATTCCGTACAATTGACCACTAAATGGTAACACCCGAATAAGTTTTTTAACTTGTTTAAGTCGGGGTCCACGTAATCAATTCACAGCGTAGGCAATTTATTTAAACGAGCGTCTAACAACTGCGAATTAGTTGGCATTGTTCACTGAACAGAGTCGTTTTAAAGACCCGACTCGTTCGCAAACATCCCATCTCAACTACAGAGCTGTAAATTCTTCATTTATTTACCTTTCCAACAGTTTCTTGTACACGTAATCTTGTTTCTAAGGAAATGAGCGTTACATGTTGAAGAAGGAGTTTAATGGGGCTCCAGCTGTTGTTGTTGTTTTTTTTATAGCTGTCTAAAGTAATTCAGATTGAGTCGATTCACCGAAAGTGTTGTTTACCAGGAACCTAGCAACAATGTTTTTCAATGAAAATTGCTTTTTTTTTTTAAATGGCTAGGAAAATTCCCCTGGAAGCCAAATGCCTTCCAGGTCCAGGTTTGCTTCAACAAACATTCTCGCGCCGTAAGCCATGCTAAAAATCTAAAGTGGCATCAGTTAAGCAAGTGTACAACGTTTTTCCGCTCACATTCTTCCCTGTCAGAGCGTACAATTTGGATGTGAACATTTCTCACAGGGCAAAGCTGCGTGTGAGAAGCTTTACGGCCACAGCTTAAACGGGCAAAATAACCAATTGAGATTAATTGCAGGAAATAGCCGTAAGATGGTTTGATTTTATTTTTTTTTTTGCGTGCATCGGTATTATTCCTTGCGTGTCGGCCTAAACAAGTGCAAGTTTTACTCCGGGAATGGGCACTCGGTGTGTTCCTAAAAAGGCAATTAGAGATCATGGCATTTTGCACACGCTTACTAATTTTTTCGTGAGAATGGGCTTAAACAAGTGCAAATAATGAGACCCAGAATAAATCATCGAAAACCTTCCCAAGACTTTAATTTGTCCACCGTTTCCTTTTGCCTCGCTAACTAAATGACGCGTGGCAAGCCCTGTTTCTATGCGTTCTACATCAACACCCAGTTTGGGTCTCACTCTACTTTCCCCGACTCATTACACTTTATTAGACCTTAAATTACCTCACACTGACTTGGTCTTTAATAAATCATCCTCATACACACAAACGCACCTCGTTATCTTGTTAGTGGCCTTGGCAGTCATATTCTAGCCGTGTGGTTTGCTAGGCCAGTGTTTTTCAACCACTGTGCTGCGGCACACCAGTGTGCCGAGAGATACAGTCTGATATGCCGTTTTAGATTAAGTAATTTCACCTAATAGGGTTAAAAATATTTTTTGCAAACCAGTAATTATGATCTGCAAAAGTGCTGTGCAGGTAGGTAATTGTTTTGTAGATGTTGTCGTGATCACAATATGCAGACTGCAGCGGGAGGCAGGGTGCAGGTAAAAATCTTAAGCTTCAACCAAAAATAAACAAAAGGCAAGTGCCGCCAAAAAAAGCCCTTGAAGTTTAGAGATGGTTATGCAAATTGAAACTAAAACTGAACGGGCTGCAGACTAAACAAAAACAGAATGCTGGACGACAGCAAAGACTTACAGCGTGTTGAGCAGACAGCGTCCACAAAGTGCATCCGTACATGACGTGACGATCAACAATGTCCCCACGAAGAAGGATAGCGTCTGCCCAACTTCAATAGTCTTGATTGATAAAAACAAAGCAGGTGTGGGGAATAGTGTTCAAGGAAGAAATGAAACTGCTACAGGATATTACCAACAAAATAGGAGCACAAGTGTTGTGATTTTGGACTCTTCCGTTCCTTAGTTTGAGCACTTCCTGTTTATCTGGTCTCCATGGTTTCACATTGGTTCCACCTGCCCTTGTTATCTACGCACACCTGTTTCTTCTAAACGACTCCCTTATTTAAGCTCGCCCCTTTTTGTTATTCTTTCTGGGACTCAAATTTGCTCACATGCAACAAGTAACGTCAGGTATGTTTTTTCTCGCTAGCTCATTAGCTAAGCCACCTTATTGTCATCTTCAGCTCACATGCTAATCATCTTTGTTTTTATTTTTTGTGCCATCGTGCCAAGTCTTAGTTCTTTATATTTCCTAGCTTATACGCTACCGTCTTTTGTTTCCTTTTTTATTAGCTCCAGTGTTTTTGTTCAGAGCTCACTTTTTGTTAATACATTTGTTGCATCGTACCTTTGTTGTATTCTTTCGTTTGACGCAGCCTCGAGGGAATCCAACCCGGTACCACGATGCCGAACCGGCGTAACAGTAAACGGAAGAGTCCAAAATCACAACAGCAAGATCAGAACTAAAACACTATGCACGCAAATACTGCACTTATTTTGCACAGGTATCATTGTACATATTTTTTATGTATGCAATATTTCACAACATTTGCATACATAAAGACGGCTCAGTGGTCTTGTGGTTAGACTGTCCGCCCTGAGATCGGCAGGTCGTGAGTTCAAACCCCGGCCTAGTCATACCAAAGACTATATAAATGGGATGCATTACTTCCTTGCTTGGCACTCAGCATTAAGTGTTGAAATCGGGGGTTTAATCACCAAAATGATTCCAGAGCGTGGCCACCACAGCTGCTCAATGCTCCCCTCACCTCCCAGGGGGTGGAACATGGGGATGGGTCAAATGCGGAGGGTAATTTCACCAACCAAGACTGGGTTGTCACCACCATGCCCCCCCAAAAAATAACTCACACATTTAAAATAAAATTATACAATACAGGTGATAATACAATATGTCCAGATTCATTTTGAGTACAGTTTTGACTTTAAAGTAATCACAGTTTCAGATGCATATTGAAAAAAGTTAAACGTCTGTAAGTCATGTACGTTACTAAGTATCGTGTGATATATATATGAAAAAACTAATTGCCAAAAATAACTTTTTCTGAATGGTACCACACAGTCACCTTTCAATACTGATCTAGTCGATCCATTTAGGTTTGTCCTTATAAATTATTTTAGTGGAGGTGGAGCTAGTCCATGGAGAATCTTGTTGACTAAGGAAGCATCTGCATAATTTAGTTTCCTTAAGATGTTACAATGATGGTTTGTGTTGGGTTTATTGTCCAAGACTTTTAGAGCTTGCTTGTATGCAATTTCGACAGACTTTATAGTGGACTTGCAAGCTGACGCCCAAGTTTTTATACAGTAGGAATAAGTGACATAATCATTGCCTTTAGATATCATTTTGCAGAGTTAAGGTTTTTCCAAAATCTAAAATTTGACATTTATTTTGATCCATTCAGTTTTTTTGTGTACTTGTTTAAAGCATCGCTATGAATCAATGGTAATTCCTAGGCATTTAAACTCCTGTACAACTTCAAGCTTTGTTCCATTTAAATACACCAGGATTAGGGCTATATGGTATACTCAACTCGTCGTGTTTGGAGGAAGAATACTGAGTTGCATCCCAAGAACACCATACCTACTGTGAAGCATGGGGGTGGAAACATCATGCTTTGGGGCTGTTTTTCTGCTAAGGGGACAGGATGATTGATCCGTGTTAAGGAAAGAATGAATGGGGCCATGTATCGTGAGATTTTGAGCCAAAACCTCCTTCCATCAGTGAGAGCTTCAAATGGTTGACCAAATATTTATTTTACACCATAATTTACAAATAAATTCTTTAAAAATCATACAATGTGAATTCCTGGATTTTTTTTTCACATTCTGTCTCTCACAGTTGAAGTGTACCTATGATGAAAATCACAGACCTCTGTCATCATTTTAAGTGGGAGAACTTGCACAATCCGTGGCTGACTAAATACTTTTTTGCCCCACTGTAGATGTTAAATAAAGTCAGCCCCAGGATTGAACATTGGGGGACTCCACACGTAACCACAATGAGTTAATAAATGAATAAAATTCCGTCTCTTGTTTTCCCCCAGGGGGCTCAGGGAAGCACCGATCCAAAGAACCAAAGAAGAAGAATAAGCAGAGGCTGCGGTTCCGTGCCCAGAACCAACACAGCGACCACTTGGCCTCTGCCCGCTCCAGCCAGTGAGGGCTTATAAAAAAAACGACGGACTCACCATTGGACAAAAAAGAACCAACGCGAAGCTGCTAGCTGCGACCATGCTCTGACTGACAAACATCACCAACGCCGACAACCTCTCCTGCCTCTCTTACCTCCGCCAACCCCCCGATCCCCCCTTCCCCTCACCTGCCTGAACGTGGCCACGACTCGCCATATAGAATATCAGCACCAACCCACTAAACACATACTTCATGCCCCTGCCTCCCGCTGCTTCCCCCCCTCCAGCCTCGTGACTCCATCCCTGCAACCCCACCCTACGCCTCGCCTCGCGGAGCTTCAAAGCCGACATGACTGAACTCATTTCCCGTCATTAACAATGTCATTACCTGTCCGGGGTACGGAGGACGGGGGAGGTGGCGAGCAAAGACTGCGAGGGTGGGTGAGCCAATTAGACGGAGGCGGAAAAAGGAAACGTACGGGGAGAGCGTTGGCGAGCTGCAGAAGGTAAGGCGGTTCAGTCAACACAGAGGAGGGAATAAAGATGGAGGTGGAAGAGGTTCGGGATTGGGCTGAGGAAAGTGAGCTTGACAGCCAAGAAGAGAAAACTTGGGCTGGAAGGGACTGTATTTCGTTGCTATATTTATGTCAAAGCTACCCTCGCCTTTCCGTGCGGACGGAAACGGAGCGCTCCCACGTGTGGCCTTTTATGTTCTGTACATTTCTGAGAGTAATATTAAAATAAATGACCACGCAGAGTTGCAAAGTATTTTATTCCCAGCACAGGCCGCTGTATCGCTCGAACTGTATCGTGTGGATAAGGATAAAAAAACAACAACATTTAGTTCCTAGCATGGCAAGAGACACAGGTGTACATAGTTTGTGGGATTATGACAGCTTCTTACTGTATGTTCAGTACTGACTTGTTCTCCATTCTAAATGTTGCAGAAATGAAAGGCTGTAATAGCAACCTTGCAGATCCAAATAATTAAAGACAAATAATAAACATAGCCGTCACATAGCTCTTTCATTTATATAGTCTATATTTGATTTATTTATTAATTTTTTTTTTTACTTTTTTTCTTCAATGACTCTTTTTTTTTTTTTTTTTTTTGCCTCATGCTGTTACTCTAATATGTTGCAATATTCTTTGTCATATTGTGCATATCGTCAAAAATGCATTTTTCCTCTGATGCAAGCATTGTATTCCATCCGTTGGACCACATCTACTGATTTCACTGTGTCAAAGAAGAAGCAACAATGAGGTATCCTTTGATATATTCTGAGTTTATTCATTAGATGCCAGCAAATGTATGGTCATAGGACTGCATATGTGTACGTTGTGTTTTATTAAACCACATTTCATGTGACTGTATGATGAATACTTTGTGTTACTGTCTGTGGCTCTAATATACAGTATGTGGCTAAACTCTCAAAGTGTCGTCCTGTTGTTTAGTTTTAAAGAGGAACATTATCACCAGACCTATGTAAGCGTCAATATATACCTTGATGTTGCGGTAAAAAGACCATATATATTTTTTTAACCGATTTCCGAACTCTAAATGGGTGAATTTTGGCGAATTAAACACCTTTCCGTTTAGCCCTCTTGAAGCGATGACGTCAGTACGTGACGTTGCCATTTTCATTTCCTCAAACACATTACAAACACCGGGTCTCAGCTATGTTAGTTTCCGTTTTTTCGACTATTTTTTTGGAACCTTGGAGACATCATGCCTCATCGGTGTGTTGTCGGAGGGTGTAACAACACTAACAGGGAGGGATTCAAGTTGCACCACTGGCCCGAAGATGCGAAAGTGACAAAAAATCTGCCGCCAGACCCCATGGAATGTGCCGGAATTGTCTGCATATTTTACCGGCGATGCTAAGAAAGACATGGCACAGAGATGTATGGATAACCTGCAGATGCATTTGCAACGATCACAAAGGTGAGTTTTGTTGATGTTGTTGACTTATGTGCTAATCAGACATATTTGGTCGCGGCGTGACTGCCAGCTAATCGATGCTAACATGCTATTTAGGCTATAGCTGTATGTACATTTGAAACTATATTACGTTTCCTTCCACCCACATTTAATGCAAAAAAAACACTTACCAATCAACGGATTTAAGTTGCTCCAGTGTCACAAGATGCGAAAGTCCTGGTCGTTTGGTCCGCACATTTTACCGGTGATGCTAACGCAGCTATTCGGCCATGCCATGGCTATGAATAGCGTCAATAGCTATTCGCTCAATAGCTTCAGTTTCTTCTTCAATACTTTCATAGTACAACCATCCGTTTCAATACATGCGTAATCTGTTTAAACTGTTTAAGCTTAAGCCGCTGAAATCCGAGTCTGAATCCGAGCTAATGTCGCTACATCTTGCTGTGCAATTCGCCATTGTTTGTTTACATTGGCAGCACTGTGTGACGTCACAGGGAAATGAACAGTGGCTTCCAGAGAGCGAAAATAAGGCACTTTAAAGTTTTTTTGGGGGATATTCCGGGACCAGTAAAATTTTGTAAAAAACTTCAAAAAATACAACAAGCCACTGGGAACTGATTTTTTATTGTTTTTAACCATTTTGAAATTGTGATAATGTTCCCCTTTAAAGACATTTTGGATATCCATTTTCCAGCGGAATATCAATGTCCATCAATCAATGTGTATTTACATAACCCTTACTCACAAGTGTCTCAAAGGGCTGCACAGGCCACGACGACATCATCGGTTCAGATCCCACATCAGGGCAAGGAAAAACTCAAGCCAATGGGATTGATTAACGTGGACCCCGACTTAAACAAGTTGAAAAACTTATTCGGGTGTTAGCATTTAGTGGTCGATTGTACGGAAAATTTACTGAACTGTGCAATCTACTAATAAAAGTATCAATCAATCAATCAATGACAATGAGAAACCTTGGAGAGGACCGCAGATGTAGGAACCCGTAGGGTGGGGGTCAGCAACCCGCGGCCATGCCGTTCTTTAGCGCCGCCCTAGTGACTCTGGAGCTTTTTCAAAAATGTATGAAAAATGGAAAAAAGATAAGGGAACAAAAATACAAAAAATCAATCAATCAATCAATGTTTATTTATATAGCCCCAAATCACAAATGTCTCAAAGGACTGCACAAATCATTACGACTACAACATCCTCGGAAGAACCCACAAAAGGGCAAGGAAAACTCACACCCAGTGGGACCCACAAAAGGGCAAGGAAAACTCACACCCAGTGGGCAGGGAGAATTCACACCCAGTGGGACACCAGTGACAATGCTGACTATGAGAAACCTTGGAGAGGACCTCAGATGTGGGCAACCCCCCCCCCTCCCTCTAGGGGACCGAAAGCAATGGATGTCGAGCGGGTCTAACATGATACTGTGAAAGTTCAATCCATAGTGGCTCCAACACAGCCGCGAGAGTTCAGTTCAAGCGGATCCAAGACAGCAGCCAGAGTCCCGTCCACAGGAAACCATCTCAAGCGGAGGCGGATCAGCAGCGTAGAGATGTCCCCAACCGATATAGGCGAGCGGTCCATCCTGGGTCCCGACGAGCGGTCCATCCTGGGTCTCGACTCTGGACAGCCAGTACTTCATCCATGGTCATCGGACCGGACCCCCTCCACAAGGGAGGGGGGGACATAGGAGAAAGAAAAGAAGCGGCAGATCAACTGGTCTAAAAAGAAGGTCTATTTAAAGCCTAGAGTATACAGATGAGTTTTAAGGTGAGACTTAAATGCTTCTATTGAGGTAGCATCTCGAACTGTTACCGGGAGGGCATTCCAGAGTACTGGAGCCCGAACGGAAAACGCTCTATAGCCCGCAGACTTTTTTTGGGCTCTAGGAATCACTAATAAGCCGGAGTCTTTTGAACGCAGATTTCTTGCCGGGACATATGGTACAATACAATATACAATATATTTTTTGCTTTAATATGGTTTCTGTAGGAGGACAGACATGACACAAACCTCCCTAAATGTTATAGAGCACACTATTTACATTAAATATGCTTCACTAATTCGAGTATTTGGTGGGCGCCGTTTTGTCCTGCTAAATTTGGCGGTCCTTGAACTCACCGTAGTTTGTTTACATGTATAACTTTCTCCGACTTTCTAGTAGTGTTTCATGCCACTTCTTTTTCTGCCTCATTTTGTCCACCTAACTTTTAACGGTGTGCATGAATGCACAAAGGTGAGTTTTGTTGATGTTATTGACTTGAGTGGAGTGTGCTAATCAGACATATTTGGTCACTGCAAGCTAATCGATGCTAACATGCTATTTAGGCTAGCTATATGTACATATTGCATCATTATGCCTCATTTGTTAGTATATTTGAGGTCATTTAGTTTTATTTAAGTCCTCTTAATTAAGATTATATCATAAGACAGTATCTGTATGTAATATGGCTTTTAATGTTTTGAGGCTCCAGACAGATTTGTTTTTGTATTTTTAGACCAATATGGCGCTTTCAACATTTTAGGTTGCAGACCCCTGCCCTAGGGCGACCGGTGCAATAGACGTCGAGTGGCTCTAGCATAATATTGTGAGAGTCCAGTCCATAGTGGATCTAACATGATAGTGAGAGTCCAGTCCATAGTGGGGCCAGCAGGGGACCATCCCGAGCGGAGACGGGTCAGCAGCGCAGAGATGTCCCCAACTGATCCACAGGCGAGTGGTCCACCCCGTGTCCGGACTCTGGACAGCCAGCACTTCATCCATGGTCACCGAACCTGTGCCCCCGCCCCCTCCACGAGGGAGAGGGGGGCAGCGCAGAAATGAAAAGAAACGGCAGATCAACTGGTCTAAAAGGAGGTCTATTTAAAGGCTAGAGTATAAAAATGAGTTTTCAGATGGGACTTAAATGTTTCTACTGAGGTGGCATCTCTAGCTGTTACCGGGAGGGCATTCCAGAGTACTGGAGCCTGAATAGAAAACGCTCTATAGCCCACAGACTTTTTGGGGGGGGGGATCACAAATAAGCCGGAGTTCTTTGAACGCAGATTTCTTGTCGGGACATATGGTACAATACAATCGGCAAGATAGAATTGATAATTTAGTTTTAATAGCATAACCGTGTTCTGATGGGTTTTTACAGTAGGCAATGGATTCATATGGCTGCTGAAAATAATGGAAAGCGCCACTTTACATGACAACTGACACTGTGGCAAAAGTTGGAATTGCCACAAAACACAGATTTTATAACATATATTGAGTAAAACATGCTTGAAACTAGAATATCAACAGTTGCAAAGCTGTGTCATCAACACTCATAAGTACAAACTACTTTTTCAAAGTAATCATTTCTTATTTCAGGCATGATTTTGGCACACTTGTGTCTCATAATTAAAACAGATGGCAGCCAAATGGACTTTGCTGTTTTATTTTCAATGAAACAATAGAAAATACTTACTCATATATATATACTCACTAATTGACTGAAAGAGCATGCATTTGGAGCGATGATGTCATGTTGTCGATGGAAAAATGCATTTTTAGGCCGTATGAGTTGCACGAGCGGTTAGGAGACCCCGAGAGTAACAAGCAGTTGCCTTGTTGCCTTTCCATCAAGAACAATACATTTGTTTTTAGTATCAGTTTGCTGGTTTCAAGAAATGTAATGCCGAGCGCATATCATTATGTCAAGATAATGGCACTAGAGTTAACTTCATTTTAGAATATTTTTCAACATATTGAGCAAATAGGTCTCTTTTTTTCTACCAAGAAAAGTGCACTTTTTATTAGTGAGCAAATACGTATTTTAAAGGTATTTTTGGGTTCATTGAGGTTTGCTCATTTGACTTAATTTCTTGTTCTATAGCAGATAATTTTGCTTAGTTCACATAAAATACCCCTCATTTTTGTATTTTTTTTTTCTTGTTTTTGAACACTGACTTTTTGCAGTGTGGACTTGGAGAAGGCTTTCAACCGTGTCCCTCCGGAACTCCTGTGGGGAGTGCCCAGAGAGTATGGGGTACCTGACTGCCTGATTGTGGCAGTAAATCGGGCCCGTTTCCAGTGAGGGTCAGACTCCGCCAGGGCTGGTTTTTGTCAGCAATTCCGTTTAAAACTTTAATGGACAGAATTTCTAGGTGCAGTCAGGGCGTTGACGGGAGCACTCCTACAGACATCACGTTTCGTGCAGACACAAAAGCTAGCTTTTCTCTTGCCGTAGTTAGCTTTTACGGCTAATACCGAAGCACGCCAATGTGTTACTACGATAGAAAGAGAGTTCCTCAGTGTTCGTTCTTACAATAACAATGTCGGGACAGTTTGGTCAATATACAGGTTACTGAACGTAAATTAAGTAATGTTGAATCCATTTTTAAAGTGATGTAGAGGTAGAATTGATTGTTCCCATTAGCTGAATTGCTAGCCACCAAGAGCGAGCCAATTTTTATATGTTCAAAATCCATCCAATCATACATTTTCTACCGCTTGTCCCTTTCGGGTCCAGGGGGGGGGAGGGGTGGCAGGAGCCTATCTCAGCTGAATTTGGGCGGACAAGTCGCCACCTCATCACAGGGCCAACACAGATAGACGGACAACATTCACACTCACATTCACACAAATCAATCAATCAATCAATCAATGTTTATTTATATAGCCCCAAATCACAAATGTCTCAAAGGACTGTACAAATCATTACGACTACAACATCCTCGGAAGAACCCACAAAAGGGCAAGGAAAACTCACACCCAGTGGGCAGGGAGAATTCACATCCAGTGGGACGCCAGTGACAATGCTGACTATGAGAAAAACCTTGGAGAGGACCTCAGATGTGGGCAACC
The DNA here is from genome assembly GCF_033978795.1 of Nerophis ophidion. Taxonomy (NCBI): domain Eukaryota; kingdom Metazoa; phylum Chordata; class Actinopteri; order Syngnathiformes; family Syngnathidae; genus Nerophis; species Nerophis ophidion. Next base: position 60,305,376 of record NC_084621.1, on the reverse strand, counting down.
CCCCCCCCCCCCCCCCTCTAGGGGACCGAAAGCAATGGATGTCGAGCGGGTCTAACATGATACTGTGAAAGTTCAATCCATAGTGGCTCCAACACAGCCGCGAGAGTTCAGTTCAAAGCGGATCCAAGACAGCAGCGAGAGTCCCGTCCACAGGAGACCATCTCAAGCGGAGGCGGGTCAGCAGCGTAGAGATGTCCCCAACCGATAGAGGCGAGCGGTCCATCCTGGGTCCCGACGAGCGGTCCATCCTGGGTCTCGACTCTGGACAGCTAGTACTTCTTCATCCATGGTTATCGGACCGGACCCCCTCCACAAGGGAGGGGGGGATATAGGAGAAAGAAAAGATCCGGCAGATCAACTGGTCTAAAAAGGAGGTCTATTTAAAGGCTAGAGTATACAGATGAGTTTTAAGGTGAGACTTAAATGCTTTTACTTTTGTACTTTTGTCTTCTTATCCCTCATATTGACTGTAAACGATGAGCAACATTTTTTTTTAAAGTGCAGTTCCCTTTTTAAAAAAATGTAAATAGTTTTTACCAGCTCCTTACACGTCAGCACTTCACACTTCACAGTAAGAGATGTTGTGTGTGGAAAATGTACGATTACATATCTGGCAAGCCCCCCCAAAAAATGGAGACTTGAGGCAGCTAAGAAGTTAAATGAGGCCATAAAAATATACTGAGCTCAACTATTGGTAAAATAGGAAAATTCCTCAGCATTGCACTCCTTAATTATTAAATCATTCCAAGAAGTGCATCACACGGGGTTTGTTCTCCCAGGATGCAGACGGACTTCAGACGCAGCTTGCAGGTCGGAAATTATTTATTTAAGAATTAAATCAGACCGGAACAAACAAACACATGCTCAAAGCACGGAAGGCAAAAACCAAAGGGGCTAGCGTGGAAGCTAGCAACAAACACAGCCTAGCGTGGAAGCTAGTATTCAGGTCGCAGGAATCAAAAGTCGTCAACTGTTGCTTGTAGAAAATTAGGAAGCCAGACTGTCTGACCGGAAAAGGCAGTATTAAATAATGCTACTGATTAGTGCTCGGGGAACAGGTGAGCTTCCCGAACACCAATCAGAGACAGGTGGAAACTATAAGCACCCATGGAAACAGAAAACTTACCAAGGGGTGCACAAAAACGGGAACCGAGGGAGTCCAAAAATCAAACTGAACGTGATCCCGGCAGCAGATTATAACAGCAAGGCCATTGCAGATTGGGAAGATGCTCTTAAATCAGGGGTGTCAAACATACGGCCAGCGGGCCGGACCAAGCATGCAAAAAGTTTTTTTCCGGCCCGCGTGAGGAGTTTGCCAAGTAGAAAAATGAGCTGCTTTTTTTTTTTTTTTTTTTTAACAAAAGAAACTGCTGTTCTAAATGTGTCCAGTGGATGTCACAATAGCAATTCTGTTAGGCAAGTGAACGGTTTATACCGGGGCCAAACAAGAGGTAGATGGAACTTTTATGTCTTCTGCTTCAAAAACATTGTCATTTGGCACCCTTGTTGCCCCAAAGTGTCAAACATAAGACAAGTGAACTTAACCCTTTTGAATAGTTTTTACCTCCGTTTCTTACCGTTTGTTGAGTTTGCACTGGATTGATACGTGGACATGACAATGGAAGTATTAGTTAGGCAAGTGAACGGTTTATACCGGGGCCAAACAAGAGGTAGATGGAACTTTTATGTCTTCTGCTTTGAAAACATTGTCATTTGGCACCCTTGTTGCCCCAAAGTGTCAAACATAAGACAAGTGAACTTAACCCTTTTGAATAGTTTTTACCTCCGTTTCTTACCGTTTGTTGAGTTTGCACTGGATTGATACGTGGACATGACAATGGAAGTATTTGATACCTAGAAGAGTTTACATCAGGGGTCTCAAACTCAATTCACCTGGGGGCCACTGGACGCAGAGTCTGGGTGAGACTGGGCTGCAAGAAAATAATTCTTAAAACATTTTTTGCATACTCCTCAGCATGTCTAGTTCTATAATGTCATTTCAAATGGTATCCCTTGTGCACCGCAACTTTCTCGGTGCAAATAAGACACGTCAGGGTGCCCCCGTGCCAAACAAAGAAATATTGCATCTCCTACTTTTTCCTGGAATTGTCTTTGCTCATCACTAACCTTTTTTTCTTCACTGCGGGCTTTGAAAAAGACATGTTTGGGGTTGTGGAATATATTTTTTATATATTTTTTTCCTCCCTGCAGCAACACGACGGTCGGCGGATAATTGCCGAGAAAGTACCGGGATAGCGACCACAAAAAAGTGACGGCTTCCGGATTGTTATCCGGCGCCATATATAAATATATGTAGTGTTCATCGTGTAAGGCAATGCAGATTAAACAATAATAAAAAAACAAATAACGGTTTGAATTGGTCCAAGTTATCGGGGACTGTTATTACTGACGGACTGGTGTTGCGGTGTGACTGCAGCCAGAAAAGCCTCGTCTCCATGGCAACGTTTCTGTCGCATTCACTCATTTGCCGCTTTCCCACTAACGCAGGGGTAGGCAACCCAGAACGTTGAAAGAGCCATATTAGGGCCAATTAACGCCATTCGTATAAAACTCGCGGACCGCTCTAACATTAAACTTTCATATCAAGGTGCGGTCCGCAATTGGCCCGCGGGCCGCGTGTCTGAGACCCCAGGTTTACGTGTTGTGTTTTTTTGTTCAATCCCAGAAAGACTGTGACTTAAAGGCCTACTGAAACCCACTACTACCGACCACGCAGTCTGATAGTTTATATATCAATGATGAAATATTAACATTGCAACACATACGGCCGGTTTAATTTACTGAATTACAATTTTAAATTTCCCGCGGAGTTTCCTGTTGAAAACGTCGCAGAATGATGACGCGTGTTTGTGACGTTATTGGTTGGAGGGGACATATTACGTTACGGCTAAAAGTCGTTCCTTTTAATCGCATAATTACACAGTAATTTGGACATCTGTGTTGCTGAATCTTTTGCAATTTGTTCAAGTAATAATGGAGACTATAAAGAACAATGCTGTTGGTGGAAAGCGGTGTATGTTAGCTGTGTTTAGCACCGAGACACAGCAGGTGTTCCTTTGATTGTTGTGAAGCTTTAACACAGAGCGGTCAAAGGAACATGTTTCTCTATGTCAACCAGCATGTTTTTGGATGGGAAAATTGTGATATATATCTTACCGGAGACATCAGTGGATTATGCGTCCTCCTGCAGTAGCTTTCAAAAAAGGCAGCTGTGAGCTTGGTTCCTCGGCTTCTCTCGGAGACACTGGCGTGTTCACCGCAGCCATCCGGCCTTGTAGTGTGTCTTTACAATCTCACTAAAACACTATTAAAACAATAAGCAGATAGGGGATCTTACAGAATTATCCAAGTAAATGTGTCTAATTACATCTGAAACGCTCACACTGCCGCTGCCCGGAGCCGTCGCTTTTTATTTTATTCTATTTTTTTTTCTAGTCCTTCACTATCAATATTTTCATCCACCAATCTTTCATCCTCGCTCAAATTAATTGGGAAATTGTCGCTTTCTCGGTCCGAATTGCTTTTACTGCTGCTGGCTCACATTATAAACAATGTGAGGATGTGAGGAGCCCTCACACGGGTGACGTCACGCGCACATCGTCTGCTGCTTCCGGTAAAGGCAAAGCTTTTTTATCAGCAACCAAAAGTTGCGAACTTTATTGTCGATGTTCTCTACTAAATCCTTTCAGCAAAAATATGGCAATATCGCGAAATGATCAAGTATGAAACATAGAATGGACCTGCTATCCCCTTTTAAATAAGAAAATCTCATTTCAGAAGGACTTTAAAGTTTAATCCTAGCTTTTTAGATACACTGAGACCAAGTCTAAACTCATGGTGATTTTTAAAGCTGCACCGATTTCCTCAGAATTTTCAACAAACTTGAAGTGTTTCCGTCATGTTTTGTGGTCACGTTCAATTTTGTTTTGGATTCATTGGGCACTCTCGTTTGTTGTGTCACCATGCCAACCCGTCATTTTTCACCTGCTATGTGTTCACGACTCACACACCTGATTTGTCTGGACTCACGTACCTGTCATCACTGCACCTATTTAAGCCTCTAGTTGCCAGGCAGTCAGCCTGGCGACATCACCTACTACTCAACCTCTACCACCCTCTACGCACCCTTGCTCCATGCTGATGATCCATGCTCTTTTCTCGTTCCCCGTAAGTTTTGTTATTCCTGCCATAGTTTGAAAGTGTTGTTTTATGTCCATAGTTTACGTTGTAGTAATAGTTTTGTTTCATAGCCAAGTTTTGTACCTCCTCTGAGAGCGCCTTTTGTTTATACCCTTTGTTTTGTTTGTACTTTTCGAGTTAAAATTAAAAGATGTCATTACCTTCACGCCATGTTCGGTCCAGTTGTTTTGCACCAAGGGAAAACAAACCGCACCATAGTCCACGCCTTGACAGTTTCATCCAGAGGATTAGTTGTGAGTTGTCCGTTTTCTCAAAGTGCTTGTTCTATTTTTGTCCAAAGTAAAACACAAAAAACAACCTGAAGTTGTCTCAATTTTAAAGTTATCATGCCATGTGTCATACCAAAGGCTACAAAATTGGGACCCATTACCTCCCTGCTTGGCACTCAGCATCAACGGTTGGAATTGGGGGTTGAATCACCCAAAAATATTCTTGGGCGCGGCCATCGCTGCTGCTGACTGCTCCCTTCACCTCCCCAGAGGATAATAAAGGGTGAGAAATGTGTGTGTCACAATCATTGGTACTTTAAAGGCCTACTGAAATGAGATTGTCTTATTTAAACGGGGATAGCAGGTCCATTCTATGTGTCATACTTGATCATTTCGCGATATTGCCATATTTTTGCTGAAAGGATTTAGTAGAGAACATCCACCATAAAGTTCGCAACTTTTGGTCGCTAACAGAAAAGCCCTGCCTCTACCAGAAGTCGCAGACGATGACGTCACCCGTTGAGGGCTCCTCACATCCTCACATTGTTTTTAATGGGAGCCTCCAACAAAAAGAGCTATTCGGACCGAGAAAACGACAATTTCCCCATTAATTTGAGTGAGGATGAAAGATTTGTGTTTGAGAATATTGATAGCGACGGACTAGGAAAAAAAAAAAGTTTAAAAAAAAACGCGATTGCATTGGGACGGATTCAGATATTTTTAGACACATTTACTAGGATAATTCTGGGAAATCTCTTATCTTTCTATTGTGTTGTTAGTGATTTAGTGAGTTTAATAGTACCTGATAGTCGGAAGGGTGTGTCCACGGGTGTCTTGAGGCCCGTGTCTGATTGAAGTCGACGGCAGCTTTATGGACGGCACAAGCTCAGCTGATCTCCGGTAACTGGCGACTTTTTACCACAATTTTTCACCGAAAACTGCTGGTTGACATTTGGTCGAGATCCATGTTCGCTTGACCGCTCTGATCCATAGTAAAACTTCACCTCTGATCATTTTAAACAAGGAATCACCGTGTGTTTGTGTGGCTAAAGGCTAAAGCTTCCCAACTCCATCTTTCTACTTTGACTTCTCCATTATTAATTGAACAAATTGCAAAAGATTCAGTAACACAGATGTCCAAAATACTGTGTGTCAGGCTTGGACTTGGATTTGGTTTACTCCTTCGACGCAGAGGGATTACAGGACGAGCCAGGCGAGAATTCAGGTACATAATGTTTTAATTATACTCAAAATACAAAAAGGCAAAACAAAAAGTACGCTCGATGCCGGATAATAATCTATGCTAAAACTTAGAACAAAAACAGCACAATGGCAATACCATCTACAAAACAAACAAAAGATACTATCAAAAACATAATTACAAACAAACACTTACTGTGACAAAAATAAAAGGCATAAACAGCAAGGTGCGTGGCAGCGGATCAATGGCATGGAGCAATGAGCAGTAAAGGTCGTAGAATGCAGTGAAAGTTAATGTTCTCAGACTGATGGACAGAAAGAAAATGACTTAAGTAGTGGCTGTGATAATTAGGAACTGAGGGCAGGGGCGTGACTAGGAGGGCAAGGTGAAAATCAATGAGTTGTCATGGTAACAAAAACAAACCAGGAAGTGAAAAAAACAGAACAAGAGTCCAGAAAACAAAACAAAACATGATCAAACATAAAACCAGATTTACAGTATAGCTCGGTTGGTGGAGTGGCCGTACCAGCAACTTGAGGCTTGCAGGTTCGATCCCCGCTTCAGCCACCCTAGTCACTGCCGTTGTGTCCTTGGGCAAGACACTTTACCCACCTGCTCCCAGTGCCACCCACACTGGTTTAAAATGTAAAAATCAGATATGGGGTTTCACTATGTAAAGCGCTTTGAGTCACTAGAGGAAAAGCGCTATATAAATATAATCAGAGGTGGGTAAAGTAGCCTGAAATTGTACTCAAGTAAGAGTACTGTTACTTTACAGATTTATTACTCAAGTAAAAGTAAGGAGTAGACACCCAAATATTTACTTGAGTAAAAGTAAAAAGGGCTTCACGGTGGCAGAGGGGTTAGTGCGTCTTCCTCACAATACGAAGGTCCTGCAGTCCTGGGTTCAATTCCAGGCTGAGGATCTTTCTGTGTGGAGTTTGCATGTTCTCCCCGTGAATGCGTGGGTTCCCTCCGGGTACTCCGGCTTCCTCCCACTTCCAAAGACATGCACCTGGGGATAGGTTGATTGGCAACACTAAATTGGCCCTAGTGTGTGAATGTGAGTGTGAATGTTGTCCGTCTATCTGGCGACTTGTCCAGGGTGTACCCCGCCTTCCGCCCGATTGTAGCTGAGATAAGCGCCAGCGCCCCCCGCGACCTCAAAAAGGGAATAAGCGGTAGGAAATGGATGGATAAAAGTAAAAAGTATGTTGTGAAAAAACTACTCAAGTACTGAGTAACTGATGAGTAACCTGATTACGGCAACAAATAATGCACAAAAACATAAAAATAGCAATGAGCAAATTCAGAGCCATGAATATCTCTGAAGCAACTAAAACAATAATATATTTAAAATAATAGTACATTAAAATGAAAAAAATTAAGGCACATTGAGCCACAATAACTTAACAGCACCATAGGCTCAGTAGGCATTGATTGATTGATTGAAACTTTTATTAGTAGATTGCACAGTACAGTAAATATTCCGTACAATTGACCACTAAATGGTAACACCCCAATAAGTTTTTCAACGTTTATCAATTACTTAATAAATGACCAAGTCGAGGTGATCCACCTCATATATACATACACACACATATCATTTATACACACACATATCATATCCATATACATATGTACATACATTTATATATACAGTATATAATTTATATTGATTTATTTTGCCGTTTTTGTTGACATGTTAAAGGTGTTTTAATGAATATACATGCATGTTTAACACATAGATTCCTATCTTTCATGAAGACAAGAATATAAGTTGGTGTAGTACCTGATTCTGATGACTTGTATTGATTGGAATCAGACAGTAGTGCTGATAACGTCCACTTTTTCAAATGGAGAAGAAAAAAGTTCCTCCTTTCCGTCTAATGCCACATGAAATTCGTTGGTTTTTTGGCATCTTATTTGTCCAGCTTCCATATTTGTTTTTATACACTTTGCAAGAAATACATTGGCGGCAAACTCCGTAGTTTGCTCGCTTGTTTGCGCTGGCTTTCGGAGACTCTTATTTTGTTAGCGCAGGTGCGTTGGAGCGGCACTTTTATTGTGAAGACAGGAACTGTGCGATCAGTCTTTAGGCTTGTGACGGGAAGTACGGTTGAAATAAAAAGTGTCTTTTTTCCTTTACACTTTTGATTGATTGATTGAAACTTTTATTAGTAGATTGCACAGTACAGTACATAATCCGTACAATTGACCACGAAATGGTAACACCCCAATGCGTTTTTCAACTTGTTTAAGTCGAGTCATGTGACCGCCTGGCTCTGTTTGATTGGTCCAACGTCACCAGTGACTGCATGTGATTGGTGAAACGCAGGCATGCGTAGATTCTACTTTGAAGCTCTGTCATTAACCAAAACAAACATTAACAGAGCGATAAAAAAAAAAAGTAGCGAGTAGCGAGCTGAATGTAGATAAATGGAGCGGAGTAAAAGTAGCGTTTCTTCTCTATAAATATACTCAAGTAGAAGTAAAAGTATGTTGCATAAAAACTACTCGTAGAAGTACAATTTATCCCAGAAGTTACTCAAGTAAATGTAACGGAGTAAATGTAGCGCGTTACTACCCACCTCTGAATATAATTCACTTCACTTCACTGTGTAATTATGCGGTTAAAGCAGACAACTTTTAGCTGTGTGTGTGTGCGCAGCGCTAATATTTCCTAACAGTCCGTGACGTCACGCGTACACATCATCATTCCGTGACGTTTTCAACAAGAAACTCCAGGGAAATGTAAAATTGCGATTTAGTAAACTAAAAAGGCCGTATTGGCATGTGTTGCAATGTTAATATTTCATCATAGCGTTTTCCGTTCGGGCTCCAGTACTCTGGAATGCCCTCCCGGTAACAGTTCGAGATGCCCCCTCAGTAGAAGCATTTAAGTATCACCTTAAAACTCATTTGTATACTCTAGCCTTTAAATAGACTCCCTTTTTAGACCAGTTGATCTGCCGTTTCTTTTCTTTTTCTTCTATGTCCCACTCTCCCTTGTGGAGGGGGTCCGGTCCGATCCGGTGGCCATGTACTGCTTGCCTGTGTATCGGCTGGGGACATCTCTGCGCTGCTGATCCGCCTCCGCTTGGGATGGTTTCCTGCTGGCTCCGCTGTGAACGGGACTCTCGCTGCTGTGTTGGATCCGCTTTGGACTGAACTCTCGCGACTGTGTCACGTTAGACCCGCTCGACATCCATTGCTTTCCTCCTCTCCAAGGTTCTCATAGTCATCATTGCCACCGACGTCCCACTGGGTGTGAGTTTTCCTTGCCCTTATGTGGGCCTACCGAGGATGTCGTGGTGGTTTGTGCGCCCCTTTGAGACACTAGTGATTTAGGGCTATATAAGTAAACATTGATTGATTGATTGATTGATTGATCATTTATATATAAACTATCAGACTGCGTGGTCGGTAGTAGTGGGTTTCAGTAGGCCTTTAACTTGAACTTTTATGATTTTGCCATTACGGCCCACTTGGGAATAGATTTTCCTCCATGTGGCCCCTGCGCTAAAACGAGTTTGACGCCCCTGTCTTAAATGGAGTCGTGGTTTTAAAAGGCATCTGCTGGTGTTTGTGAGTTAATGAGTGATACCCAGATGTCATCCTCTGGGCCAGACTATCACTCTTCTAGACTGGGAGAGTTAAAAAAGACGCAAAGAAAAGGAAAAAAGGCTGCAAATAAGTGATTACAAATGTTTACCTTCATTGGAAATGGGACGCTGGTGGTGTTGACTGTAATAAGCGGGTTGGTAGTCATCCACATTAGAGGGAATAGTCCTCTGTGTGTGTAAACCACTTCTGTAAACTGTGTGTGTGTGTGTTGTCAATGTTTGCGCTAAATGCGGTTAGTTGGCTGCGACTGAAGCTCGCTTTTAATCTGACAGGGAGTGTTCCCATTACTTGTGTTGAGTCTTATTATTATACCGTATTTCAAAGGGCCCAACAAGTGCAACCACTAAGAGGAAATGACCCAGGCGGGGGTTGTGCAGTGACAGCAATCTGGTTGTACAGTAGTGCTCCTACTGTACACAGTGGACGACAGTAAGTGGATAAGACCAGGAGTTCAGTGTGCTCTTCTCCACGTTCTCATCCCCGAATTTTATGCTCACTTTGCAGATGGGGCACAAGTGACACATTTGTTCCAATGTAGGCAGCAATTATCGGAGACATGTTTTCATAATTTATTGTTATAATGAATCACCTCTTTGGCCTTTGAGTTGACGGAAATCTGGACTTGCATTGGTCAGCTTCGAGGCTGGGCCAAAATGCACGTCAAAAATTTTAGGTTGAAAAAACAATATTGCCATTTGAAGTCTACTCTGAATGAATTAATCTCGCATATACATGTTTTTTTTTTTCAGTAAAAGCAAATCGTCTATGACGGTTATTTTGCCGTGCAGCTCTTTTTTTTTTGAAAGGAAAAATAAAAGAAGAGGATATTGCAAAATAATTATATGCAAGACTGGAAATACACCACTTTCTACTTACAGTCTTCACACGTATAGTTCAACATATCCGCATGCTTTTGTTTGTATTAGTATACTCTTACTCATAGTGTTGTCACGATACCAGGAGTCGATACTGATATCTGGGAAGCTTCACCATTCCCGATAGTTATTCAGTACCACAATAAAAAAATAAAAACTGAGCTTTTGTACTTTAAAATTAACCGTTTCATTTAAAAGTCCTTCAAACTGTCAAGTATTTAAGAACACTGTACTTCAACATCTTTTCACAAATAATTTAGATTGCAGTACAACCTGCCAATAGGTAGCAACACTTTCATAACAAAACAGCAGTGTTCTGTAGCCTAACTATATATATATATATATATATATATATATATATATATATCTATATATATATATATATATATATGTCACGATTTTTCAGCACTGTATAATGGATAAACCACAAAAACCTTGACTATATATATACATATATATATATATATATATATATATATATATATATATATATATATATATAGTCAAGGTTTTTGGCTATATACCGGTAATTTCAATACCGGTAATTTGAAACCGCATAAAGGGAAGAAAATTAAGAGCTATTCAGTAGGATATAAGGTCCAAGCTTACATCACACTCAAATTTTTACTGCATGCCTTTGGTAAGTGCCGGGGTGAGAAGAGGTTTTAAAATAATTAGCGCATGCTTACTTTTACCGCATGCCTTTGGTAAGCGCAGGAGTGAGGTTTTTGTGGTTTATCCATTATACAGTGCTCAAAAATCGTGACATATATATATATATATGTATCGTATTTCCTTGAATTGCCGCCGGGGCGTTAATTAATTTAAAACCTCTTCTCACTCCTGCGCTTACCAAAGGCATGCGGTAAAAGTAAGCATGCGCGAATTATTTTAAAACCTCTTCTCACCCCGGCACTTACCAAAGGCACGCAGAAAAAATTTGAGTGTGATGTAAGCTTGGACCTAAAATCCTACTGAATAGCTCTTAATCTTCTTCCCTTTATGCGGTTTCAAATTACCGGTATTGAAATAAGCCTCCTCCATTTCGAAAATGATGACAGGGGAAGTGTCACTTGTGATGTCACGAGTTTGACCAGGCGGGAATACTAAGCATGCGCTAATGATTTTGCGAAGCGAGTTTGATGCGGCAGTAATTCAAGGCAGGCACGTACTATATGCCCTGCGGCAATTCAAGGAAATACGGTATAAGAAGAATATATATATATATATATATATATATATATATATATATATATATATATATATATATATATATATATATATATATATATATATATATCCATCCATTCATCCATTTTATACTGCTTGTCCTTTTTGGGGTTGCGGGGGGTTGCTGGAGCCCATCCAAGCTGCATTCGGGCGGAAGGCAGGTTTCACCTTGGACAAGTCGCCATCCCATTGCAGGGCCAACACGGATAGACAGACAACATTCACACTCACATTCATACTTATGTACCGTATTTTCAGGGTCATAGGGCGCACCAGATTATAAGGTGCACTGCCGATGAATGGTCTATGTTCAATCTTCTTTCATATGTAAGGCGCACCAGATTATTGGGCGCATTAAAGAAGTCATATTATTATAAAATACAATTTTAAATGGAAAACCCTTCCTTGTGGTCTACATAGTACAGTAATGGTGGTTCTTTTGTCAAAATGTTGCATAAATTATGTTTAACAGATCATTTTCAAGACCCTTCCTGACAGTCGCTTCATTTTGTGGGCGATCTTATTTACGTGGCTCACCTTCGGCAGCGTGTTGTCCCCGTCATCTTTGTTGTAGCGGTGTAGCGTGCAAGGACGAGAGCGGAAGACGTGGCAAAAGATGCAGCTAACTGTTTTTATGCCATTTAGACTTTACTTAAATCAATAACGGAGCATCGTCTCCTCATCCAGAAACAACAACAAATGTGTCCCGTGAAAAACTGTCTGACCGGAACTCTCTAATAACTAAAGTTCCTTAGGTGAAAAATGGAAACTCACTATACCGGTATGTTTTAGCTCTTTCAGGCGTGTTTACTGACCGATATAAGGAAGAACTTTACACTAATACAGTGGCGGATGAATGTCATATAACAAAAAGATGGGACAAAGAAGAAGCTTATCGACTACGGCGTCTCCACGGACTACAAAGGCAAACGCGTGCAATTTTTCAGGATTTATGCAGATCCCAAATACAGATAAGCAGGTACCAGAAGGTAAGAAAAGTTGCTTTTGCATAATATATCGAAAAAAAACATCAGATAATATGTCTTACCTTATTTACACGCCACAATAATACTTGTATGTTGAAGCAGAGCACAATCCATCAAGTGTTCAATCAATCAATCAATGTTTACTTATATAGCCCCAAATCACTAGTGTCTCAAAGGGCTGCACAAACCACCACGACATCCTCGGTAGGCCCACATAAGGGCAAGGAAAACTCACACCCAGTGGGACATCGGTGACAATAATGACCCAGTGGGACGTCGGTGACAATAATGACTATGAGAACCTTAGAGAGGAGGAAAGCAAAGGATGTCGAGCGGGTCTAACATGATACTGTGAAAGTTCAATCCACAATGGATCCAACACAGTCGCGAGAGTCCAGTCCAAAGCGGATCCAACACAGCAGCGAGAGTCCCGTTCACAGCGGAGCCAGCAGGAAACCATCCCAAGCGGAGGCGGATCAGCAGCGCAGAGATCTCCCCAGCCGATACACAGGCAAGCAGTACATGGCCACCGGATCGGACCGGACCCCCTCCACAGGGGAGAGTGGGACATAGAAGAAAAAGAAAAGAAACAGCAGATCAACTGGTCTAAAAAGGGAGTCTATTTAAAGGCTAGAGTATACAAATGAGTTTTAAGGTGAGACTTAAATGCTTCTACTGAGGTGGCATCTCGAACTGTTACCGGGAGGGCATTCCAGAGTACTGGAGCCCGAACGGAAAACGCTCTATAGCCCGCAGACTTTTTTTGGGCTTTGGGAATCACTAACAAGCCGGAGTCCTTTGAACGCAGATTTCTTGCCGGGACATATGGTACAATACAATCGGCAAGATAGGATGGAGCTAGACCGTGTAGTATTTTATACGTAAGTAGTAAGTGTTGCGACTTAATAGCTTACCAAAGTTGTACAAAAGCATTTTGATAGATATTGGAGCACCGTGTGTAATGTTCTATACTTTCAATGGAATACAACATATATAATGAAGAGAGATGATGGACTACTTTGCATTGCTGTGTTAATTGTGACAGCCCTGGTAGTAACCTGACCTACGTCAATCATTTCAATATGTGGGGAAGTGTTTCGGCGGTTCAGTTTTCTAACAGCAGGTGCATTGGGGACATGGGTATTTTTTATCACCATCCGTGAACAGAAGGCATTTCTCACCAAAACTGGTGCAACTGTTTTCCCGTGGGTGCAATGAGTTCTTTGCCCACGTTTTTCTCCGAAACCTGGGTTCCAAATACAACACATTAACTATTGTCCCCGTTCCCGTGAGGGCAATGGAGTGGCTATGTCCTTCCACACAGGATGTGACATGCGAATTTGCCCGTATGCTTTATGAGTCGGGCTGGATCGTACCATACACCTTAAAAAAACATTACAGGCCGGGGCAAATATTCACTCGGAGTGGTGCTTTTAGAGCCGTGGGCACGAGCGTTATATTGGGCTGGTGATCCAGCTGGTGCGGACAATTCTACAAGGATTCGTTTTTTTTCCCCCTCCTGACTCTTTGGCAATCCCACTCCATTCATTCCGTTTTTATATGTACCGAGTAGCTGTGTTACTACCGGTTTCCAGGGAGAAATAATCAAAAACAGGTCTTATTAAAGTATATTAGGACCATTTGAAGTGGATATTATGTGCTCACTAAGGGCTGGGAAGGGATGTATTTGCATTGTGGCTAACACTTGTGGCTTCAAGAAGTGGGTGTATATTAGCTTTTCACCGCTTCCAGGGGGGATATTTACGTGCGTAAATAGCAGATTTTAGTGTGTATTAGTAAAATAGGGGGGTAACGCAGGGTCTCATTGTTCTGGAATGTTTAGCCTCTTACTATTTATTCAGAGCCATGAGTCAGAAACACAGTTGCCTCCACTTAGGGGGTATGTTGAGGAAATATTCATTCATTTATTTACACACTCAAGGAGTATCCGCCATGGCAAAGCCTTGGTGATTGGTCCCAAGTGGAAGTGGAAGTGTAGAAACCAGGGTATTGTACTCACTTTTTTAGGCTCGGGCCTGCAATGCCCCCTTTGTGTACAGCAAAGTCTTCATCAGCAGAGTTTATTGGTCAATGTGTGGGTTGTTCAAGCGTGTTGAATCAACTCTACAACTGGAGAGGAAAGTCTTGACCTCATGTCAGTAGCACTGATTGTGTCGCTGCGTAGGAGTGGATGGAGCCGGATGATCACCAGCTTTTGCTACGGAGTGTGACCTGTGGTGGAGTTTCTGGCGCGAGGTCTGCTCCCGCCTGGTGGCGGTTGAAATGAAGGACGGTGCAAGACTGATGACTCATTCGTCGGTTACAAGGCTGGGACTACTGTGGTGAAGCTCAACATTAACAGAAAGTCTCTTCCAAAGTTCTATTTCTGCATGTCAGCTATCCGGACTCATCTGGATGTATTCTTTTCAAGGGTCTACGGAACTTTATTGTCATAGCAGCACATATGGGACACAAATAAGATCAGAATCAGAATCAGAAATACTCTAATAATCCCAGAGGGGAAATTAAGATGTTCAGCACAATCCCATTCAAGAGCAGACAAACACCACAGCGAGACAGATCCGGATCGTTGACGGGTCTGCCAACTTCCGACGCTCCTTACAATAAAGGTGAGAAACAGGTAAACACTGGGGGTAAGGAAAAAAAATATCAGTCCAAGCCTGGGCCCCAGGAGAAGGGGTCCACACTGAAGCCAAGGGGGGTAAAAACTCATAGCCATAGCACACATAAACATGTGTGTTAGAGAGAAACATCAAAGAACACAAAGGACATTAAAGACATTGAAAGAGCAGAGCTGATGCAACCAGCCACTTCTACACATAGCCAGAAGAGTAAAAGAACAAAACAAAAAAAACACATACACTGTGGTGGCCTCTGTGGTGTTCCACGCCATCGTCTGCAGGGGTAAGGGGAGCATGTCCAGAGACAGGAGCAGACCCAACAAAGCAACCAAGAGAGCCGACTCCACCCTCGGCCGCCCACCAACTCTCGGCCAGTGTCCAGAGAGAATACGTCCAAGGAGACCGAGGTGTTCGATACCTGCTCACTCAGCCAAGACACTGTGAAGCTTGTCCGTTCCGGCGCTCAGCGCCAGCTCCGCAGCCCTGTCTCTTCACCCGCATCTCCTCCAGTCTCCCCAAGTGTGGCAGAGACCCAGCAGCTCGTCTCCATGGCCAAAAGGTCTCCCGGGAGGCAGATCCAGAAGTTCACAAAAAAGCACCGCAGAAGTCACGAAAATGCCACCCCTTGTCATACGGTCTTAAAGGGTCCCAAACCAAAAGGCAACCCCCCCTCCCCCCCACTCCAATCCCCGCCCCCAACAAAAAAAAAAAAAAACAACAACATGAAAACACGAGTGAAACAAAGTCTGGGCTGTGGGGCGTTTTTTTTATTCGGGCTCCAGAGGACCAGTAACAATTAGAGATGCTAATTCAGTGGAAGCATTTAAGTCCCAACTTAAAACGCATTTATACACCTATGCCTTTAAATATCAATCAATCAGTTTATGTTTATTTATACAGCCCTAAACCACAAGTGTCTCAAAGGGCTGCACAAGCCACAACAACAACAAATAGACCCCGTTTTAGACCAGTTGATCTGCCGTCTCTCCATTCTGCTCTGCCTCCCTCTGTTTTGTGAAGAGATAATCAGGCGGCCAAAGATCAATTTCCACGGAGGGGGCGCTAGATTTTCCAAGTCGGGACCCGGGACGGACCGCTCCTCTGCATCGGTTGGTGACGTGTCTACATACAAGATGATCCCCTGCTGGCCTCACTATGGAATGGACTCTCACGTTATTAACCGCATCCACTTGGCATCCAATGCCATCAGTGGTCTCGTTGGTTTCTCGTTGTTCATCAAGTGAGGCATACGTACTTTTTTTCTTCTTTTTTTTTTTTTTTTTTTGCTTAAATTCATATGTGCAGCTCTAATCATTGTTGATTTAGGTTGCACATTAGAGTTACAGGGAAAAAAAGGAAGTTATTCGCTTTCATAAAAACGTTATCATAATGATATTATGATATGATAAATGGGTTCAAAAAGTATTTGATAAAGTTGTTATTAAATACTTTTTGTCCCATTTGCTTTTGACAAAATAAATCAAGTATTGTGAGTGTATTTTACCTTTCTGTATTTGTATCTGAAGCAGCAATAGCTATCCTCCATTAAAACATACTTTGTATGATCACATTCATTTTGTCTTAAAGTCCAGTTTAGAGAAGTATTTCATCTTGGATACAGTATATAATCCTCCATATTGGCAGAAACATTCATTTAATTCAAATTCATTCCAAGAAATTAAACAATATTTTTGCATCCGACAAAAAAACAAAACACAAACGCTGGCTTACTCTAATAAAAATGTGTTTGTTATAAATACGGTTTAAAAAAAAGAAAGAAAAAAAAATGCTGGCTTCCGCTGGAGAGACCTGTGTCTGCTAGCTTGAGCGCCCCCACTTCTCCCAGTGTGGCGAGTCAGAGTACTGCTGAGGCATTGAACTGCAAGTTGACAATGTATTGCCCCCTACCTTGAGGCACAGGTACTTGCTGCCTCAAGACCTGCCTTTTCCAGGTGGCAACAAGCATGCGTCCCCTCACACGACCAATACACACTGTGTGTAGCTGTGGAGGCACCCCCTGTGTCTGCCTCACTTCTCATCTGCTGCATTGTTTTGGTCAGGAAACATGGAATTTCTGCGATTTTGACCATGAAAATGATCAAAATATACAGGAACCACAGCAAAATCACATAGAAAGCATAAACCGAAAGAGAAATATTAAAACATATTTTATTTCATTACTTTGTTTTGGAACATCTCATGGTTAAGCCACCTGGTGGCAGGTGAGGCACTGCCTCACTTGCCTCCCCTGACCGCTCGTCACTGATATACACTTCTTTTCCCAGCTGAGCACAAGTTAATTGTGACTGTCAATATCTATTATATATATATATACACCTCGATGGACCCCTTTGGCCATTACAAGTGTAGTAATGTAAATAAGAACGCACACAAAATGGCACATCCTGAAGAAAGTGGCTGGAAAACGGTGTAAATCGGTCTATAATCACCCCTTTTAATTGATGCAAAGCTTGTTGCTTTTGCACCAATCCATCAGATGTTTTATACCTCCTCTCTCTACTCTGACTCATTGTTGTCTCTGAGGCGTCCCACTACAGCTGTGTTGTCCGCAAACGTCACAATATGACAGCTGGGGTGCTTCGCTGTGCATTCATGGGTCAGTGTTGTGAAAAGATGAGGGCTCAGCACACATCCCTGAGGGGAGCAAGTGCTGAGGATGATGTCCTGACCATATTTGCCAACTCCCGAAATTTAGCGTCTCTCCCGAAAACCTCCCGGGACAAATTTTCTCCCGAAAATTTCCCGAAATTCAGGCGGAGCTGGAGGCCACCACGCCACTTCCAGCTCCATGCGGACCCGAGTGACGTGTTGACAGCCTGTTTTCACGTCCGCTTTCCCACAATACAAACAGAGTGCCTGTCCAATGACGTTATAACTGTAGAAAGATTGAGGGCGAGTTCTTGTTTTTTTATGTGGGTTTATTGTTAGGTAGTCACATTAACGTCCTCCCAGCGCGGCAACAACACACAACAACAGCAGTCATGTTTTCGTCTACCATAAAGCAGTTTGTCTGCAGTAAACAGCAATGTTGTGAATCTCTTAAAGAGGACAATACTGCTATCTACTGTGCATGCATTTCTGCCAATTATATATATGGCTTTTAGAGCAGTGGTTCTCAACCTTTTTTCAGAGATGTACCTCCTGTTAACATTTTTTTAATTCATGTACCCCCTAATCAGAACAAAGCATTTTTGGTTGAAAAAAAAAGATAAAGAAGTAAAATACAGCACTATGTCATCAGTTTCTAATTTATTAAATGGCATAACAGTGCAAAATATTGCTAATCTGTAGTGGTCTTTCTTGAACTATTTGGAAAAAAAGATATAAAAATAACTAAAAACTTGTTGAAAAATAAATTTATAAATAAAGATTTCTACACATACTGCGATGAAGTGGCGACATGTCCAGAGTGTACGCCGCCTTCCGCCCGGATGTAGCTGAGATAAGCACCAGCGCACCCCGCGACTCCAAAGGGAATAAGCGGTAGAAAAATGGATGAATGGATGGATAGCTGTAAATATACTTCTCCCCTCTTAACCACGCCCTCAACCACGCCCCCACCTCTCGAAATCGGAGGTCTCAAGGTTGGCAAGTAGTCTGAAGGTCTGGAGTTTTATGACGAGGCTGCAGGTAGATTCTGTGAGATACATGCTCACAGTGTCAATCCGACCCGTTTATAAAGTTCTATGTTACCATCTTGACTATGTGTGCCTGCAATATTTTAAAACCTATTCGTTTAAAGCATATCTTAAAGTTAAAATACCAATGATTGTCACACACACACTAGGTGTGGTTAAATTTGTCCTCTGCATTTGACCCATCCCCTTGTTCACCCCCTGGGAAGTGAGGGGAGCAGTGGGCAGCAGCAGTGCCGCGCCCGGGAATAATTTTTGGTGATTTAATCCCCAATTCCAACCCTTGATGCTTTTCTGAGTATAAATCGCTCCAGAGTATAAGTCGCACCTGCCAAAAATGCACAATAAAGAAGGAAAAAAACATTTATTGTTGGGAACTCGCATGTCTGCTGTTGTGTGTCCCCGAGTATGCAAGAATCCAGGAGAGTTGAGTGAAGGTAAGAAAATAATTTATTACTCATAAGAAACAGAAATAAACATGAAGCAGTCTTGCATAGTAAATTCTCCAACGTAGATTTTATCATCGAGCACTGAGGAGTGCTCGAGTGAAACATAAATAGAGACTAGTGTGATTGACAGCAGGTGTGAACCGCTGCCAATCAACGAAAACAGAAAAACAACAGTGCTCCGTGAATAAAACAGGAAATACAACAAAATAAGAGCACTGAACAGGAAGTAAATACAAAAACATGAAAAACTTACAGAAATGAAGTGACAGATTGTCACATTTATAAGTCGCCTTGTTGGGGGAAATTTATTTGATAAAACCCAACACCAAGAATAGACATTTGAAAGGCACTTTAAAATAAATAAAGAATAGTGAACAACAGGCTGAATAAGTGTACGTTATATGATGCATAAATAACCAACTGAGAAGGTGCCTGGTATGTTAACGTAACATATTATGGTAAGAGTCATTCAAATAACATAAAAAATGCTATAAGTTTACCAAACAATCTGTCACTCCAAATCATCTTCTTATACGTCTAGTCTCTTACGTGAATGAGCTAAATAATATTATTTGATATTTTACAGTAATGTGTTAATAATTTCACACATAAGTCGCTCCTGAGTATAAGTCGGACCCCTGGCCAAACTATGAAAAAAACTGCGACTTATAGTCCGAAAAATACAGTAAGTATATTATGTGGAAAATGTCAGCTTTTCCTCATCAAATTCCAATATTTTGCACTTTTCTTACATTTTTACCGTATTATTTGTTTAGATACATATGGTATTATTTGAAAATACACAACTTTTCAAATTTTAGCAGACACGTTCAGTATATTTGCACAAAATATCTGTATCGGATCCGTATCGTTGACACCAGCCTGAATTTTACTTGGTATTGGATCGGAATGAAAATCAGGGGTATCACACATCACTAATAGATAGCGATATGCAGTAGACTGGATTTATAGTCCACCTTTTTACACCTACATTATTGTCAGCTCACCTGCAATCTCTGAAAAGTCTGAAATTATTCAAGCATAACATCCATCCATCCATCCATCCATCTTCTTCCGCTTATCCGAGGTCGGGTCGTGGGGGCAACAGCCTAAGCAGGGAAGCCCAGACTTCCCTCTCCCCAGCCACTTTGTCTAGCTCTTCCTGGGGGATCCCGAGCCGTTCCCAGGCCAGCCGGGAGACATAGTCTTCCCAACGTGTCCTGGGTCTTCCCCGTGGCCTCCTACCGGTTGGCGTTCGGGTGGCATCCTGACCAGATGCCCGAACCACCTCATCTGGCTCCTCTCGATGTGGAGGAGCAGCGGCTTTACTTTGAGCTCCTCCTGGATGACAGAGCTTCTCACCCTATCTCTAAGGGAGAGCCCCGCCACCCGGCGCAGGAAACTCATTTCGGCCGCTTGTACCCGTGATCTTATCCTTTCGGTCATGACCCAAAGCTCATGACCATTGGTGATGATGGGAACGACCAGTAAATTGAAAGCTTTGCCTTCCGGCTCAGCTCCTTCTTCACCACAACGGATCAGAAATACATATTTCTGTTCAGGATTCTTAAGCTGGGTACACACAACGATAATCAGGCAGTTTTGTTCCGATTTTTCCCCTTCTGACCAAAGACAGCAAACGCTTAATTATGAAATTGTCTTATAAGATTGTCTGAGGTGTGTTAAGAGCAAATTTATCCCATTAATTGGCTCGAAAAACAGGTCAAGGCCGACAATCGTATATAATACACGTATTCAATATTTACGAACAAAACGTTTCATATCTGACTGTGAGGAAAGGCCGACACCTCGAGACATCTCTCAGTGAATTGTGACGGAAAGTATCAAACCAAGAAGTTTAAAACAGCATCGGGGATGTTGAACATTTACTCCCCTCACGCTCGCTCGGTAGATTTCAAAGTCTGTGTTCACACTGTCTCCGTTATTTTTTTCCACTATCTTTTTTTTTGTTTGTTTTATTTTTCATTTGAGATTACTGGGATTTGTGTAACGGCACAGTGGGAGAAGGCCACGGCACGCAGGCAAGGACATCGTTAGTTTGCAGCGTATTTATTGAAATAAATATATAGAAAAGTGTGTGATTAAACCAAATGTATACGGTGTGACTATGTGTAGCGATTATGTAAGGAGTGTTACCAGGTGGTGTTGAAGGTGCGTGTTGAGATCAGTGCAGGAGTCCAGAAAGGGCAAGGCAGGCTCGGAGGTCCAGGGACAGGCAGGAGGTCAGGGGTTGGAGGCGGGGGTCGTGGTCCGTGGGCAGGCGTGAGGTCCAGATCCAGGAAAGCAGCATAGAGTCCAGAGGGGATCCAGGGAGACGCGACACACTGCTCGAAACCAGGGGATGACGGAAAGTTGCTGGATGACAACACAAGACAAGACACATTATCCATGAGCTCTAGTGCAATGCACACTGGTACTTTATCTCCATACTGTAGATTTTATGCCTACATCAAAGTGCCACCCATGTCTATCAAGCGCCATGTTTAGATGTTTAAATGTTAGTTGTCTATTTGTGGTTGTGTCTGTGCTTGTGTTTTTGTTCCGTTGTTTTTGTGTATGTTAAAAAAACAAAGGGTGCACTGTGTCCAAGACAAATTTCCCCGCGGGGACAATAAAGTTGAACGTTGAACATGTAGCTGTAAATGCAAGTTTACAAATATCCAACTTAATGCCTCTTAACTCAAAGTGAGCAAGAACCATGACACATATGAATATATGTGTATGAGACAAACAACCCTAACTGGAATTTTTTGCTACCATTAAGGCTAACAGCAATTTACCAACTAGTTAGCCAGCTAATTAAAATCCATGTTATAGCTTTTACATGTGCTTTGTGGACTTGGAAAAGACAATCGGCCTGTGGGGAGAGCTCAGAGAGTATGGGGTATCGGACCGTCTGATTGTGGCGGTCCGCTCCCTGTATGATCAGTGTCAGAACTTGGTCCGCGTTGCTGGCGGTAAGTCGGACCCGTTTCCAGTGAAGGTTGGACTCCGCCAAGGCTGTCCTTTGTCACCGATTCTGTTCATAACTTTTATGGACAGAATTTCTAGGTGCAGTCAGGGAGTTGAGGGGATCTGGTTTAGTGGCTGCTGGATTAGGTAACCTTGAACCTTGAACATTGAGCACGACGGACGGGAAACACAAAGAGCGAGGAAGCACATGAGCAAGGAAGTAAGAGACGCTTAACACAGGTACAAGTAGCTTTTGACGGCAGGAGACCCATCAGCGTCAGGTGTGTTGATTGCAGATTGACTGCAGTCACGCGGAGCAGAGGAACGCCCGTGTCCGGCAGACCAGAATGAAATGCGGCAGGTGTTTGAAACGTAACATCAACCTATCATCAATTTGAAATGTTTTAATAAAAAATATAATACACCATAACAGTGCTGTACGAATAGCTTTAGTTTGTAACCTAATATTGTGTTTTTGTATTTATTTATTAATTTTCACGGCACTAGTATACGAGCGTTAACAATGAACAGGCCTCTAATTGCTGCCTGGCTGTGTTCTGGTTGGTGTGTGCTCATGTGGTTATGAGTCAATGTATGTGTGTGTTGTGAGGCAGCAGAACAACAAAACCCCTCTCCTCTCCTTTACAATCTCGTTGTGTGGTTTGGCAGCAGTTGTGCTCTTGCGGAGGCGAATAACGTGCATCTGTCTGGGCGGAAGTCATGCCTGGCACGCTGCACAGTCCCCCCACCCCCACCCCCAGGAGGATACATGAGTGTGGTAATGCAACGGGAGTCTGCCAGACTCAAGTCAAGTAGAGAGCATGTGGACATCGCGCAAATGAATGTGTGTGTTTGTGTGTGCGTACATGGACTTGTGTGTCTGCGAGTGAGGGTGAATTAAATTGCAATTACGCCGGCTTAAATAGCAACCACAGTGTTGCCCTTGTTCAGCTTGTCACTTGCAATATTGTTGACCCCGTTCTGTGTTGCCCCACCATTCATAACGCCGCCGGATCGTCGGTGTCTAAGTGTTCCCAATCACATTTCACATTTAGCCAACACCAAACCACGTATTTGACCTTTGCGGTGATTGTCGCTACGACAAATAGCCCGGTCATACTGAACACAGCTCTGCAGGGTCCGTACGGGTGCTTAAAGGCCTACTGAAACCCACTACTACCCACCACGCAGTCTGATAGTTTATATATCAATGATGAAATATTAACATTGCAACACATGCCAATACGGCCTTTTTAGTTTACTAAATTGCAATTTTAAATTTCAAGCGAAGTGTCCTGTTGATAACGTCGCGAAATGCTGACGTGTACGCGTGACGTCACGGACTGTTTGGAAATATTAGCGCTGCACACACACACAGCTAAAAGTCGTCTGCTTTAACCGCATATTTACACAGTATTTTGGAGATTTGTGTTGCTGAATCCTTTGCAATTTGTTCAATTAATATTGGAGAAGTCAAAGTGGAGTTGGGAAGCTTTAGCCTTTAGCCACACAAACACACGGTGAGTCTTTGTTTAAAATTCACGGAGTTGAAACTTTCCTATGGATCACAGTGAACATGGATCCCGACCACTTGTCAACCAGCAGGTTTCTGTGAGAAAATTGCGGTTAAAAAGTCGCCACTTACCGGATATCAGCTGAGCTTGCGCCTCCCGTAAAGCTGCCGTCGACTTCCCCGAGACACTGCGCGTCAACACCAAGGCCGTGGACGTACACTTCCGACTATCAGGTACTGTTAAACTCACTAAAACACTAGCAACACAATAGAAAGATAAGGGATTTCCCAGAATTTTCCTAGTAAATGTGTATAAAAACATCTGAATCCGTCCCAATGCAATTGCGTTTTTTTTTTTTATTGTTTTTTTTTTCTAGTCCATCACTATCAATATCCTCAAACACAAATCTTTCATCCTCCCTCAAATTAACGGCGAAATTGTCATTTTCTCGGTCCGAATAGCACTTTTTGTTGGAGGCTCCCATTAAAAATAATGTGAATATGTGAGGAGCCCTCAACATGTGACGTCATCTTCTGCGACTTCCGGTAGAGGCAGGGCTTTTCTCCGGTTGCGAACTTTATCGTGGATGTTCTCTACTAAGTCCTTTCAGCAAAAATAGGGCAATATCGTGAAATGATCAAGTATGACACATAGACTGGACCTGCTGTCCCCGTTTAAATAAGAAAATCTCATTTCAGTAGGGCTTTAAAAACCTTGAAAATGCTCGGATTTTAATGTTGTGCTTTCAGGGTTTGAAAAATGCTTGAATTTTGAGTGAAGGGCTTGTAAATGCTTGTAAATGTTCATCATATTTCTCGGCCGTCTGACTCAACAGGCTAATTATAAAATGGGAAAAAATAAAATACGTTTCTTTAAAAATGAAAGCTACACCCTTGGTCTGTTGGCTTTGCACGAGCCCTTACATTAGGTTGTTGTCATAACATAGCTGTATATAAGAGTGGTGCATCGGTCCATCATGCCTGGAGGATTGTCATTTTAAAGGCCGACTGAAACCCACTACTAACGACCACGCAGTCTGATAGTTTATATATCAATGATTAAATATTAACATTGCAACACATGCTAATACGGCCTTTTTAGTTTACTAAATTGCAATTTTAAATATCCCGCGAAGTGTCCAGTTGAAAATGTTGCGAAATGCTGACATGTACGCTTGACGTCACGGACTGTTAGGAAATATTAGCGCTGCACACACACACAGCTAAAAGTCGTCTGCTTTAACTGCATAATTACCCTTTTTTTTGGAGATCTGTGTTGCTGAATCTTTTTGCAATTTGTTCAATTAATATTGGAGAAGTCAAAGTAGCAAGATGGAGTTGGGAAGCTTTAGCCTTTAGCCACACAAACACAAGGTGAGTCTTTGTTTAAAATTTGCGGAGTTGAAACTTTCCTATGGATCAGAGCGTACATGGATCCCCACCACTTGTCAACCAGCAAGTTTCGGTGAGAAAATTGCGGTTAAAAAGTCGCCACTTACCGGATATCAGCTGAGCTTGCGCCTCCCGTACAGCTGCCGTCGACTTCCCCGAGACACTGCGCGTCAACACCAAGGCCGTGGACGTACACTTCCGACTATCAGGTACTGTTAAACTCACTAAAACACTAGCAGCGCAATAGAAAGATAAGGGATTTCCCAGAATTTTCCTAGTAAATGTGTATAAAAACATCTGAATCCGTCCCAATGCAATCGCGTTTTTTTTTTTTATTGTTTTTTTTTTCTAGTCCATCACTATCAATATCCTCAAACACAAATCTTTCATCCTCCCTCAAATTAACGGCGAAATTGTCATTTTCTCGGTCCGAATAGCACTTTTTGTTGGAGGCTCCCATTAAAAACAATGTGAATATGTGAGGAGCCCTCAACATGTGACGTCATCTTCTGCGACTTCCGGTAGAGGCAGGGCTTTTCTCCGGTTGCGAACTTTATCGTGGATGTTCTCTACTAAGTCCTTTCAGCAAAAATAGGGCAATATCGTGAAATGATCAAGTATGACACATAGACTGGACCTGCTGTCCCCGTTTAAATAAGAAAATCTCATTTCAGTAGGGCTTTAAAAACCTTGAAAATGCTCGGATTTTAATGTTGTGCTTTCAGGGTTTGAAAAATGCTTGAATTTTGGGTGAAGGGCTTGTAAATGCTTGTAAATGTTCATCATATTTCTCGGCCGTCTGACTCAACAGGCTAATTATAAAATGGGAAAAAATAAAATATGTTTTTTTAAAAATGAAAGCTACACCCTTGGTCTGTTGGCTTTGCACGAGCCCTTACATTAGGTTGTTGTCATAACATAGCTGTATATAGGAGTGGTGCATCGGTCCATCATGCCCGGAGGATTGTCATTTTAAAGGCCTACTGAAACCCACTACTACCCACCACGCAGTCTGATAGTTTATATATCAATGATGAAATATTAACATTGCAACACATGCCAATACAGCGTTTTTGGTTTACTAAATTGCAGAGGTGGGTAGTAACGCGCTACATTTACTCCGTTACATTTACTTGAGTAACTTTTGGGATAAATTGTACTTCTACGAGTAGTTTTTATGCAACATACTTTTACTTTTACTTGAGTATATTTATAGAGAAGAAACGCTACTTTTACTCCGTTCCATTTATCTACATTCAGCTCGCTACTCGCTACTTTTTTTTATCGATCTATTAATGTTTGTTTTGGTTAATGACAGAGCTTCAAAGTAGAATCTACGCATGCCTGCGTTTCACCAATCACATGCAGTCACTGGTGACGTTGGACCAATCAAACAGAGCCAGGTGGTCACATGACCCGATTTGAACAAGTTAAAAAATGTATTCGGTTGTTACCATTTAGTGGTCAATTGTACGGAATATGTACTGTACTGTGCAATCTACTAATAAAAGTTTCAATCAATCAATCAAAAGTGTAAAGGAAAAAAGACACTTTTTATTTCAACCGTACTTCCCGTCACAAGGCTAAAGACTGATCGCACAGTTCCTGTCTTCACAATAAAAGTGCCACTCCATTGCGCCTGCGCTAACAAAATAAGAGTCTCCAAAAGCCAGTGCAGACAAGCTAGCAAGCCACGGAGTTTGCCGCCAATGTATTTCTTGTAAAGTGTATAAAAAGGAATATGGAAGCTGGACAAATAAGATGCCAAAAACCAACGACTTTTATGTGGTATTAGACAGAAAAGAGAAACTTTTTTTCTCCTCCATTTGGAAACGTGAACGTCTGATTCCAATCATTGCAAGTCATCAGAATCAGGTAATACACCAACTTATATTTTTGTCTTCATGAAAGATAGGAATTTATATTGTTAAACATGCATGTATATTCATTAAAACACCTTTAACATGTCAACAAAAACGGCAAAATAAATAAATATAAATGATATACTGTATATATAAATGTATATATATATATATATATACACATATATATATGTATATATATATGATATGTGTGTGTGTATAAATGATTTGTGTGTGTATGTATGATATGTGTGTGTATGTATGATGTGTGTGTGTATGTGGTCATTTATTAAGTAATTTATAAACGTTGAAAAACTTATTGGGGTGTTACCATTTAGTGGTCAATTGTACGGAATATTTACTCTACTGTGCAATCTACTAATACATGTTTTAATCAATCAATCAAATCAATGAATTCCTACTGAGGCAATGGTGCTGTTAAGTTATTGTGGCTCAATGTGCCATTTTTTTCATTTTATTTTAATGTACTATTATTTAATATATAATATTGTTTTATTTGCTTAAGAGATATTACTGGCTCTGAATTTGTTCATTGCTATTTTTATGTTTTTGTGCATTATTTTTTGCCGTAATCAGGTTACTCAGCAGTTACTCAGTACTTGAGTAGTTTTTTCACAGCATACTTTTTACTTTTACTCAAGTAAATATTTGGATGACTACTCCTTACTTTTACTTGAGTAATAAATCTCTAAAGTAACTGTACTCTTACTTGAGTACAATTTCTGGCTACTCTACCCACCTCTGCTAAATTGCAATTTTAAATTTCCCGCGAAGTGTCCTGTTGAAAACGTCGCGGAATGCTGACGTGTACGCGTGATGTCACGGACTGTTGGGAAATATCAGCGATGCGCACACACACAGCTAAAAGTCGTCTGCTTTAACACAAATTGTAATTTAGTAAACTAAAGCGGCCGTATTGGCATGTGTTGCAATGTTAATATTTCATCATTGATATATAAACTATCAGACTGCGTGGTCGGTAGTAGTGGGTTTCAGTAGGCCTTTAAATTTTATATCGCTCTTTTCTATAATTAGATACTCAAAGCGCTCACAGAGAAGTGGGAACCCATCATTCATTCACACCTGGTGATATACTTTATACTATAATACATCATATACTAAATTAGTTTAGTTTTTTTTAAATAATGTCCTCATGTATTCTGTTGATGAAAAAGAATCAGACTATTTTATCTCATTGATGGGGCAGGACATTTAAGGTTTTGCTACTTTCTGCTCCTCTGCGGACAAACACCATGTTATTTTCTTTTTGCTTATTTACCTTTTTATAGTATGGATGGAGAGTATTTTTTTAGGTGTTAAGATTGAAATAAAAAAATGGAGTCTGAAGATATAGATAAAGCATAGTTTGTTGGATTCACTGAAATCCTGTTTTTGGGGGAAGATGGTTACAAAAAAAACACTTAAAACACTGATTACAAATTGATATATCCACAAGTGGATGTAGGATTCGTGAAAAAAAAAGTTTCTGAAATTGCTGCTGTGAAATCAGACATTTAAGGTCACCACAATTTAAAAAAAGTCCCGGAGGGTTTGACTTTATGTTAAGCTAGGTTTATTGTTTGACTGTTCTGTGAGAAACGACTACATGATTGCAGTAACGTCTGATGGGTTGATTGTTTTCTTTATTCTTTAACTTTTCTTTGCCTTTTGAAGTTTTTTTTTTTTCCAGCTTTAAGTGACGTTTTAGTGTGACAAATCTTTGGTACTTATATTCCCTCCGGCTGGTTTTGCCTGATCATGGACTTGAGAATGGGTCTAAATCACTCGGAATGATGCATGGAATGTGCTTTGGGGTAGTTTTTTTTCACAGAACAATGCACTTTAATTCATTTTAACAGGAAAAAAATAAATAATAATAATACGAGAGTAGATTATTACGTTGCTGCAAACCCACATACATTGCAGCATTTGTTTAACATTTAAAATAAGCCACTTTGTTTTATGGGCTGATTATCCTCATTTATGAAAGACACATGTCCACTTGCTTGTCTACTGAGCTTTGTTCTGTTTCTTTACAGTTTTGTTTTTTTTGTAAATGTTGTAAATGTGTTTCTTTCTGATGCAATTGTTGAAAGTATTCATTTGGAATTGCTTGGCTGGTTATTAACAGTAATACTGTCAAAAAATATATATATATTTTGACTTTATCATTGACACTGTTCTGTTTGTTTCAACTTTATGTGCAGTGAAAGTTATGTGTCAGGTTTTTATGTAACAACTTGAGCAATTATCAAAACTCCACACTTTCGCACGCAAAATCATGTGAATGTGCACGTAACAAATGACGTAATGTCAGTTAATAACCACAATTGCAGTTTTGTTTTTGTCTTTTCAACTTTAATCAGCCATACATATTGTTTTGATAGTCAAGACATCCCCTGAACAGTCAGTAGGGACACAAAATAACAATAAATAGGTAAGGCTATAAGAAAAATAATAAACAAAAGAATACAATAGAGAGAACCAACTCCTTAATTTTCATGTATGCAGTTACAGTAGGAAGGGGATTCATATGGCACCATTCCTTGCAGTATACCTAACACATGAAACGTGACGAGTGAGGGGGGTGCACTATCCACTTTAGTCGCCAGGTGGCAGGAGAGTGTTGCAAATCTTAAAATGTGTCATGCTTTGTGGTCACGTTCTGTTTGGTTTTGGACCCATTTTGCACTCTTGTTTGTTTTTGTCACCATGACAACTCATTAGTTTTCACCTGTCATGTCACGCACCTGATTCACTTGGACTCATGCACCTATTAATCACCACAGCACTATTTAAGCCTGCAGTTGCCAGGCAGTCAGCCTGGCGACATCACCCTCTACACACCCTTGTTATCCATGCCGATGATCCATGCTCCTTTTCTCGTTCCAAGTAAGTTTTCATTATTCATGCCAAAATTTGCAAGTTTTGTTTTATGTCCATAGTTTACTGTGTAGGGATAGTTTTGTTTTCATAGCCAAGTTTTGTACCTATGCCGAGAGCGCCTTTTGTTTGTTCCTGCGTTAAGTTTGTTCCCCGCCTTTGTTTGGTACTTTTTGAGTGATTAATTAAAAGATGTTAGTACCTTCACGCCATGTCCGATCCAGTCGATTTGCACTACGGGAAAACAAACCTCACCGCGGTCCACGTCATGACAAAATGTGTTTTGTGGCAATTCCAACTTTGACCACAGTCTCACTTGCAATGTAGAGTGTCACTTTCCATCATTTTCAGCAGACTGCTTTGCAAAATGATAAATCCCACCCACCTTCCACTCACATGAGATCCACCCAGAAACGGGACTACAGTTTATGAATCCCATCCCTACTCTATCTTGTACACTTGAAGATGCTCTTTTTTTCCGCCATGCACACAACATTAGCTCCCCATTTGTCTTTTTGTACGCTATTGATAATTTATGCAAGTGCATTCTTAACAACAAAATTCCTTCTTCTCAACATTAGGATTTGTTCTTTTGCAGATGATTGAAAGTGCAACAGCTCTGTTTACTCATTGCTCACTAGAGTGTACTGCTTTCAAGTTCTGGCTTGCAACACTGCACAAACTTCCCAGCATTCCTTTTTGTTCTCCAGGCTGGGAATTTCCTGAAAGATCTGGTGTGTTTCCCTGCACACACCATGATGACAATACTAAGTAGTATTCATGAAACTCAAGACCACTGCACGGTGAGAAGGCAACAGTTACAAGTAGCAGGCAATAAAACAAAGGGAAAATTAGATTAAAAATAAATAAAAAATAAATAAAATAAATAGTGCTGTCAAAGTTAACCCTTTAAAGGCCTAGTGAAACCCACTACTACCCACCACGCAGTCTGATAGTTTATATATCAATGATGAAATATTAACATTGCAACACATGCCAATACGGCCTTTTTAGTTTACTAAATTGCAATTTTAAATTTCACGCGGAGTTTCTTGTGGAAAACGTTGCGGAATGATGACGCATGCGCGTGATGTCACGGACTGTCAGGAAATATTAGCTCAGCACCAGTTACGGCTAAAAGTCGTCTCTTTTCATCGCATAATTACACAGTAATTTGGACGTCTGTGTTGCTGAATCTTTTGCAATTTGTTCAATTAATAATGGCGACTATAAAGAACAATGCTGTTGGTGGAAAGCGGTGGATCACAGCTGTCTTTAGCACCGAGACACAGCCGGTGTTTCTTTGTTTTTAACACAGAGCGGTCAAGCGAACATGTTTCTCCACATCAACCAGCATGTTTTTGGATGGGAAAATTGTGATATGTATCTTACCGGAGACATCATTGGATTATTCGTCCTCCTGCAGTAGCTGTTTAAAAGGCAGCTGTGAGCTTGGCTCTTCGGCTTCTCTCTGAGACACTGCGTGTTCACCCCAGCCATCCGACCTCGAGGTATGTCTTTACAATCTCACTAAAACACTATTAAAACAATAAGCAGATAAGGGATCTTTCTGAATTATCTTAGTAAATGTGTCTAATTACATCTGAAACGCTTACACTGTCGCCACTTTTTTTTTAATTTTATTATATATTTTTTTCTAGTCCTTCGCTATCAATGTCATCATCCACAAATATTTCATCCTCTCTCAAATTAATGGGGAAATTGTCGTTCTCTCGGTCCGAATAGCTCTTCCTGCTGGAAGCTCCCACTATAAACAATGTGAGGATGTGAGGAGCCCTCACCCTTGTGACGTCATCGTCTGCTACTTCCGGTAAAGCTGAGGCTATTTTATCAGCACCTAAAGTTGCGAACTTTATCGTCGATGTTCTCTACTAAATCCTTTCAGCAAAAATATGGCAATATCGCGAAATGATCAAGTATGACACATAGAATGGACCTGCTATCCCCGTTTGAATAAGAAAATCTCATTTCAGTAGGCCTTTAACTCATGCAATTAATCACAAAAATGTGGGGATTAATCATGCCTTTTATTTATTACGCAATTGACATTTTACCTTACGTAGTCATGGTTACCTGAATAGTGTGTGTTGTTATACGGTCAGTGAACAGCTCAGTGCAAAGGTGAGTAAAGAGACTGACTGGTGTGCTTGGTGGACGATCTCACTTCAAAATACCCCAACATAACTTTAGAGAACACTGCAACCATGTTTTGAACAACGAAATGATACATTCAAATGAAATATCTTGGTGTATGACATTTTCACCGTAAAAATAGTTTTAGTGCCAATGTCTTTTTTAAGCTTTTAAGGATTAAACAACTGTTATTAATCGCTATTAATCTTAATGCAAAAGTCTGACTATCCTGATTTAAAAATGTAATCAAAATAAACAGAAAATAAAGACTAAAATTAAACAAGGCACATTAGCAGACTGGGATAACAGAGCATAAGTATACGTCACTCTCAGTTCACTTAAAGGTGCCATATAATAATTTCATGTCAAGTCATCATTTAATAGCCCTGATATGTCAAAAGGCATTAATAAATAATTTACTTTTTGAATACCTCTATAACTGATAACAGTAGTTCAGCAGAGATATGCTCATTTCAAAATTAGATTTCAAGGTCCCGCCCTCTACCGTTTGACCAATTAGAAAGTATGTGAGTGTATCACATCCAAGTTGCCAGCTACGCACCGCCCTCGTCATTTGGTTACTGCCACTGGTAAAGTTATTAAACATGTCAGACCTTAGTGAATCTGAAAGGCCTCGTTACGATTCTCAACTTATTCATGACAAAGCCAGGAACAAAATTAACAATTTGTATCGGGGATGCCTTTTGAAAGATGGAGACGATTGAAGGCGGAGAAGGATTTTTCATCCGACACCAAACTTGCTAATTTCCTCCTTGATAGGTAAGTAAGGCATTTACGTTTTCTTATGTCTTGTAGTAAATGGAATTGGTCATTTCGTATGTGAACTATATTGTCCGATACAGTCTATGATCTTGTCTAACAAAGCTAGTATGTTCGTACAACGAATGCTTAGCATGCTAGCCCAGTCAATGAGACATCGACATATAGACTAACGGGGGATATATGCTCGTTAGCCTGTATGTCGATTGGTAATTTAACTGACAGGGCAACAAATCTTTCGACAAGTAAAACCTATGTGGATATGGGAAGTATCAGTACCTATTTCGTTCTCATTATGCAAATACGCTAAGGAAATGGGTTCCAATATTAGCATGGCTAATGGAGACAGCCAAATCACATGATCAAATAATTCTTCATTCGCGTTTGCATATTGTGGACTACATGTACCAAGTTATATGGCAATCTGAAAAGTTTGAAACAGTAGCCTATAGGCCAGGGGTAGGGAACCTATGGCTCTAGAGCCAGATGTGGCTCTTTTGATGACTGGTTCTGGCTCTCAGATAAATCTTATCTGACATTGCTTAACACGAAAAGTAATTAATAATTCCGCTGGTAATCACAGTGTTAAAAATAATATACAAGATATAAAACATTTTCATGCATTTTAATCCAACCATCCGTTTTCTATCGCACCTGTTCAAGATGTCGCATTAATGGTAAGAAGTATTATATTTATTATTGGTTAACTTTAGAATAACAATGTTATAAAAAAGAATAAGAGACTTATTATACTCTAAAAATGTTGGTCTGACTTAAAAATGCACATATTTAGTGGTATTCAGTGTTAAAAAATATTATATGGCTCTCACGAAAATACATTTTGAAATATTTGGCTTTCATGGCTCTCTCAGCCAAAAATGTTCCCGACCCATGCTATAGGCATACCTGGGTAAAATGTCTCCTCTTTAGTCTTGGGCATACATTAAGCTGCTGAGAATAACTTGTAGCTTATTTTACCACATTTCCAAAGTAGCGTGCCCATCACTGTATGCTACTTTGTATTAAATATAGTAACAGCAGAAGATCTATGTGGATGGGAGCCAGTCTGCCCCAAAACAAGATGATAAACAAAAAGAAGGAACTTACCGACTACAACGGCAGAGCTCTTCAGGTCATACGTTAAACATCTGCTGACGTCACACTTGGAAGGAGAGTGTGGCCAGCGCGCCCTCAGGAGCAAAGGTCACCGCCTCTGTCAATGGTGCTGAAGACAGAGCACCATCAGACGGGGGCGTGGCAGTGCTGACGGCGAGACACAGCTGGCAGGTGATTAGATTTCCCAGGTGATACGAATTGTCTAATCATCTGTTGTCTTTATCAGTAAGCGGCCGGGAGCAGAGAGAGAGAGAGAGGATACGGACGTGGCTGAAAAGTCACGTTCTGGGAGGGAAAACTTTTCTTGGGAAAAGACATTATCATTAAAATCTTGTTGAACCTGCAGGCTTGACTCCGGTGCCGTGTCTGACGGCTCGTTTGGAGGAAATGTTTCAAAATTGTTTTAAAAATATCTCTGCCCTGCCTCTAGTTAAAGTTAAAGTACCAACAATTGTCACACACACACTATATGTGGTGAACTGTGTCCTCTGCATTTGACCCATCCCCTTGTTCACCCCCTGGGAGGTGAGGAGAGCAGTGGGCAGCAGCGGTGGCCACGCCTGGGAATCATTTTTTGGTTATTTAACCCCCAATTCCAACCCTTGATGCTCAGTGCCAAGCAGGGAGGTAATGGCTCCCATTTTTATAGTCTTTGGTATGACTCAGCCGGGGTTTGAACTCACAACCTATCGATCTCAGGGCGGACACTCCAGCCACTAGATTTGATTTGACTTGAAATTTTTGGGACTTATGCAAATCCCAAATACACAAAAACAGGTACCAATAGGTAAGAAATGTTGGTTTTGCATAATAGGTCCCTTTTAATAAATAAAAATACACAACCTCAATTTCAGCAGCTTTAAATATTCATGTTCTTGTGATTTAAAAGCAACCATGCAAAATTTGAATTATGTGGGACGGCGTGGCGCAGTGGGAGAGTGGCCGTGCGTAACCCGAGGGTCCCTGGTTCAAATCCCACCTAGTACCAACCTCGTCACGTCCGTTGTGTCCTGAGCAAGACACTTCACCCTTGCTCCTGATGGGTGCTGGTTGGCGCCTTGCATGGCAGCTCCCTCCATCAGTGTGTGAATGTGTGTGTGAATGGGTAAATGTGGAAGTAATGTCAAAGCGCTTTGAGTACCTTGAAGGTAGAAAAGCGCTATACAAATACAACCCATTTATCATTTATTTATTTATGTAAACGCTTTAAAGCCTGGAAAGATTGATGTTTTGATATCCTGTGGTACCGTTACCCTGGATGTATTATTCACAAAAGGAACAGTATTATTTGTTTGGAATAAATACTCCTAGAATTGTACTTTAACTTTAATTATATTCTCGAAGCTTCACTTGCCCCACGTTTCTTGCCTAGCCGTAGTCTCTCAGGATGTCCTAATCTGCACACTTTTGTCATTGCCGGATTAGTACCTCCACCAAGGACGTAATATCGCTTTGCGTGCTTTGTTTTTGTGCAAGATGATGCCAAAATGATGTGAAGGAGTGCCAATTAAGGAAGGACTCCATTACATTTTGGCAGAAAACCAAATAGCTGCTTCAACTTTTATTCATGGGTTCAATCGACTTTTAGTAACAAACAAAACAAGTTTTAAAGATCGGCTGTCTCGAGCTTCCTCTGCTTCTGCCTACTTTGTTTCTCTTACATAAATTACACAAGCACTCTTGGTGCCATTTATATTTAGCCTTGGTGGATATTTTACCGTTGGAATCGAATCAAATTTAAAATATAGATGTTTTTTGGTTTTTTTTCATGTTCCAGTATGGCACTTGTTCCATATCATACACTGCAATTTATTTCCACTTTCCAAGATTCAAAATGTTATTTTTAGAAATGTGCCTGGTTTTAAGAGCTCATTACTTATTTTAGTCATTAACTTATCTTGATTTTAGCATGAACAGTTATATTTTTCTATTCTGAAATGTTTAATTCTAAAATTCTCAAAAATGTCACAATTGAGAAAGTAATGATTCATTAAAATATTCTAGCATTGGATGGGTTAACAAATGTCTTTACTTGAAGATGTCAAGAAATGCTGACACGCTGTACGATCATTACCAATTTTAATAATCACATTAATTTTAGACACACACACTCAAGTGAAAGCAAGACATACTTAGTTAACAGCCATACATGTCACACGGAAGGTGGCCATATAAACAACTTTAACACTGTCACAAACATGCACCACACTGTGAACCCACACCAAACAAGAACGACAAACACATTTCGGGAGAACATCCGCACCGCACCGCAACACAACATAAACACAACAGAACAAATATCCAGAACCCCTTGCAGCACTAACTCTTCCGGGACGCTACAATATTTTGTTTTTCCACATACATTGTTTAAAGATTCTGCAATATCTCGAGGATGCTTAATTTAAGAATAAATATTGTTTGTTTTTAGAATACAATTATTTGTAGCTTAAAAGTCCTGAAAATTTCTAGATTAGTTTTAATCAGGTAAAATTGTCCATCCATGCAGTGAGTTGATTTCACTAGATTTTAGTATTTGTTTTTATCTGACATGTAGTCCTTTTATCTTATCTCTCTGTTGCAGTGTAGAAAGTCCAAGACTTCCAATTACAATTCGACAAATCAATTTTAGATTAAAATATAATTGCATTTGAGACTCTTAATTTCCATTGCCCACACACTAAATGTATAAATGTATCGATAAATCAACAATGCAAGACCTTACTTGCTTCACTGAATTTATTCTCACTCAAGTTAACATAGTATAGTCTATAGTAAATATCAGATAAATTGAACAAGACAACAAATGAACAAAGTTCAGGAGAAATATGAACAGAATTGCTCAGAATCTGCAACACAATCCACAAACACCACGTCTGCAGCAGTTGCAGCAGAAGCGACATTTGAAGGCCCGCTTCTGTCTGTTGGTATACGGCATCTGTGTGACAAAAATTAACAGATGTGAATAAAGTGTTCCCTTTTGCTAACATGTTGGAGACAAATCCATCCAAGTTAGTCAACAGACCTTCCAGGATTCCTCAAAGTCCACGTCGTATGCGACAACTGGACCGTCACTGTCCTTGTCCATCACCTCCTCCAGCTCTTGTGTCTGTTCATCAATTGAACATGTTCATAAATAAGCATGTCTCCTTTTCTTCAATAAGTCATGTTGATACTCACTTTACTGGCTGAGCTCTCCTGAAGATAAATACAGGCCAGAATAATGGCCACTGCAAGAACAACACTGAGAGTCTTCATCTTGGATTGATTCCAGTTGTTCTACTCTGAGAGTAAAGCAAGTGGATTCTTCTGATCTTGTTGCCCCTGTCTGATGGAGGACTTTGCTGAACATGCTCCTATTTATACTCACTTTGACCATGGTTGCTTCATCACGGGCAGACCCTGCATCCAGGAATGAATGTGTGATTATGAGAAGCACACTGGGGATTTCTCACCTCATGACAGTGGATCATTCTTCATGCATGTGACCTGTTTGTATAAATAAACCCAATATACCGTGCAAAGTTTCAAATATTCAAATTTACTGACACAAAAAGAAAAACTTAGGATTTGATATTTTGAAATCTAATGTGAATTTTGAAATGCGATGCCTTCAGTGAAACAACAGGAACAAGGTGGTGAGCTGTCCTAATCATCAGTGTAGAAACGTATTACGTTGTTGTGCAACCTGAGAAACCATTAGTCTTCACTTTGCCAAGTTTACTGTTGGTCCACAACATTTTTGGTGATTTGTGTGTAAGAGCAGTGCCATCAATGTACAAAACCCAAAAGCTGTAAAGTTGGTACGTTGTGTAAATTGTAAATAAAAACAGAATACAATGATTTGCAAATCCTTCTCAACTTATATTCAATTGAATAAACTGCAAAGACAAGATATTTAATGTTCTATCCGAGAAACACTTTGTTTTTTGTGCAAATAATCATTAATTTAGAATTTAATGAGAGCAACACTTTGCAAATAAGTTGGCACGCAGGCATTTTTACCACTGTGTTACATGGCCTTTCCTTTTAACAACACTCAGTAAAAGTTTTGGAACTGAGGATACAAATATTTTTAGACTGAAACTTTTCAGGTGGAATTATTTCCCATTCTTGCTTGATGTACAGCTTAAGTTGTTCAACAGTCCGGGGTCTCCGTTGTGGTATTTTAGCCTTCATAATGTGCCACACATTTTCAATGGGAGACAGGTCTGGACTACAGGCAGGCCAGTCCAGTACCTGCACTCTTTTACAACGAAGCCAAGTGGCGTTGTTGAAATAAGCAGGGGTTAAGGTTGCTTGGATGGCAACATATGTTGCTCCAAAACCTGTACAGTATGTACCTTTTGAGAATTTTTGGTGCCTTCACAGATGTGTAAGTTACCCATGTCTTGGGCAATAATACACCACAGATGCTGTCTTTTCAACTTTGCGCTTATAACAATCCGGATGGTTCTTTTCCTCTTTGTTCTGGAGGACACAACGTCTAAAGTTTCCAAAAATAAGTTGGTACGTTGTGTAATTTGTAAATAAAAACAGAATACAATGATTTGCAAATCCTTCTCAACTTATATTCAATTGAATAAACTGCAAAGACAAGATATTTAATGTTCTATCCGAGAAACACTTTGTTTTTTGTGCAAATAATCATTAATTTAGAATTTAATGAGAGCAACACTTTGCAAATAAGTTGGCACACAGGCATTTTTACCACTGTGTGACATGGCCTTTCCTTTTAACAACACTCAGTAAAAGTTTTGGAACTGAGGATACAAATATTTTTAGACTGAAGCTTTTCAGGTGGAATTATTTCCCATTCTTGCTTGATGTACAGCTTAAGTTGTTCAACAGTCCGGGGTCTCCGTTGTGGTATTTTAGCCTTCATAATGTGCCACACATTTTCAATGGGAGACAGGTCTGGACTACAGGCAGGCCAGTCCAGTACCTGCACTCTTTTACTACGAAGCCAAGTGGCGTTGTTGAAATAAGCAGGGGTTAAGGTTGCTTGGATGGCAACATATGTTGCTCCAAAACCTGTACAGTATGTACCTTTTGAGAATTTTTGGTGCCTTCACAGATGTGTAAGTTACCCAAGTCTTGGGCAATAATACACCACAGATGCTGTATTTTCAACTTTGCGCTTATAACAATCCGGATGGTTCTTTTCCTCTTTGTTCTGGAGGACACAACGTCTAAAGTTTCCAAAAATAAGTTGGTACGTTGTGTAATTTGTAAATAAAAACAGAATACAATGATTTGCTAATCCTTCTCAATTTATATTCAATTGAATAAACTGCAAAGACAAGATATTTAATGTTCTATCCGAGAAACACTTTGTTTTTTGTGCAAATAATCATTAATTTAGAATTTAATGAGAGCAACACTTTGCAAATAAGTTGGCACACAGGCATTTTTACCACTGTGTGACATGGCCTTTCCTTTTAACAACACTCAGTAAAAGTTTTGGAACTGAGGATACAAATATTTTTAGACTGAAACTTTTCAGGTGGAATTATTTCCCATTCTTGCTTGATGTACAGCTTAAGTTGTTCAACAGTCCGGGGTCTCCGTTGTGGTATTTTAGCCTTCATAATGTGCCACACATTTTCAATGGGAGACAGGTCTGGACTACAGGCAGGCCAGTCCAGTACCTGCACTCTTTTACTACGAAGCCAAGGGGCGTTGTTGAAATAAGCAGGGGTTAAGGTTGCTTGGATGGCAACATATGTTGCTCCAAAACCTGTACAGTATGTACCTTTCAGCATTTTTGGTGCCTTTACAGATGTGTAAGTTACCCATGTCTTGGGCAATAATACACCACAGATGCTGTCTTTTCAACTTTGCGCTTATAACAATCCAGATGGTTCTTTTCCTCTTTGTTCTGGAGGACACAACGTCTAAAGTTTCCAAAAATAAGTTGGTACGTTGTGTAATTTGCAAATAAAAACAGAATACAATGATTTGCAAATCCTTCTCAACTTATATTCAATTGAATAAACTGCAAAGACAAGATATTTAATGTTCTATCCGAGAAACACTTTGTTTTTTGTGCAAATAATCATTAATTTAGAATTTAATGAGAGCAACACTTTGCAAATAAGTTGGCACACAGGCATTTTTACCACTGTGTGACATGGCCTTTCCTTTTAACAACACTCAGTAAAAGTTTTGGAACTGAGGATACAAATATTTTTAGACTGAAGCTTTTCAGGTGGAATTATTTCCCATTCTTGCTTGATGTACAGCTTAAGTTGTTCAACAGTCCGGGGTCTCCGTTGTGGTATTTTAGCCTTCATAATGTGCCACACATTTTCAATGGGAGACAGGTCTGGACTACAGGCAGGCCAGTCCAGTACCTGCACTCTTTTACTACGAAGCCAAGTGGCGTTGTTGAAATAAGCAGGGGTTAAGGTTGCTTGGATGGCAACATATGTTGCTCCAAAACCTGTACAGTATGTACCTTTTGAGAATTTTTGGTGCCTTCACAGATGTGTAAGTTACCCAAGTCTTGGGCAATAATACACCACAGATGCTGTATTTTCAACTTTGCGCTTATAACAATCCGGATGGTTCTTTTCCTCTTTGTTCTGGAGGACACAACGTCTAAAGTTTCCAAAAATAAGTTGGTACGTTGTGTAATTTGTAAATAAAAACAGAATACAATGATTTGCTAATCCTTCTCAATTTATATTCAATTGAATAAACTGCAAAGACAAGATATTTAATGTTCTATCCGAGAAACACTTTGTTTTTTGTGCAAATAATCATTAATTTAGAATTTAATGAGAGCAACACTTTGCAAATAAGTTGGCACACAGGCATTTTTACCACTGTGTGACATGGCCTTTCCTTTTAACAACACTCAGTAAAAGTTTTGGAACTGAGGATACAAATATTTTTAGACTGAAACTTTTCAGGTGGAATTATTTCCCATTCTTGCTTGATGTACAGCTTAAGTTGTTCAACAGTCCGGGGTCTCCGTTGTGGTATTTTAGCCTTCATAATGTGCCACACATTTTCAATGGGAGACAGGTCTGGACTACAGGCAGGCCAGTCCAGTACCTGCACTCTTTTACTACGAAGCCAAGGGGCGTTGTTGAAATAAGCAGGGGTTAAGGTTGCTTGGATGGCAACATATGTTGCTCCAAAACCTGTACAGTATGTACCTTTCAGCATTTTTGGTGCCTTTACAGATGTGTAAGTTACCCATGTCTTGGGCAATAATACACCACAGATGCTGTCTTTTCAACTTTGCGCTTATAACAATCCAGATGGTTCTTTTCCTCTTTGTTCTGGAGGACACAACGTCTAAAGTTTCCAAAAATAAGTTGGTACGTTGTGTAATTTGCAAATAAAAACAGAATACAATGATTTGCAAATCCTTCTCAACTTATATTCAATTGAATAAACTGCAAAGACAAGATATTTAATGTTCTATCCGAGAAACACTTTGTTTTTTGTGCAAATAATCATTAATTTAGAATTTAATGAGAGCAACACTTTGCAAATAAGTTGGCACACAGGCATTTTTACCACTGTGTGACATGGCCTTTCCTTTTAACAACACTCAGTAAAAGTTTTGGAACTGAGGATACAAATATTTTTAGACTGAAACTTTTCAGGTGGAATTATTTCCCATTCTTGCTTGATGTACAGTTGTTCAACAGTCCGGGGTCTCCGTTGTGGTATTTTAGCCTTCATAATGTGCCACACATTTTCAATGGGAGACAGGTCTGGACTAAAGGCAGGCCAGTCCAGTACCTGCACTCTTTTACTACGAAGCCAAGTGGCGTTGTTGAAATAAGCAGGGGTTAAGGTTGCTTGGATGGCAACATATGTTGCTCCAAAACCTGTACAGTATGTACCTTTCAGCATTTTTGGTACCTTCACAGATGTGTAAGTTACCCATGTCTTGGGCAATAATACACCACAGATGCTGTCTTTTCAACTTTGCGCTTATAACAATCCGGATGGTTCTTTTCCTCTTTGTTCTGGAGGACACAACGTCCAAAGTTTCCAAACACAATTTGAAATGTGAACTTGTCAGACCACAGAACACTTTTACACATTGCATCAGTCCATCTTAGATGAGCTCAGGCCCAGCGAAGCCGGCGGCGTTTCTGGGTGTTGTTGATGAATGGATTTTGCTTTGCATATTAGAGTTTTAACTTCCACTTACAAATGGCATACTTAAAAGTCATTTTAAGACAAATACACATTGAAAAAAAAACATAGATTTTTTTTTTTGCCACTACTAGGTGGGTTTAACAGAATGCTGCCCCCAGTGACCTGATCCACCAGATGCCTTAGTTAAAACCCACAATCACAAATTTTGGTTTTAAGTTTGACAATTACATTAAATTGGAATCTAGTTTTTGACATCTAAGACTTTTAGCAAAAAAATTAATCAGTTTTGTCTCTTAACGGCTTTGAGCGGGTAATCTATGCTTTTATTTCATCACGTTTGGACTACTGCAAGTCCATCTGCGTTGGAATGGACCAGGCCTCAATTGCTCGATTGCAGTTGGTCCAAAATGCTGCTGCTCGCCTTTAACTGGCTCTAAAAACATGAACACATTACCCCCATTTTAGCACCCTTCACTGGCTCCTAGTTCATTTTAGGATTAATTTTAAACTATTGTTTTTAAATATCTTAATGGATTAGCGCCACAATATATTAGATAGAATAGATAGTACTTTATTTATTCCGTCAGGAGAGTTCCTTCAGGAAAATTAAAATTTTCAGCACATTCCCATTCAAGATCAGACAAACATTACAGGGAGACAG
Source organism: Nerophis ophidion (assembly GCF_033978795.1). NCBI lineage: Eukaryota > Metazoa > Chordata > Actinopteri > Syngnathiformes > Syngnathidae > Nerophis > Nerophis ophidion. The sequence continues at coordinate 60,262,801 of NC_084621.1, read as the reverse complement.
AACAGGATCGCTGACGGGTCTGCCGGCTTCCAGCGCCCCTTACTAAACAGATGAGATACAGGTAAACAGGGGTGGGGGGGGGATGGGCAAAAAAAATAGAAGATTAAAATAAAATAAAAAAATCTGTCTAAGCCTGGGCCCTGGAGAGGGGGTGCAGACTGAGGCCAAGGGAAAAAAACAACTCATAGCCATAGTACACATCCCTCTCACATGTGTGTAAGAGGGAAACATCAAACATCAAAGAACACAGAAATCATTAAAGACATTAAAGCAGCAGATACAACCAGACACTTCTACATACAGCTATGAATAAAAAGTAAAAGAAACATATCCACTGTGGTGGCCTCTGCGGTGTTCCACGCCATCGTCCGCTGGGGTGGAGGGAGCATGGCCAGAGACAGGAGCAGACCCAACAAAGCAACCAAGACAGCCGACTCCACTCTCGGCCAGTGTCCAGTCCGCATGGATGAGCGAGGATACGTCCAAGGTGACTGAGGTGTCCGACACCTGCTCACCCAGCCAAGACACCGTCAAGCCTCTCCGTCCCAGCGCTCAGTGCTAGCTCCGCAGTCCTGTCCCCTCATCCGCATTTCCTCCAGTCCCTCCAAACCGACTCCGGTGTGGCAGAGACCCAGCAGCTGGTCTCCATGGCCAAAAGGCTCCCTGGAGGCAGATCCAGAAGTCCACAAAAAAGCACTGCAGAGGTCACGAAAGTGCCACCCCTTGTCACACAGTCCTAAAGGGTCCCGGACCAAAAGGCAAAAAAATATAATAACACATGAAAACAAGAGGGAAACAAAAAAGGATGACACAAGAGCACAGAGATCCTGCCAACAGCAGCCACTACAGCAGCGCCATAATACTCATACCATGGATAAGAAGCCCTTCTCGGTGGATAGTAAGTCTATAATCTTAAATCATTTCAAGATTCATTTCGATAGTATTGTCGATTAAGATACTTTGTACATTGTAATACCATGGTTGCTGATATGTAAGGACTGTTCTCAGTCTTGTAAGGTATTCAATTTGTCTGGATATCCAAATGTTGATTAAGTGTACATGAATTGACAAGATCTGCGATGAGGTGGCGACTTGTCTAGGGTGTACGCTGCCTTCCACCCGAATGCAGCAGAGCAGTGACGTGCTGTCAGGGGAGGCAAGTGAGGCAGGGCGTCACCTGCCGCCAGGTGGCTTAACCATGAGATGTTCCAAAACGAAGTAATAAAATAAAATAAGTTTTAATATTTATATTTTCGTTTATGCTTTCTGTGTGATTTTGGTGTGGTTCCTGTATATTTTGATCATTTTCATGGTCAAAATCGCGGAAAATCCATGTTTCCTGATCAAAACAACGCAGCAGATGAGAAGAGAGGCAGACACAGGCGGCGCCTCCACGGCTACACACAGCGTGTATTGGACGTGCTTGCAAGGGGGCGCATGCTTGTTGCCATGTGGAAAAGGCAGGTCTTGAGGCAGCAAGTACCTCTGCCTCAAGGTAGGGGGCAATACATCTTTCAATGCCTCAGCAGTACTCTGACTCGCCACACTGGGAGAAGTGGGGGCGCTCAAGCTAGCAGACACAGATCTCTCCAGCGGAAGCCAGCATTTTTTTTTTTATTTTTTTTTTATTTCTTTAACTGAAAATGGATGGATGGATGGAATTGACAAGATGTTTTATGGTTATTGATTATCAGAGGTGGGTAGTAACGCGCTACATTTACTCCGTTACATTTACTTGAGTAACTTTTGGGATAAATTGTACTTCTACGAGTAGTTTTTATGCAACCATGAGATGTTCCAAAACGAAGTAATAAAATAAAATAAGTTTTAATATTTCTATTTTCGTTTATGCTTTCTGTGTGATTTTGGTGTGGTTCCTGTATATTTTGATAAATTTCATGGTCAAAATCGTGGAAATTCCATGTTTCCTGATCAGAACAACGCAGCAGATGAGAAGTGAGGCAGACACAGGCGGCGCCTCCACGGCAACACACAGCGTGTATTGGACGTGCGTGCAAGGGGGCGCATGCTTGTTGCCATGTGGAAAAGGCAGGTCTTGAGGCAGCAAGTACCTCTGCCTCAAGGTAGGGGGCAATACATATTTCAATGCCTCAGCAGTACTCTGACTCGCCACACTGGGAGAAGTGGAAACGCTCAAGCTAGCAGACAGATCTCTCCAGCGGAAGCCAGTATTTTTTTTTTTTTTATTTCTTTAACTGTATTTCTAACAAATATGGCATTTTTATTACAGTAAGCCAGCATGTGTGGGTGTTTTTTGTCAGATGCAAAAATATTGTTTAATTTCTTGGAATGAAATTGAATTAAATGAATGTTTCTGCCAATATGGAGGATTATATACTGTATCCAAGATGAAATACTTCTCTAAACTGGACTTTAAGACAAAATGAATGCGATCATACAAAGTACGTTTTCATGGAGGATAGCTATTGCTGCTTCAGATACAAATACAGAAAGGTAATTTACACTCACAATACTTGGTTTATTTTGTCAAAAGCAAATGGGACCAAAAAGTATTTAATAACAACTTTATCAAATAGTTTTTGGACCCATTTATCATATCATATTATCATTATGATAACGTTTTTATGAAAGCGAATAACTCCCTTTTTCTTTCCTGTGACTCTAATGTGCAACCTAAATCAACAATGACTGGAGCTGCACATATGAATTTAAGTAAAACAAAAAATAAGAACAAAAAGTATGTATGCCTCACTCGGTGTTTAGTTGACCGCACGTCACTGCAGCTGAGACGAGCGGTAGAAAATGGATGGATGGATGGAATTGACAAGATGTTTTATGGTTATTATTTATCAGAGGTGGGTAGTAACGCGCTACATTTACTCCGTTACATTTACTTGAGTAACTTTTGGAATAAATTGTACTTCTACGAGTAGTTTTTATGCAACATACTTTTACTTTTAATTGAGTATATTTATAGAGAAGAAACGCTACTTTTACTCCGCTCCATTTATCCACTCGCTACTCGCTACTTTTTTTTTTTATCGATCTGTTAATGTTTGTTTTGGTTTATGACAGAGCTTCAACGTAGGATATGCATGACTACGTTTCACCAATCAAACAGAGCCAGGCGGTCACATGACCGTCACACGTCGAATCGGACTTAAACATGTTGAAAAAACGTATTGGGGTGTTAGCATTTAGTGGTCAATTGTACTGAATATGTGCTGTACTGTGCAATCTACTAATAAAAGTTTCAATCAATCAATCAAAAGTGGAAAGGAAAAATGACACTTTTTATTTCAACCGTACTTCCCGTCAAAAGCCTAAAGACTGTTCGCGCAGTTCCTGTTTTCACAATAAAAGTGTCGCTCCATCGCGCCTGCGCTAACAAAATAAGAGTCTGTTGGTATACTCACCTCTGTTGATTATTGACTAGTTGAGGACAAAATGTTCCTAACTGAACTGATATGATATTGGGAAACTGACTATTAGTGGAAGGCTTCACGGTGGCAGAGGGGTTAGTGCGTCTGCCTCACAATACGAAGGTCCTGCAGTCCTGGGTTCAAATCCAGGCTCGGGATCTTTCTGTGTGGAGTTTGCATGTTCTCCCCGTGAATGCGTGGGTTCCCTCCGGGTACTCAGGCTTCCTCCCACTTCCAAAAACATGCACCTGGGGATAGGTTGATTGGCAACACTAAATTGGCCCTAGTGTGTGAATGTGAGTGTGAATGTTGTCTGTCTATCTGTGTTGGCCCTGCGATGAGGTGGCGACTTGTCCAGGGTGTACCCCGCCTTCCGCCCGATTGTAGCTGAGATAGGCGCCAGCGCCCCCCGCGACCCCAAAAAGGGAATAAGCGGTAGAAAATGGATGGATGGATGGATGGACTATTAGTGGATAAAAAACAAATCACACACATAAAGATCTTGATGTGTGATCTGAGCCGAGGATGTTGTTGTGTCTTGTGCATCCCTTTGAGACACTTGCGATTAAGGGCTATATAAATACACTTTGATTGATTGATTGACTGAAGAATGTTGTACTGTCTGTAGGTAAAACATTCCCAGTGTGCTTCCCATCATCACAAAGAGAGTCATGTAATCTACTACTGGATGCAGGGTCGGCCCGTGATGAAGCAACCATGGTCAAAGTGAGTATAAATAGGAGCATGTTCAGCAAAGTCCTCCATCAGACAGGATCAACAAGATCAGAAGAATCCACTTGCTTTACTCTCAGAGTAGAACAACTGCAATCAATCCAAGATGAAGACTCCCAGTGTTGTTCTTGCAGTGGCCATTATTCTGGCCTGTATTTATCTTCAGGAGAGCTCAGCCAGTAAAGTGAGTATCAACATGACTTATTGAAGAAAAGTAGACATGTTTATTTATGAACATGTTCAATTGATGAACAGACACAAGAGCTGGAGGAGGTGATGGACAAGGACAGTGACGGTCCAGTTGTCGCATACGACGTGGACTTTGAGGGATCCTGGAAGGTCTGTTGACTAACTTGGATGGATTTGTCTCCAACACGTTAGCAAAGTGGAACACCTTGATCACGTCTGTTGTCTTTTGTCACACAGATGCCGTATACCAACAGACAGAAGCGAGGCTTCACATGTCGCTTCTGCTGCGGCTGCTGCAAACGTGGTGTTTGTGGACTGTGTTGCAGATTCTAAGACCTGTAACAACTTTCCTGAAATCATCATTCATGCGATGTGTCCTTTTTTTAAACCACCGTCATTGGGTTGAATAACAGTTTTTGTTACGTCATCAACATCAGCTGTAAATTGTTCATGTGCAATCAATAAACATCAAAATAACATATATTTGGGTTTATTTTACTGTATGTATATTTTTATTTTAGTTTAAATTACTTGACAAATTAGTGAAGCTAAGAGGAAATAAGGCCAACCATCATATTTGCTTTGGGGGTCAGTAGAATGCTTACATTTGGATTAAATAAAAACAACCATGAATATTGATGTAATTTTGTTTGTATTTCTGTCTTATAAAGTTAAAGTACCCATGATTGTCACACACACACTAGGTGTGGCGAAATTATTCTCTGCCTTTGACCCATCTCCCTTGATCACCCCCTGGGAGGTGAGGGGAGCAGTGAGCAGCAGCGCTGGCCACGCACAGGATTTATTTTTGGTGACTTAACCGCCAATTCCATCCCTTGATGCAGAGTTGTTGCTTGTATTTTGTCTTATTGTGCCAGAACATAATTTACATACACGGTGCTGGAGTACTTCTCATCTTCCGATTTTGCTGTAATTTATTTTATTGTTAATACGACTAAATATTTCAATACGATTTAAGAGGGGACTGACAGATGTACAAACCCCGTTTCCATATGAGTTAGGAAATTGTGTTAGAAGTGAAGTGAAGTGAATTATATTTGAATAGCGCTTTTTCTTTAGGGACTCAAAATGCTTAAATTTTTACATTTAAACCAGTGTGGGTGGCACTGGGAGCAGGTGGGTAAAGTGTCTTGCCCAAGGACACAACGGCAGTGACTAGGATGGCGGAAGCGGGGATAGAACCTGCAACCCTCAAGTTGCTGGCACGGCCGCTCTACCTACCTGTCAGGACTAGGACTTGGACTTGGATTGTTTTCCCGAGGTGCCAAGCGAATGGAGTGGAAACGGCGTGAAGGTAAAGAAATCTTTTTATTTTACACGATAAAAAAAACTACAAAGTAGGCAAACAAAAGGCGCGCACAGTGGCGGTACAAAAACTTGGCTATGAAAAACAAAAACTTGCACTAAGGCAACACTATGGGCATTAACTAAAACTTGCACAATGGCAGAACTATGAATAACCAAAACGATAACACTGTGGCCGAAAAACGGGGCATGGATCATTGGCATGGATAGCAAGGTGCGTGGCAGGGGATGGAGGGTGATAGACCGTGATGTTGCCAGACTGGCTACCTGGTAACTGTGGCTTAAATAATACTATGGTGATTGGTGAAAACAGGTGCGTGACATGGGGACAAGGTGAAAAGTAATTGGTTGGCATGGTAATAAGACAAACAAGGAAGTGGAAAAAAAAGAAATAATGGAGTCTTAAGCAAAACAGAACATAACTAAACAAAAACATGAACAGACATGATACTACCGAGCTATACCGCCCACAATACTATATGTAAATATAAATGGAATACAATGACTTGCAAATCATCCATCCATCCATTTTCTACCACTTATTCCCTTTCGGGGTCGCGGGGGGCGCTGGCGCCTATCTCAGCTACAATCGGGCGGAAGGCGGGGTACACCCTGGACAAGTCGCCACCTCATCGCAGGGCCGAAACAAATAGACAGACAACATTCACACTCACATTCACACACTAGGGCCAATTTACTGTTGCCAATCAACCTATCCCCAGGTGCATGTCTTTGGAAGTGGGAGGAAGCCGGAGTACCCGGAGGGAACCCACGCATTCACGGGGAGAACATGCAAACTCCACACAGAAAGATCCTCAGCCTGGAATTGAACCCAGGACAGCAGGACCTTCGTATTGTGAGGCAGACGCACTAACCCCTCTGCCACCCAGAGGGGTTAGTGCGTCTGCCTCAGAATGAATGTTGTCTGTCTATCTGTTTCGACCCTGCGATGAGGTGGCGACTTGTCCAGGGTGTACCCCGCCTTCCGCCCGATTGTAGCTGAGATAGGCGCCAGCGCCCCCCGCGACCCCGAAAGGGAATAAGCGGTAGAAATGGATGGATGGATGATTTGCAAGTCATTTTCAACTTATATAAGCAAATGGATGGATGGATGGATTCAATTGAATGCACTACAAATACAAGATATTTGATGTTCAAACTCATAAACTTTAATTTTTTATTTTGCACTAAAACATATATATATATATTTACATACTGTAAATAAGACCGCCCACCAAAAAAAGTGCAGCTGTAGAAGGTCTGTAAAACATAATCAATGCAAAATTTAGACCAAAGACCCCCATTACATATCATGTAGACCAGTGGTTCTCAAATGGGGGTACGCGTACCCCTGGGGATACTTGAAGGTATGCCAAGGGGTACGTGAGATTTTTTTTAAATATTCTAAAAATAGCAACAATTCAAAAATCCTTTATAAATATATTTATTGAATAATACTTCAACAAAATATGAATGTAAGTTCATAAACCGTGGGGGGAAAAAAGCAACAAAGTAATATTCAGTGTTGACAGCTAGATTTTTTTGTGGACATGTTCCATAAATATTGATGTTAAAGATTTATTTTTTTGTGAATAAATGTTTAGAATTAAGTTCATGAATCCAGATGGATCTCTATTACAATCCCCAAAGAGGTCACTTTAAGTTGATGATTACTTCTATGTTTAGAAATCTTTATTTATAAATTAATCACTAAATTATTTTTCAACAAGTTTTTAGTTATTTTTATATATTATTTTCCAAATAGTTCAAGAATGACCACTAGAAATGAGCATTTTTTGCACTGATATACATTTTATAAAATCAAAAACTGATGACATAGTGCTGTATTTTACTTCTTTATCTCTTTTTTTCAACCAAAAGTGCTTTGCTCTGATTAGGGGGTACTTGAATTAAAAAAAAAAATTCACAGGGGGTACGTCACTGAAAAAAGGTTGAGAACCACTGATGTAGACCACAAAAAAAGTGTTTTAAATGTAGAAAAAAAATCATTAATATGACCTCTTATTATGTGCTTTATTATGTTATGTTAGCCATGCTCCTGTTGATACTTACATGGCCCCTGTTGCTTTATCAGTAACTGGATGTACTGCGCTTGCATGCAGGAAGAGATTGCATCAGTGTCCGTGTTATAACACCGGGAATTCCTGGCCTTCAGGCAGTGTTTTATCTTTGTTTCCCGTAAAAGTCTGTATACCTGTATCTCACCAGTTCAAATAGTCATTTAAAACACCTATGTCAAGGGTCTCAAACTCAATTCACCTGGGGGCCACTGGATGCAGAATCTGGGTGAGGCTGGGCCGCGAGAAAAGTTTTTTTTTTTTTTTAAATGTGCATACTCCTCAGCATGTCTAATTGTATAATGACGTTTCAAATTGTGTCCCTTCTGCACCGCAACTTTGTCTGTGCAAATAAGACACGTCGGGCTTATTTAATAAAAAATATTGCATCTCCCACTTTTCCTGGAATTGTCTTTGTTCATCACTAACCTTTCTCTTCACCGCAGGCTTTGAAAAAGACATGTTTGGGGTTCCATCCATCATCCATCATCTTCCGCTTATCCGAGGTCGGGTCGCGGGGGCAACAGCCTAAGCAGGGAAACCCAGACTTCCACTTCGTCTAGCTCTTCCCGGGGGATCCCGAGGCGTTCCCAGGCCAGCCGGGAGACATAGTCTTCCCAACGTGTCCTGGGTCTTCCCCGTGGCCTCCTACCGGTTGGACGTGCCCTAAACACCTCCCTAGGGAGGCGTTCGGGTGGCATCCTGACCAGATGCCCGAACCACCTCATCTGGCTCCTCTCGATGTGAAGGAGCAGTACCCAGGAGTTTTGTTCACGAGTGAGGGAAGAGTGGATCGTGAGATCGACAGGCGGATCGGTGCGGCGTCTTCAGTAATGCGGACGTTGTACCGATCCGTTGTGGTAAAGAAGGAGCTGAGCCGGAAGGCAAAGCTCTCAATTTACCGGTCGATCTACGTTCCCATCCTCACCTATGGTCATGAGCTTTGGGTCATGACCGAAAGGATAAGATCACGGGTACAAGCGGCCGAAATGAGTTTCCTCCGCCGTGTGGCGGGGCTCTCCCTTAGAGATAGGGTGAGAAGCTCTACCATCCGGGAGGAACTCAAAGTAAAATGTTTGGGGTTGTGGAATATATTTGTATTTCGCCGGTCGGCGGGTAATAGCACCAGGATAGCGAGCGCAAAAAAGTGACGGTATTGTCCGGCGTTATAAAAAATTATATGTAGTGTTCATCGTGTGAGGCAATGCAAATTAAACAATAAAAAAAACAAATAACGGTTTGAATTGGTCCAGGTTATCGGGGACTGTTATTAACCTTAAGAAAACTCTCGTCTCCATGGCAACGTCTAAGTCGCTGTCACTCATTTTCCACTTTTCCACTAACGCAGGAGTAGGCAACCCGGAACGCTGTCAAGTGCCCTTCATATAAAACTTGCGGGCCGCACTAATATTAAACTTTCATATTTAGGTGGGGGCCGCAAAATAACATCTCGCGGGCCAATTGTGTCTGAGACCCCTGACCTACGTCAACCTATGTTAAAGGGGAACATTATCACAATTTCAGAAGGGTAAAACCAATATAAATCAGTTCCCAGTGGCTTATTTTATTTTTTTGAATTTTTTTTCAAAATTTTACCCATCATGGAATATCCCGAAAAAAAGCTTCAAAGTGCCTGATTTTCACGATCGGTATATCCACCCGTCCATTTTCCTGTGACGTCACGGCGTGATGCCAATACAAACAAACATGGCGGATGGAACAGAAAGATATAGCGACATTAGCTCAGATTCAGACTCGGATTTCAGCGGTTTAAGGAATTCAACAGATTACGCTTGTATTGAAACGGATGGTTGGAGTGTGGAGGCAGATAGGGAAAACAAAATTGAAGAAGAAGCTGCAGCTATTGAGCGAATAGCTATTAAAGCTATTCGGCGATCGCCTTCTAACCAACGATTGCATCTTTTGACCAGACCACTGGAGAAACTTAAATATGTCGATTGGTAAGTGTTTGTACGGCATTAAATGTGGGCGGAGGGACTGGCTGGATGCAAATATAGCTACAAATGTACATACAGCTAGCCTAAATAGCATGTTAGCATCGATTAGCTGGCAGTCATGCTGCGACCAAATATGTCTGATCAGCACATAAGTCAATAACATCAACAAAACTCACCTTTGTGATTTCGTTGACTTTATCATTGGGAATGCATCTGCTTTGAGTGTCCCAGGATATCCACACATCTCTGTGCCATGTCTGTCGTAGCATCGCCGGTAAAATGTGCAGACCAAACGAGGGACTTTTGCATCTTTTGACACTGGTGCAACTTAAATCCGTCGATTGGTAAGTGTTTGTTTGGCATTAAATGTGGGTGGAGGGACTGGCTGGATGCAAATATAGCTACAAATGTACATACAGCTAGCCTAAATAGCATGTTAGCATTGATTAGCTGGCAGTCATGCCCGACCAAATATGTCTGATTAGCACATAAGTCAATAACATCAACAAAACCCACCTTTGTGATTTCGTTGACTTTATTGTTGGGAATGCATCTGCTTTGAGTGTCCCAGGATATCCACACATCTCTGTGCCATGTCTGTCGTAGCATCGCCGGTAAAAAGTGCAGACCAAACGAGGGACTTTCGTATCTTTTGACACTGGTGCAACTTGAATCCGTCGATTGGTATATGTTTGTTTGGCATTAAATGTGGGTGTAGGGAAAGGCTGGATGCAAATATAGCTACAAATGTGGCATAACGATGCAATATGTACATACAGCTAGCCTAAATAGCATGTTAGCATTGATTAGCATGCCATGCTAATCGATGCAAACTCCATGTAAATCAACTTGAATCCGCCCCTGATCGTGTTGTTACACCTTCCGACAACACACCGACGAGTCATGATGTCTCCAAGGTATGGAAAACAGTCGAAAAAACAGAAAATAACAGAGCTGATTTGACTCGTTTGTAATGTGTTTGAGAAAATGGCGGATTGATTACTTATGTGACGTCACGTTGTGATGTCATCGTTCCGAGAGCGAATTATAGAAAGGCGTTTAATTCGCCAGTATTCACCCATTTAAAGTTCGTAAATCGTTAAAAAAAATATATGGTCTTTTTTCTGCAACATCAAGGTATATATTGACGCTTACATAGGTCTGGTGGTAATGTTCCCCTTTAACCTATGTCAACCATATCACATGTTCTGCAATAATGGCGGACGTGAAGAGTCAAAAAATGATGAGGAAAAGGTGATATGGGAAAGGTGAAGAATATTATGTCGTGCAATAACAAAAATCCTGTCTTCTGTCGGGGCTTTAATATGCGATGCAGGTTCTGAGACGTTCTTGCTACAACCATATTAATGTTATTTATTGCGCTCAAATTAGGCAAAACCTTGCAAAAACGAATCAAAATTATATTATGTCTTAAGTTTTTTGTCCAAAATTAATGCTGCTAAGGCAACCGTCCCTAAATACCTATTTACCTTCTTCTTAAATTAGTTTTGCATCCTTCCTTAGCAGATGTCTGCAACCGCCAAGGGGGATTTCTTTGGTTTTGACTTTGGGCCACGTCTCCCGTGGCACAGGAGCAAAATGGACCGTTGACATTTAAATCATATTTTATTACGCGTATGACGCACAACATTGCTTCTGAGAACAAGCAAGACCTTAGCAAAGGGTGCACGTGTGCAGTGGATGTAAATAAATTAGACATTTTCCAAACATTTGACAGAACTTTATGTGCATAGTCCTAAAACTATTAACAAAAGAACAGACAAAAACACGATTTAGAATATGGAAACAAATTCCGCTTGAGGAAAAACTTTATTAATACAGCTAGTATGACTAATATTGGGAATAAATGTTTCATCTTATTATCTGTGCATCGTTTATCATTTTAATGTGTGTAACACATTATAATTTTAATTTTAATGTGTGTAACATAAGACACATGGACATAATAATGTATCATGTTGGGTATTAATAAAATTCAGCAAAATAAACCAGGGGTTGGTAACTTTTTTGACCTTGGGGCAACAATCTTTCCACTACATAGGGACCCAGAGCCCACTCAAATTTGAACACTGAATTAGTAAAGTTTCTGCCCTCAACTATCAATCTTGGCGACTGTCCTCTTTTCATTATACCTGCTTCCCAACGACTCTGTTTTGAAAAAGAACCATTTTTCTTTTCACTGTATTGCAGATGAAATTCAAACATGGTCAAACGTTTACATACACTCATAAAGAACGTAATGCTGTCTTGAGTTTCCAACAATTTCTACAACTCTTATTTTTTTGTGATACTAATAATAATAATAGATTTTATTTGTAAAAAAGGACTTTACTGTACGTTGAGCAAACCACCTCAAAGTGCCACAATGTAAAAAAAAAATAATAATAATAAAAAGATAATAAAAATAAATAAGATATAAAACTAGAAACAGCCCAATAGCTAGAACCAACTTGCATATCTATAATAAGGCTTTTTTTTTAAAGATGAGTTTTTAAGCCTTTTTTAAAAGCATCCACAGTCTGAGGTGCCCTCAGGTGGTCAGGGAGAGCGTTCCACAGACTGGGAGCAGCTGAGTAGAAAGCCCGGTCTACCATAGTTTGTACCTTTGTCCTTGGAGGTTGGAGGAGGTTAGCCTGTTTGGAGCTGAGGTGTTTTGGGGGTGAGCAGTTCTTTGAGGTAGACCAGGGCGTTTCCATGGAGGCACTGGTGAGTTAGTAGGGAGATTTTGAATTCAATCCCGAGTGGAACAGGAAGCCAGTGAAGGGATTTGAGAGTTGGTGTGAGGTGGTCATATTTCAAGACCCAATGGATTAAACAAAGCAATCAAACAATGTACTAATACGATCCACTTCAAGAAACTCTTCAAACTGGAAGTGTTTACAAAGTACAAAAAAGAAGAACCGTGATAAACATTCTGAATTTATTCATCCATTCATTCTTTCATTTTCAAAATAATCTTACTTATCTCATCGTATGGAATAGAACTTACTTCACCAATTATTTATTTATTTATTTTTATTGTGATTACTTATGGAGTATACATTGTGAATACATTGAGAACAGGAAGTGAACAAAAGTTTTAGCAACTGTTATGTAAAAGAAAAGGGGTAGGATTAAATAAGCTCTGCTTTTTCCTACTCCTTTTCGAAGATGTTGAAAAGAGAAACTGGAAATTGTGATGTATCATGTTGTATGCTTGCATTTTCGAAATGAACTCAAACTCATCTCAACTCAACTCAATGGAGCAATACAAATACCATTAGAAATTCTGGTGGAATTTTTAACCCCTCCTCTTGACCAAATTGGTGCAATTCAGCTAAATTTGTTGGTTTTCTAACATGGACTTTTTTCTTCAGCATTGTCCACGTATTTAAGTAAGGAATTTTGGGAAGGCCATTCCAAAACCTTAATTCTAGCCTGATCTAGCCGTTCCTTTACCACTTTGACGTGTGTTTGGGTCATTGTCCTGTTGGAACACCCAACTGCGCCCAAGACCCAATCTCCGGGTTGATGATTTTAGGTTGTCCTGCAGAATTTGGATGTAAGCCTCCTTTTTCCTTTTCCCATTTAAACTACTAGTTCCATTGACAGCAAAACTGTCAGACTTGCCACTGACAGTTTGTTTTTGTTTTAGTTTTTCCTCTGTGTGTGTTTAGTATTTCCTGTCTTTAGTTCCTGTCAGCACTCTTATTTTGATTCAGCTTCCTGTTTGTCTCCCTGTGTGATGTATTCCCTCAGCTGCGGCTGATTGGCAGCTGGCCACACCTGGTGTCAATCAGCCCACTCCTATTTTAACTGCTTTGTTCCTCCAGTCAGTGCTGGATTATTGTCGTTGCTACCTGTTGTGTCGTATCATATCCTGTCTATGCAGCGTTGCGGTAAGCTACAGTATATTCGATAGTAGTTTGTAGCTTATTGTCTTTTGTTCCCTGCTTCCAAGTTTGTTTTCTTATTACAAGTACAACTTCTGTTTTCCTGCTAGATAAATGTTAGCTTCCACGCTAGGCCTTTTTGTTTGTCATCCGCCCACGTGCGCGCTTTTTGTTTGTACCCTCTGTTGGTTTTTGTCTTAGTGTTTTAAATTAAATCATGTTTTCTCACTCCATGCCTGCCTCTATCTCTGCATCTTGGGGTTCGTCAACAACGAACTTTGACAAAAACAGGCCCAGAGCATTATAGTACCACCACCATGCTTGACGGTAGGTGTGGTGTTCTTCGGATTAAAGGCCTCACCTTTCCTCCTCCAAACATATTGCTGAGTATTGTGGCCAAACCACTCAATTTTTGTTTCATCTAACCACAGAACTTTCCTCCAGAAGGTCTTATCTTTGTCCATGTGATGTCAGACATGTAACCAAATATTAACATTGCTGTTAGTATACTTTTGACCCGGCAGATTTGGTCACATTATAAGTAGACCCATAATAAATTCATAAAAGAACCAAACTTCAGGAATGTTTTTTGTGACAAAAAAATATGTGCTCCAATCGCTCTTTCACAAAAAATAAGAGTTGTAAAAATTATTGTAAACTCCAGACAGCCATGACATTATGTTCTTTACAAGTGTATATAAACTTTTGATTGTGACTGTATCTGCCTGCAACAGCAAGTGATTGCCCGGCTTCCATGACTACTCTGCAGAACTTTCTTTCCAAAAATCAAACAGTATCTTCAATGTGCTTTGTACCCCCATGTTGCATAGTTTTCCCGATGCTTTTTGTTCAGCCTTTTCTGTGCACTTCCCTGCAGCACTATGTTTTGTTATGAAATACATTTTACCCGTACTTTGCCTGCCGATACTGACCAACAACATTCACGCCGAAACATAACAATGATTTTGAAAAAACTTCACTAATTTGTTAGGAGAAAAAAAACACAGACAAACAACCCATTTGCATATTGATGTTTATTGGGATTATACTGATTTGTGACAGCACTCATTTCCAGGAATCACCACTGGCAGCAGAGTCCACACCATCCCGGACCTTGTTGACAGCAGTTGCAGCACCACCGGCATTTTCCAACATTGTGCTTGAGTTTATGCGTAATGGAAACATTAATCTGTGCAGATATTACATGAAATTAGAACGGTTATCTAACATTTATCATTCCGTTCTACCCCGTTCAATAATCCCAGCCTACCTTTGGTTCGTCTGCCGGCATCTCAAAATGTTCAACATCGGCACCGCTTCTCGTTGCTGCTACATCTTCCTGCTATTTATGAGAGAGGAATATCTCAGAGTTGTGACAGAACTTTTACAGGTCATAGAGAATCAGGATCAAGCACTTACTTCAGAAAAAGACGAGGAATTGCTCTCCTGAATTAAACTGAACGCAAGAGCAATGATGACTGCAACGGCAATGCTGAAAGTCTTCATCTTTGGGTCTGCGAGGGGTTTGAATAGTTGGAGTTTCTGCTTTTTTATGGCTAAGCTCAAATACGTTTTTTTCCATTCAATATCTGTATATCTGTGCACAACCTGCAGTATTTATCCACTTCTACGATGGACTTTGCCTTGATCTTTGCTTGGAACTGACAAGGGGATTTCTCTGGGTTTGACACAGGCCATGTTGACAGTGACCGGGACAACAATTCAAAGGCGCCATTCAGCGGCAACTGCAGCTGAGGAGGGCCAAATATTTTATTTTTTTTACATGCAGTCTCGAAGTTCTGGGGACCCACACACCCAGGGATGCAGATATTGCAGTAAACAATAAGAGTGATTTAGAGCAGTGGTTCTCAACATTTTTGCAGTGATGTACCCCCTGTGAACATTTTTTTAATTCAAGTACCCCCTAATCAGAGCAAATCATTTTTGGTTGGAAAAAAGAGATAAAGAAGTAAAATACAGCACTATGTCATCAGTTTCTGATTCATTAAATTGTATAACAATGCAAAATATTGCTCATTTGTAGTGGTCTTTCTTGAACTATTTGGAAAAAAAGATAAAAATAACTGAAAACTTGTTGAAAAATAAACAAGTGATTCAATTATAAATGAACATTTCTACGCATCAACTTAAAGTGCCCTCTTTGGGGAATGTAATAGAGATCCACGTGGATTGAAGAACTTAATACTAAACATTTCTTCACAAAAAAAATCTTTAAAATCAATATTTATGGAACATGTCCACAAAAAATCTAACTGTCAATACATTTTGTTGAAGTATTATTCAATAAATATATCTATAAAGGATTTTTGAATTGCTGCTATTTTTAGAATATTTTTTAAAAAATCTCACGTACCCCTTGGCATACCTTCAAGTACCCCCAGGGGTATGCGTACCCCCATTTGAGAACCACTGATTTAAAGCATGTGGTCTTAAACTTTTTGACCTTTCCACTACATTCAGTAGGGGCCCAGGGCCCACTCAAATATTAGTAATCTTATTCTTGATTTCCGTTGTATTAAATAATTATATATAACTTATCTACAAATTAATAGGATGAACCTTGTAAAATAGTTTGAAAGCATGTAGAATAAAATAGAATATAATAGAATAGAATGCCTTTTATTGTCACTATACGCAGGTACAATGAGATCAAAAGCAACTCCAGTATCAGTGCGAAAGACTACAAAATACGCAAAACATAGGAAGAAAAGACAAAGAAAAATAGTGCAAAAGGATGTAAGGTGCACAGTCCAGTCCTGATAAAGTTCACTGTGTTGTTTACAGTAAATAAATATGAATGAATGAATGGTTTATTTTGAGCCATGCAAACAAAACAAGAGAATGACATAAAATACAAAAAATATATATAGATACATCATTTTTACACCTACATTGAAAACATTACATGTGACTAATCTTTTGTAGATGTCAAGATTGGCTCAAAAGGGAGTGGGAAGAAGTAAACTTATTAGGTCCCACCCCCATACATATACAATATATATATATACAATATATAATACTATTATACCATATACGTTTGTACATACATACAGAAGTGTTCAGATTGTGGGTGGAAAGTAAGAATTGCACACAGAGAGGTGCTAAACGATATAATCAGTGCCTATAAGAGTTCAGCTTGGTTATGGCATTAGAGAAAAACATTTTTTTGAGGCCGATTGTCTTACACTTGGTAATCTCAAAGGTTATCACCAAGGTTTAGGTCAGGATTATTGCAAAAATAAATGCAGGGACTCATAACAGGCATCAGTTCCAAAATGTGATAACTTTTTCCTTATCCCACTTTGAGCATTTTCTGAAAGTGAGGAGAAACCTTTTGAGTAATTTTGTTAACTAACTGATTGAGACATAAACCAACAGCAACAATTAGATAACAAAACGATTCAATGCAAAAACATGTAATATAATGATAGGCCCCAGCACTCCCCGCGACCCCGAAAGAGACAAGCGGTAGAAAATGGATGGATGGATGGATTTTAGATGTGTTTGTGTTTTTGTCCTCCCAAAAAAATAAACAAAGCTGCAAAGGGACAAATGGAGTTTTGTGATTTCATATTGATCCAAACTTGCACGTCATTGAAATGTGACTGAACATCATTAAATCCTCAGGAGACTATTTTTATTAGCTCCCAAATCTTTTTTATTTGCTTTAGCTTGTGTTTTTATGGTAACATTGTCATGGGGGGGGGGTCGTAGCCTTCTGCGAGGATTGTTCTTCCAGGATGCAAACGGTCTTTTCCGGACAACGGTAGAAGGTAGGAACATGTTTATTCATCAATTAATCCCACACATCAGACAGGACAGGAACCAAACAAAAGAAAAGTGTGCCGATCACACGAGAAGCTAATGAACAAAAAAACTTAACGCAGGAAACATAGAAGCTAAACACTTAGTATGAAACTGTGGCATGAAACCAATAACACTTATGTGGACACGGCATGAATCGAACAATGACGCCAGGCCGACTGACTGGCAAAGACAAGCTTAAATACTGCCTCTGATTAGCTGAGTGGGCGAGCACTAATAAGGGGCAGGTGAACACAATGAATAACCATGGCAACCAGAACAAACAGGAATCAAAGGAGTCCAAAACAAGCAAAAAACACAAAAACATGATCCGGACTACGGATCATGACACACGTGCCTTTCATTTCGATCCATATTCAATCAATCAATCAATTTTTTACTTATATAGCCCTAAATCACTTGTGTCTCAAAGGGCTGCACAAACCACAACACAAACCACTACGACATCCTCAGTAGGCCCACATAAGGGCAAGGAAAACTCACACCCAGTGGGACGTCTGTGACAATGATGACTATGAGAACCTTGGAGAGGACGAAAGCAATGGATGTCGAGCGGGTCTAACATAATACTGTGAAAGTTCAATCCATAATTGATTCAACCCAGCCGCGAGAGTCCAGTCCAAAGCGGATCCAACACAGCAGCGAGAGTCCTGTTCACAGCGGAGCCAGCAGGAAACCATCCCAAGCGGAGGCGGATCAGCAGCGCAGAGATGTCCCCAGCCGATACACAGGCAAGCAGTACATGGCCACCGGATCGGACCGGACTCCCTCCACAAGGGAGAGTGGGACATAGGAGAAAAAGAAAAGAAACGGCAGATCAACTGGTCTAAAAAGGGAGTTTATTTAAAGGCTAGAGTATACAAATGAGTTTTAAGGTGATACTTAAATGCTTCTACTGAGGTGGCGTCTCGAAATGAAAACAAGTCGGGAAGCTCATACTCATCGACCGGTCTCGCCATGGTCTTGGTCACTGACCCCGTCTGTCCCCGTGTGTGTGCTTAGATTTAAGTCTATCCTCTCTTTCCTAACTCATTTTGGATCCCTACAAACTTTAATTTTAACAAATGAACAGATGTATGACAGCCTAATTGCTACTAAATCCACCGTATGAAATATTCCCAGTGATTATACGGTAATTTGGCCTCTGAGAAACAACATCCAGTCCCACAAGTAGCCTCATGTTTTGATAATCGCCTCCAAACCCCCATGATATTGTTTCTTTGTGCCAGTAAACGTTGTATGTACTGTACAGCAGAATGTTCATCTTTTCGGAGGCTAATCCTGTTTAATAATGCAAAACTTTGTGAAACAATTCTGGGAACTTTGCTAGAACAGCAATAACATCCATTATGAGAGCATTATAATTATAGCATGTTTTCACTAAGTAATATAGGAAACACTACATGGCCTGTTATAGTACTGGTGGATTGTATTGCGAGAGATTATTTGGTGTTTTTAAAGGGGCATTGACCATTTAAAGAACATCCATCCCTCCATTTTTTACCTCTTGTCCCTTTCAGGGTCGTGGGGCGGTGCTGGAGCCTATCCAACCTGGTATAATATTAAAAAAATATTATTTCCCAATAAAATTGAGATATGATTTCACTGTACTGCAGCAATTCAAAAACCAATGTGGACGGGTGTGAGATAAATGGAATGGACGCAGTAATTTTACACTTAAATAGTGTCATGAACGAAAGTTTGGACTTTGATTGATTGATTGATTGATACTTTTATTAGTAGTTTGCACAGTACAGTACATATTCCGTACAATTGACCACTAAATGGTAACACCCGAATACGTTTTTCAACTTGTTTAAGTCGGGGTCCACGTTAATCAATTCATGATTTATTTTTAGAGTCTTTTTATGTGTATATTTTCCTGTCCAGTACTCTTTTTTTTTTTCCACTCCCCTTTTTTACTGTCTGACTTCTTTTGGATCACGGTGCTTTGTACCTCCATGTTGCAAAGCTTTCCCTACGCTTTTGTGACTGTTTAGCCTTCTTTGTGCGCTTCCCTGATGCTCCAATCGCTCCTTCACAAAAAATAAGAGTTGTAAAAATCATTGGAAACTCCAGACAGCCATGACATTATGTTCTTTGTCTAGCATTAAAAGATTACAGTTGGTACAAAATGCGGCTGCTAGACTTTTGACAAGAACAAGAAAGTTTGATCACATTACGCCTGTACTGGCTCACCTGCACTGGCTTCCTGTGCACTTAAGATGTGACTTTAAGGTTTTACTACTTACGTATAAAATACTACACGGTCTAGCTCCATCCTATCTTGCCGATTGTATTGTACCATATGTCCCGGCAAGAAATCTGCGTTCAAAGGACTCCGGCTTATTAGTGATTCCCAAAGCCCAAAAAAAGTCTGCGGGCTATAGAGCTTTTTCATTTCGGGCTCCAGTACTCTGGAATGCCCTCCCGGTAACAGTTCGAGATGCCACCTCAGTAGAAGCATTTAAGTCTCACCTTAAAACTCATTTGTATACTCTAGCCTTTAAATAGACTCCCTTTTTAGACCAGTTGATCTGCCGTTTCTTTTCTTTTTCTTCTATGTCCCACTCTCCTTTGTGGAGGGAGTCCGGTCCGATCCGGTGGCCATGTACTGCTCGCCTGTGTATCGGCTGGGGACATCTCTGCGCTGCTGATCCGCCTCCGCTTGGGATGGTTTCCTGCTGGCTCCGCTGTGAACGGGACTCTCGCTGCTGTGTTGGATCCGCTTTGGACTGGACTCTCGCGACTGTGTTGGATCCATTATGGATTGAACTTTCACAGTATCATGTTAGACCCGCTCGACATCCATTGCTTTCCTCCTCTCCAAGGTTCTCATAGTCATCATTGTCACCGACGTCCCACTGGGTCATTATTGTCACCGATGTCCCACTGGGTGTGAGTTTTCCTTGCCCTTATGTGGGCCTACCGAGGATGTCGTAGTGGTTTGTGCAGCCCTTTGAGACACTAGTGATTTAGGGCTATATAAGTAAACATTGATTGATTGATTGATTCTTTACAAGTGTATGTAAACTTTTGATCGTGACTGTATCTGCCTGTAACAGCAAGTGATTGCCCGGCTTCCATGAGTACTCTGCAGAACTGTCTTTGCTAAAATCAAACAGTATCTTCAATGTGCTTTGTACCTCCATGTTGCATAGGTTTCCCGATGCTTTTTGTTCAGCCTTTTCTGTGCACTTCCCTGCAGCACTATGTTTTGTTATGAAACACATTTTACCTGCATTTTGTCTGCCCATTCTGACCAACAACACCCGCACCGAAACATAACCTATTCTCCACACAACAATGATTATTTAAATAACTTCACTAATTGGTCTGATGAAAAAAAATCATTGAGAAACAACCCTTTGCATATATCCAGGTTTATTAGAATCATCAACAGGAATCATCATTTCCAGGAATCAACAGTGGCTGCAGGAAGCACACGACGTTGGCGTCTCGACAGCACTCATTTCAAGGAATCACCAGTCGCAGCAGACACCACACCATCCCGGCTCTTTACGGCAGCAGTTACAGCACCAGCGGCAATCTCTAGCATTGCGCTTGAATTTCAGTGTAAGCTGTGCAGATATTACATGAAATTAGAATGGTTATTTGACATTTATCGTTCTATTCTATCCAATCCAATCCACTTTATTTATATAGCACATTTAAACAACAATAACGTTTCCAAAGTGCTGCACAGCCATGTTAAAAACAATTGTAAAAAAATTAATAAATAAAATAAAATAAAATAAAAAAAAGTATATATATATATATATATATACATATATATATATATATATATATATATATATATATATATATATATATATATATATATATATATATATATATATATATATGTCTTGATTGGATTATCCAGAGAATAGTGCTCGATACCGTGGTAGAGTGCAATATATGTATGTGGGAAAAAAATCACAAGACTACTTCATCTCTACAGATCTGTTTCATGAGGGGTTCCCTCAATCATCACAAACGGAAACACCTCCTAGGTAACACATGAGCCAATCACCACACCCCTACGCCTGCTTGTACCCACCCACTCTGTGCTCTATATAAACCATTGTATGTGAATGCTTCCATTAAAATCTCCTGATGATTGAGGGAACCCCTCATGAAACAGATCTGTAGAGATGAAGTAGTCTTGTGATTGTTTTCCCACACCTACATATATATATATATATATATATATATATATATATATATATATATATATATATATATATATATATATATATATATTATGCTCCACCAATGACTGAATGAAAACAAAAAATAAATAAATATAAAACCAATAAAAACAATATAAAAACAAATATGATTAAAAACTATTTTAAAGGGTAAAATCAATTAAAACAGTAAAATAGAAATCAAAGTGTATAAAAAACACAGAGGACAACAGAGAACAGAGGACCCCACAACTCACGTAGTGTTAAAAGCCAAAGAATAAAAGTGGGTCTTAAGACGAGACTTAAAACACTCCACTGTGTTCAATAATCCCAGCCTACCTTTGGTTCGTCTACTGGCATCTCGAAATGTTCAACATCGGCGCCGCTTCTCGCTGCTGCTACACCTTCCTCCTATTTAAGAAAGAAGAATATCTCAGAGTTGTGATAGAAAATTTGTAGGTCATCGCGCATCGGGATCTTGCACTTACTTCAGCAAAAGGCGAAGAGTAGCTCTCCTGAATTAAAATAAATGAAAGAGCAATGATGACTGCAATGGCAAAGCTGAGTGTCTTCATTTTTGAGAATGCAGGCGGTTTAAATGGTCAAGAACGCAACAATTTCTAGTGTCAGTTGTTTTATGGTTCAGCTCGGATGAGTTTACCCCATTCGATATCAGTATATCTGCGCACCGCTCGCAGTATTTATCCACTTCTACGATGGACTTTGCCTTGATCCTTGCCTGGAACTGACTAGGGGGATTTCTCTGGCTTTGACTCAGGCAATGTTGACAGTGACTAGGACATCAATTCAAAGGTGCCAACCACTTACCGGCAACCGTAGCCAGGGAGGGCCATTTTTTTATTTTTTATTTCATGCAGCCTAGATTTTCACCAAAAGAAGCAGATATTGCAGTAAACAATAATAGACTCAGACATAGACTTCCTTTTTGTCACACCTATGGATCATGTTTTGTTTTGTCATGTTTTGATTTTGGACATTTAGTTCTGTCTTGGCACTTCCTGGTTTGTTTTCGTCTCCATGCCAACTCATTAGTTTCCACCTGTCACGTCCCTGTTCTCAGCCTCACACCTGTTTTCACTAATGATCATAGCTATTTGAGTCACTCTTTTTCTTGTCTTCGTCCTATAGACAGCGATTTTAAACTAGACAAACAAGTCAATGGCGTTTTAAAATCGTGTTTTTATCACCTTCGTCTTTTAGTAAAGGTTAAACCGTTTTTATCTTTTAACCTTTTTGAACAAGTCGTGCATGCTTTTATTTCAAGTGGCCTGGACTACTGCAATGCACTTTATGCTGGCATTAGCCAAAAAGCTCTCTCCCGGTTGCAGTTAGTCCAGAACGCGGCAGCACGACTTTTAACAGGGGCCAGGAAACGCCAGCATATAACACAAATTCTTTAGAGTTTGCACTGGCTCCTTGTTCATTTTAGAATTGATTTTAAAACATTGCTGGTTTTTTTTCAATCTTTACATGGACTGGCACCTCAATTTACATCCCTCTGAGGTCCGAGAGCCAGTTCCAGCTCGTGGTGCCCAAGATCGGACTTAAGACCAGGGGAGACAGGGCCTTCTCTGTGGTCGGCCCTAAGCTCTGGAACACTCTGCCGCTCCATGTTCAAACTGCTTCCACAGTGGAGTGTTTTAAGTCTCGTCTTAAGACCCACTTTTATTCTTTGGCTTTTAACACTACGTGAGTTGTGTGGTCCTCTGTTGTCCTCTGTGTTTTTTTATACACTTTGATTTCTATTTTACTGTTTTAATTGATTTTACCCTTTAAAATAGTTTTTAATCATTTTTGTTTTATATTGTTTTTATTGGTTTTATATTTATTTATTTTTTGTTTTTATTCAGTCATTGGTTGGAGCATAATATATATATATATACTTTTTTTATTTTATTTTATTTATTTATTAATTTTTTTTACAATTGTTTTTAACATGGCTGTGCAGCACTTTGGAAACGTTATTGTTGTTTAAATGTGCTATATAAATAAAGTGGATTGGATTGGATTGGGATCTTCACACATGCTACCCATGCTGCACCTCCTTCACGCCCTCGTTTATCTGCTTCATGCCTTGCTATGCTGTTCATTTTGTCCAAGTAAGTCTTTGTTTATAGTTCATAGCCAATTGTTTTTGTGCAAAGTCCTTTAGTTTATGTCCATCATTTCATGCCATCGAGCAGGTGTTTTTGTTTCACGTTTGTACTGTGTAGCCAAGTTTTGTACCTCCATTGTTGTTTGTTTGTTTATTAAATAAATGTCACGTACTCACGTCCACACCTCACTCGTGCTGATCCTCATCTGCATCGAAGTAACAATCCATGTCCAAGCCAAGTTGTGACACTTTTATCGTCATTCAAGTTTCAAGTTTATTGTTCTTCGGTCAACAAACAAACAGTTTACATAAATAGGTTGAAAATGTGAAAAAAAAATAAAAATGTTGCAGATCGAAAGGGTTTAGGTTAGAGTTGAAAACTTATCGTTCCTAAACCTATAAGCCAGTAGTTCTCAACCTTTTTTCAGTGATGTATCCCCTGTGAACTTTTTTTTTAAATTCAAGTACCCCTTTATCAGAGCAAAGCATTTTGGGTTGAAAAAAACTGATAAAGAAGTAAAATACAGCACTATGTCAAATATTGCTCATTTGTAGTGGTCTTTCTTGAACTATTTGGAAAATAAGATATAAGAATAACCAAAAACGTGTTAAAAAATAAACAAGTGATTCAATTATAAACACAGATTTCTACACATAGAAGGAGTGAAGTGAATTATATTTACATAGCGCTTTTCTCTAGTGACTCAAAGCACTTTACGTTGTGAAATCAATCTATCAATGTTTATTTATATAACCCTAAATCACAAGTGTCTCAAAGGGCTGCACAAACCACAACGACATCCTCGGTACAGAGCCCACATAAAGGCAAGGAAAAACGCACCGCAGTGGAACGTCGGTGACAGTGACTATGAGAAACCTTGGTGAGGATCGCATATGTGGGCAACCCCCCATTATCTAATTTACATTTAAACCACTGTGGGTGGCACTGGGAGCAGGTGGGTAAAGTGTCTTACCAAAGGACACAACTGCATTAACTAGGATGGCAGAAGCGGGGATCGAACCTGGAACCCTCAAATAGCTGGCACGGCCACCAGAGCTATACCGCCCGGGTACTTAAATTGCCCTCTTTGGGGATTGTAATAGAGATCCATCTGGATTCATTAACTTAATTCTAAACATTTCTTCACAAAAAAAGACATCTTTAACATCAATATTTATGGAACATGTCCACAAAAATGTTTTAGCTGTCAACAGTGAATATTGCATTGTTGCATTTCTTTTTACAGTTTATGAAATTACATTCAGATTTTGTTGAATTATTATTCAAAACATATATTCATAAAGGATTTTTGAATTGTTGCTATTTTTAGAATATTTAAAAAAAACTTCAAGTACCCCCAGGGTTACGCGTACCCCCATTTGAGAACCACTGCTATAAGCAATGTCAAGTACAATATAAATATAAACTTCCAAAAATTTTGAAATGTCCTTTGCACAAAATATTGTGAACACCCACATGAACATAGTTCAATTATATACACAGTAAAGGCATGGGAAATATGCCTTTACACAAATATTAAACCTTTGCACCAATTATATCATCAATCAATCAATCAATGTTTACTTATATAGCCCTAAATCACTAGTGTCTCAAAGGGCTGCACAAACCACTAGGACATCCTCGGTTGGCCTACATAAGGGCAAGGAAAACTCACACCCGGTGGGACATCGGTGACAATAATAACCCAGTGGGACGTCGGTGACAATGATGACTATGAGAACCTTGGAGTGGAGGTAAGCAATGGATGTCGAGCGGGTCTAACATGATACTGTGAAAGTTCAATCCATAATGGATCCAACACAGTCGCGAGAGTCCACTTCAAAGCGGATCCAACACAGCAGCGAGAGTCCCGTTCACAGCGGAGCCAGCAGGAAACCATCCCAAGCGGAGGCGGATCAGCAGCGCAGAGATGTCCCCAGCCGATACACAGGCAAGCAGTACATGGCCACCGGATCGGACCGGACCCCCTCCACAAGGGAGAGTGGGACATAGGAGAAAAAGAAAAGAAACGGCAGATCAACTGGTCTAAAAAGGGAGTCTATTTAAAGGCTAAAGTATACAAATGAGTTTTAAGGTGAGACTTAAATGAGGTGGCATCTCGAACTGTTACCGGGAGGGCATTCCAGAGTACTGGAGCCAATATATATATACTATATATACAAACAATTATACTTCCATTATTATTTATATCTCACTGTGGAGAGGCAGAGCCAACGGGCCTACGGCAGGGCAGCGTGCCAAGATGGCGGCAAGGAGGCGGTGGATGCGGTGGAGCGGAGAGGCGGGGCTTGTTGGGAGCAATGCCTCCACAATCCAAATCAGGTGTGTGGTACACACACCTGCACACAATTAACTCATCTCCTCCTGCTGTATAAAGGGGGAGAAGGAGGAGAGATCAGGGAAGGAGTTGGAGTGTCCGCAGCAGATGCAGTGCGTGAAGAGCAAGAGCGACAGAGAGCAGACGACGACAATGACGACAACGACGACGGCGGCGGCTGAAAAGCGACCGGCAAACGAGCAGTGGAGGAAGGAGCTGAAAAGCGATCCAAACTGCAGCCAAGCTTTATTACAAAATAAAGAAGTCCAACCTGCTAAAGAGATGTCCTTCCTTGGTGGTCTGCTGAACCCGAGCGATGACAGTAAGAGACGGTCACACCCACGTTTAGTATTTAATTAACATTAATCAAGAGTGATATATTTCTTCAAGACAATGGTCTTAAAGTGTTTTTTTAATGTGTGAATGGAACTGGATCATTTTAAGGAATCATCCAAGCTGTTCCACAGTTGAAGTCCTCTAACAGAAACACATCTACTTTTTAAACTCGTTCTTATTTTTGCTTTCTGAAAGAAAGCTGAACCTAGGGATTCTCTCTGGGTTTAAATCTCACTTGTAGACACCCAGGCATCATGTGGTTATGAGCTTTGTAAGCCACAATAGTAGTTTTGAGGTCAACAAAATCGTGCAGTTTTAATGTTTTTAATTTAATGAACAGAGCACTGGTATGGTCGTGATAATTCGCATAATTTACAATTGTAATCTCTTTCTTTAAACTTAACAGTACAGATAAGAACATTTTGTTGCATCAGCTTGATGTAGTGCAGGATAAAAAATCAATAAGGTGCTGATATAAATGCCGATTGTATTGTACCATATGTCCCGGCAAGAAATCTGCATTCAACTTATTAGTTATTCCTAGAGCCCAAGAGAGGTCTGTGGGCTGTAGAGCGTTTTCCGTTCGGGCTCCAGTACTCTGGAATGCCCTCCCGGTAACGGTTCGAGATGCTACCTCAGTAGAAGTATTTAAGTCTCACCTTAAAACTCAACTGTATACTCTAGCCTTTAAATGGACCTCCTTTTTGGACCAGTTGATCTGCCGCTTCTTTTCATTTTTCGCCTATGTCCCCCCCCTCCCTTGTGGAGGGGGTCCGGTCCGATGACCATGGATGAAGTACTGGCTGTCCAGAGTCGAGACCCAGGATGGACCGCTCGTCGGGACCCAGGATGGACCGCTCGCCTGTGTATTGGTTGGGGACATCTCTACGCTGCTGATCCGCCTCCGCTTGAGATGGTTTCCTGTGGACGGGACTCTTGCTGCTGTCTTGGATCTGCTTTGGGCTGAGCTCTCACGGCTGTGTTGGGGCCACTGTGGATTGAACTTTCACAGTATCATGTTAGACCCGCTCGACATCCATTGCTTTCGGTCCCCTAGAGGGGGGGGGTTGCCCACATCTGAGGTCCTCTCCAAGGTTTCTCATAGTCAGCATTGTCACTGGCGTCCCACTGGATGTGAATTCTCCCTGCCCACTGGGTGTGATTTTCCTTTCCCTTTTGTGGGTTCTTCCGAGGATGTTGTAGTCGTAATGATTTGTGCAGTCCTTTGAGACATTTGTGATTTGGGACTATATAAATAAACATTGATTGATTGATTGATTGATTGATTGATTGAGATTACTGTACAGATACATTTATTGCACTTTTGCATATGTATGCTGAGGCCACAACAAACACATCTCCAGACGCTCCTCTACGTTTTGTATAGTTTACTTGCGAACTTTATCATTGAAAATGTAAAACAATAACGCTGTGGGAACAAATGAATGGCAAAATAAAGCTCGTTTGTAACATGAATGAAGAGTTAGAAAAAGTAAGAGTAGGAAAAAGTAAGAGTGAAGTCAAGACACCCTTACCGCACAGATCCTTCCGCCTTATATGCAATTAAAACAGTTAGAT
The DNA here is from genome assembly GCF_033978795.1 of Nerophis ophidion. Taxonomy (NCBI): domain Eukaryota; kingdom Metazoa; phylum Chordata; class Actinopteri; order Syngnathiformes; family Syngnathidae; genus Nerophis; species Nerophis ophidion. Next base: position 60,234,813 of record NC_084621.1, on the reverse strand, counting down.
CATCAAATTATTTAAACATTCTCGGAAGAGAAGAAGAAAATGTCAGCAATTGTCACACACGTCAGTAATCATCACATACACGTCAATCAATGAGAATTTGGCGGGGGAGGGTCATGGCAGAAGTGCATTGTGGGTCATGGAATGCTAACTTCTATATGCTATATGCTACTGCTGTAGCAATTGAGATGGATCATTTCATCGTTGGCGGTAACTTATAAAAACTGAGAAGGGCTGAACAAAAATGGCACCGAAAAGGAAATCATGTACTGCAGATTACACAATATCAAATAATATTATTTATCCCATTCGCTGAAAGACGAAGAAAATGTCAGCAATCGTCACACACACGTCAGCAATCGTCACATACGCGTCAACCAATAGGAATTTGGCGATAGAAGGTCATGACAAAAGGGCATTGTAGATCATGGAATGCTAACTGCTATATGCTACTGCCATAGCTATTAAAATGGATTATTTCATCGTTGGCGGTAACTTATAAAAACTGAGAAGGGCTGAACAACAATTGGACCGAAAAGGAAATCATGTACTGCAGATTACAAGCTGGACGTAGTGAAATGTGCAGCAGAAAACAAGAGGAAGCGGTGCATATCTTTGAAGTTGGCAGAGTTGTTTAGAAGCGACATCGAGGAAGAAGATTTCATCGGATTTATCGATTAGGAGTGACGGATTGTTTGGTAAACATATAGCATGTTCTATATGTTATAGTTATTTGAATGACTCTTACCATAATATGTTACGTTAACATACCAGGCACCTTCTCAGTTGGTTATTTATGCCTCATATAACGTACACTTATTCAGCCTGTTGTTTACTATTTTTTATTTATTCTAAATTGCCTGTCAAATGTCTATTCTTGCTGTTGGATTTTATCAAATAAATTCCCCCCAAAAATGTGACTTATAATCCAGTGCGACATATATATGTTTTTTTCCTTCTTTATTTTGCATTTTCGGCCTGTGTGACGTATATTCCAGAGCGATTTGTAATACGAAAAAATACGGTACCTTCAACCTTATTGGAAATGGGATATTCTTCATCTCAGTATGTTTATCATGACTGACTTAATTATATATTGCAAGAACTGCTGTATCAATCATTCACTGATGTAATTGTGTTACCAAAAGAAGACAGTATATAAACATATGTATTTCTTAACGCTCTAAAGTGAGAAAGGGGTAGGATTAACTAAGCTTTTCTTCTTTCTACTCCTCCTTGGACATGATGTAAAGAGAAATTATTTGAAATTATGTGTAATGTATTCTACGGTAAGTGTGTTCATGTTCAAAATAAACTAAACTCAATCAATCAATCAATCAATCAATCAATCACCATCTTTCAGTGCAGTGTGCGATTGTATGGGCCAACCCACGTTACGCATAAATCATTCAATCAAAAATACTTTGTTATCATGACTTGACCTGCCTCTAAAATGGAGTTTGGGTCCCTCCTCAAATGATGGTTGGAACGAGCAAGGGGCATTTTTGCAGATCTGACTGTGTTGCACACATGTACTTGCAAATATAAGTCAATCAACTTATTTATTAGCGTTCGTTCATTTTTTACCACTTTAAATAATATACGGTCCTGGGAAAGCTGGAGTCTGTCCAAACTGACTTTGCCACAGCCAAGACTGCCAAAGCCATGATGACTTTTTAGCTTAATTGGAAACATCAATGTTACATAGGCAGCACGGTGGAAGAGGGGTTAGTTTATCTGCCACACAATACAAAGGTCCAGAAAAGTCTTCAGTTCAATCCCGGGCTCGGGATCTTTCATTGTGGGGTTTGTATGTTCTCCCCGTGACTGCATGGGTTCGGCTTCCTCCCACTTCCAAAGACATGCACCTGGGGATAGGTTGAGTGGCAACACTAAATTGGTCCTAGTGTGTGAATGTGAGTGTGAATGTTGTCTGTCTATCTGTGTTGGCCCTGCGATGAGGTGGCGACTTGTCCAGGGTGTACCCTGCCTTCCGCCCGATTGTAGTTGAGATAGGCTCCAGCACCACCCGTGACACCGAAGGGAATAAGCGGAAGAAAAAAATGGAATGTTGGGTAGAGTTTATAACCAAGTTACTACTAGAGTCGCAATGAAGGAACTGGGGAGAAATTGCGTTTTATGTGTGGGTCTGCGATAATATACATGATATTATTGGGAAATGAGAAGGATTATGTTTTAGAAGAGCAAAATAATGCCATTGAATTTGGTTGCATGTCACAGTTGAACAGTGTCTTTTACATTTTAACCGGCACTAGCTCCAAATCAGTACTTGTAAAACTTGGCTCTTAAAAAATAGAAAACATACACTTTTTTTTTTCAAAGGCAATGCTTTGATATCTTAAATTATGATTTTTTTTTTGTGGTCTACATACGTGTAATGGGGAGGGGGGGGGGGTTAAAATCCATCAACATTTTAGACGGAGGATGTTTTACACAGTCTTCAAGCTGCTTTCTGAACGTTTTCTTCAACACGCTCCATTTCGTGGGCGGTCTTATTTACATGCCTCCACTTTGACAGCGTCTTGTCCCCGTCATCCGTGTTGTAATTTTTAGCGCTACCATATGGACTCTACTGACGGATATAAGTTAGAACTATACGCTACTTTGTATTAGAAATGGAAACAGTAGAGGGTGCATGTGCATGTACGAGACAATCAGCCCCACAACAAGAGGAAAAAGAAAACTAAGGAACTTATTGACTACAACAGGGGTCGGGAACCTTTTTGGCTAGGAGAGCCATACAAGCCAAATATTTGAAAAGGTATTTCCATGAGAGCCATCTAATATTTTTTACAACTAAATGCGTGCATTTTTTAAGTAGGACCAACATTTTTAGAGTGTAATAAGTCTGTGATTCTTTTTAATAACATTGTTATTCTGAAGTTAACGAGCCATAAATAAAATACTTCTTACCATTAATGCGACTTATTGTAAAGGTGCAGTAGAAACTGGATGGATGGATTAAAATGCATGAGAATGTTTTATATTTTGAACGTTATTTTTGACACTGTGATTACCAGCGGAATTATTCATTACTTACCATGTTAAGCAATGTCAGCTAAGATTTATCTGAGAGCCAGATGCAGTCATCAAACGAGCCACATCTGGCTCTAGAGCCATAGGTTCCCTACACCTGGACTACAATGTCGGGCTACTATCGTGGAGCTCTTCAGGTAAAATTTAACCATGTATGAAGAAATCCACTGATGTCACCAAATGGACAAATGTCACAAACTGGGCCAATTCCAAAAGAGTCGTTTAGAGGAAGTGTGAACGACGGTAAGATTGTCAGATTGAGGTCTAATGATGCAACATGTCCATACAGCTCGCCTGAATAGCATGTTAGCATCGCAGTCATGCACTGACCAAATATGCCTGATTAGCACTCCAACATGTCAATAACATCAACAAAGCACACCTTTGTGCATTCACGCACAGCATAAAACTTTTGGTGGACAAAATGAGTCAAAGAAGGAGTGGCAGATTTTATATGTAAATATCATGAACCGCCAAAATCAATAGGACAAAACGATGTTCACCAAATACTCTCATCAGTGAAGCAAACACACAAACATATTAAACAGTGGGCTTTCTAACAAAAGGGAAGGTTTGTGACACGTTTGTCCTCAAAATAAAAAACATTCTAAAACGGAGGCGGTATAGCTCGGTTGGTAGAGCGGACGTGCCAGCAACTTAAGGGTTGCAGGTTCGATCCCCGGTTCTGCCATCCTAGTCACTGCCGTTGTGTCCTTGGGCAAGACACTTTACCCACCTGCCCACACTGGTTTGAATGTAGATATTGGGTTTCACTATGTAAAGCACTTTGAGTCACTAGAGAAAAAGTGCTATATAAATATGTTTGACTTTCACTTTCAAAACAAAAAAATTATTTCCCCCCCATCTGTTGACCTGTTCATGCCTTACGTAAATTTCACACTGCAATTGTGGAATTTCCCCAAATTGGGTCAAAGTCGATCCTGTCCGAAAATCTATGCCTACTTTTAAATAATGATTTTTCCTTTCATTAATTCCATTTGGAAGACAATATTAAAAGTATCAAGATAACTTTCAGCAAAATCATGGTACTAAAATAATAGAAGAAACAATTAAAAGGAGGTAGGCAAGAAATGTGCCAAACCTACTTACAATATAACAGACTGTGATTACACCTGCGATGAGGTGGTGACTTGTCCAGGGTGTACTCCGCCTTCCGCCTGAATGCAGCTGAGATAGGCTCCAGCATCCCTGGCCACCCCGAAAGGGACAAGCGGTAGGAAATGGATGGATTGATGTTTTTTGTTATAGTCTGAAGGGCATAGAGCTCCTCCACCTCTGGCTGAGAACTTGACCTTATGTCTGAATAAGTGTTTCCACTGGGCATTGATGTCAGGACATAGCCTGCACCTGCAAACAAAGACATTTATAAAGTTAAAGTAAAAGTACCAATGATTGTCACACACACACTAGGTGTGGTGAAATTATTCTCTGCATTTGACCCATCACCCTTGATCACCCCTTGGGAGCTGAAGGGAGCAGTGAGAAGCAGCGGTGGCTGCGCCCGGGAATCATTTTGGTGATTTAACCCCCACTTCCAACCATTGATGCTGAGTGCCAAGCAGGGAGGTAATGGGTCCCATTTTTTATAGTCTTTGGTATGACTCGGCCGGGGTTTGAACTCACAACCTACTGATCTCAGGGCGGACACTCTAACCACTGCGTCAGAAAAGATCAAATTTACCATTGGTGCCCATTAAAGTAGACTCTAATGCAGGGGTGTCAAACTCAAATACAGAGTGGGCCAAAATTTAAAACTGAACAAAGGTTGAACTAATTAACCTTTTAATAGGGACCCAAACAAGTTTTGCATTGAACATTGAACAAGCAAGGCTTATATAAAGTAACTTTATAGTGACATGCAAAATCGAGCTTCAAATAGTACTAATAATAATTAAAAAATATCAATGGCTTTTCAAATAAAATGTATATACAAATCTAATGCCTCTTTTCTATTTGCAGCCTTCTGAGGTAAATATCAAAATATATTGTAGCGTCCCCAAATTAGTTAGTGCTGCAAGGGGTTCTGGGTATTTTTTTTGCTGTGTTTATGTTATGTTACTGTGCAGATGTTCTCCCGAAATGTGTTTGTCATTCTTGTTTGGTGTGAGTTTACAGTGTGGCGCATATTTGTAACAGTTGTAAAGTTGTTTATACGGCCACCCTCAGTGTGACCTGTATGGCTGTTGACCAAGTATGCATTGCATTCACTTATGTGTGTGGGCCTGCACGCTGTTTGTATGGAGGAAATGCGGACGGGACGACAGGTTGTAGAGAATGCGAAAGGCAGTGCCTTTAAGGCACGCTCTCAATATTGTTGTCCAGGTGAATATCTGGAGAATGCTTGCCCCGGGCGCTGAACTTCGGGAGGATTGGCAAGTGTGAGAAAATGCGGTGTTACAGCGGCACCGCTGCTGTGTAATAACGGCGGGCCAGCTTCAATGTTAAATTGATATTGCCTCAAGGGCCAAATTAAAATACACGGCGGGCCAAATTTGGCCCGCGGGCCAGAGTTTGACACCCATGCTCTAATGTGATAAACTTCTCAATCAATCATTGAAAGTCAAGTCAATGTCGACTCGTCACTTTTGACGTCATTCATATTCGACCAGTCGTAAATAAAAACACCAAAGGAGGGAATGCTTTTGCAACAATGTTTATTCGCCGCCAACAATATTTTCAGTGTATTCTCTTAAAGATTTCAGCAGCTTTAATAATTTTTTTTTTTGTTGGTACTTCAAGACAATTCCTAGAATCTCCATTCGCAGCAGAGGCCACAGAACCCACTCCTTCCACAGCAGTCACAGCAAAAGCGGCACGTTTGTGAGTCGCTATCGTGTTTCGGTCCGTTGTTCCTGCTTCGGTCCCCCATCTGCTTCAACGTTTAAAGCCATGAGCGAAACTGTACACTGTCACTCATCCTGCTTGATTTATTCTCTTATCATACCTCCAATTCGTGAAAATTTGTCAGTGCATCAGTCGGATCCTTGTTCTGGTCCTATTAATGAAATATCAATCAATCAATCAATGTTTACTTATATAGGCCTAAATCACTAGTGTCTCAAAGGGCTGCACAAACCACTACGACATCCTCGGTAGGCCCACATAAGGGCAAGGAAAACTCACACCCAGTGGGACATCGGTGACAATAATGACCCAGTGGGACGTCGGTGACAATGATGACTATGAGAACATGATACTGTGATACTGATGATACTGATGACTATGAGAACATATGAGAACATGATACTGTGAAAGATCAATCCATAATGGATCCAACACAGTCGCGAGAGCAGATAGCACAAAAATACTCAATACAGTACAAGTCAAAAGGTACACGCCCATCAACCAGTTTTGACCGGTCATGGTCACTGACAAGCTCTATCCCTGTTTGCACTTGAATTTATGTCTGTTCTCTCTTTCCTATCTAAGTTTAGGCCCATACTTACTTTATATTTAACAACTGACCACAAGTGTGACCGCCTAATTGCTAGCAAAGTCACAATATAAAATATTCCCTCTGCTAATCCAGTCATTTGGCCTGCAAGAAACAACATCCTGGCCCACAAGTATCCTCATGTTTGCATTATAATAAATAGATATTCAAATGTGTTTGCACTGCAAATTATTTTTCGACCTCCTGTCCATCTAATTTGTTCTTTTGAAGAATTTTACAAGAGTGTGTTTGTCCGTGCGTGACTGTGGCCAAAATGCATAATGCAGGAATAACATCCAATGGGAGACCGTTGTAATTAGTCCAGTACATGTTTTTACTTTTGTAAAGTAGGTCCTATTTCACGTTTGTGAATGAAGTCATAAGCACAAGGTTGCAGAGCAATGATGACGTCGTACTATGAATTCTGTAAAAACCGGTGTGGAAGGTCTCTGTCCCAGATCCCCCGTTGATTGGCTGGAAGTACCACACTCTGTCTCAGTGGTTTACATCAAACCGCATGAGTCCAGTTCTCTCCAGCTTGTCCAACGTATCTCGCCGTGTGTGTCTCTGTCTCTCCGTCACTCTCATCATTTGTTCCCCTCAACGCTGCTGATAAAGGGAACAGGTGATTAGATAACTCATTCCAGCTGAGGTATCTGCTCACTTGTCTGCTGCTTCGTGGCCGGCCCCTGCACACACCCCGCCCGCAGGGAACGCGTAGGCCACGCCCCTCTCCACAACCAGCATAGTGATTACGACAGCTATTTACTCCGACGTTTAGAACATTTCACACTTCCTTGTAGTCTGGAGCGCAGTGTCTTTCAGATTACGTTCATGGGTGACAAATGTCTGTCCCAGTCAAGACAAGACAGGGAAACGGAAGTCATGGTCCACAATAGTGTTACGTTCTGGTGTATATCTTGACCACAGGATGCAGAGAAGGCAGGCAAGTGCACGATGAAGTCCCGAAGACAGGGCTGGCATAATAAGCATCCTGATTGGCAATTCGGGACACGTGAATTGGTCCAATCTGATCTTTTTAGTGGCCGTTCTGTAACGGTACAGTGGAGAAGGAGACGGCACGAAGACTTAGCTGGAAGAGTATTTATTAATACAAAGGAATTATGTGTGCAACTATTCCAAATACAGTATGTGTGGAGAGAATATGTGAAGCGATTATATGTTGAGAGTTACTGGAAGGTGTTGGAGGTGCGTGTTGAGACAAGTGCGGAAGTCCAGAAAGGGCAAGGCAGGCTCAGAGGTCCGGGGACAGGAAATCAATCAATCAATCAATCAATGTTTATTTATATAGCCCTAAATCACAAATGTCTCAAAGGACTGCACAAACCACTACGACTACGACATCCTCGGAAAAACCCACATAAGGGCAAGGAAAACTCACACCCAGTGGGACGTCGCTGACAATGATGACTATGAGAACCTTGGAGAGGACCACGAATGTGGGCAACCCCGCCCCCAGGGGACCGAAAGCAATGGATGTCGAGCGGGTCTAACATGATACTGTGAAAGTTCAATCCATAGTGGATCCAACACAGCCGCGAGAGTTCAGTTCAAAGCGGATCCAAAACAGCAGCGAGAGTCCCGTCCACAGGAAACCATCCCAAGCGGAGTCGGATCAGCAGCGTAGAGATGTCCCCAACCGATACACAGGCGAGCGGTCCATCCTGGGTCCCGACGAGCGGTCCATCCTGGCAAGTGGTCAGGAGATGGACCGAGGCATCGAGATCTGGGAAGGCAGCACAGAGTCCAGAGGGGATCCGGGGAGACGAGACACACAGCTCGAAACCAGGGAATGACGTGAGGCTGCAGGATGACGACACAGGACAAGACATGGTGAACACAGAGAGCAAGAAAGCACATAGGCGAGGAGAGCTGGAGGCGTGTGAGGCTTACTCTACAGGTACAAGTACTTACGTTCTGGTACTGGAACACAGGACACGCTGCCTTAAGAAGGGAGTGGAGTCCTTGTTCCAGCGTCAGGTGTGATGATTGTCGATTGAGTGCAGCTTCGTAGAGGCACGGCCGAAGCAGGAGGGGAACGCCCGCGGACAGCTGAATGTGCGGAGGCAGAAGCTTGAGCCGTAACACGTGCACATTTTAATAAAAATGTAATTTTTAATGTGAATGCAATCCGACCCGCATGCGGACAGGACCACATTGCAGGGTTCATGGAAGTAAATGTGGCTTCCACTCTAATCGATCTCAGTACAGGCGAATTTGTGGCAATTTAAAGGATTTCGCGCAATCAAAGTCAACATTTTCTGTACCAAATTATTGCGCGGAGGAGATTAATAAAGAAGAGGACTGTTATTTTGGCTCTGGTAGTTTTACGGTCAATGTGAGCTTGAATAGCGTGTCTATAGGCAAGCAGTCGCAGACAAGAGTGGTAGAACGTTCCCGAGAGTTTCTAAAACAAATTATTTTCACCTATTTTCTGCTGCGTTTTCCAACTTGTCTATTTTGGCAAGTAATTATGACGCTTATTGCTTTTTGACGCATTGGATAATTGCAGCCTGAGTGCGGGAGTGTTCACATGGAGGACGTAACACATATACCGTATTTCCTTGAATTGCCGCAGGGCATATAGTATGCGCCTGCCTTGAATTACTGCCGGGCCAAAATAATTAGCGAATGCTTAGATTACCGCCTGGTCAAACTCGTGACGTCACGAGTGACACTTCCCCTGTCATCATTTTCAAAATGGAGGAGGCTGATTTCAATACCGGTAATTTGAAATCGCATAAAGGGAAGAACATTAAGAGCTATCCAGTAGGATTTAAGGTCCAAGCTTACATCACACTCAAATTTTTACTGCATACCTTTGGTAAGTGCTGGGGTGAGAAGAGGTTTTAAAATATGTAGCGCATGCTTACTTTTACCGCATGCCTTTGGTAAGCGCAGGTGTGAGAAGAGGTTTTAAATTAATTAGCGCCCCGGCGGCAATTCAAAGAAATACGTGTAAACTGCTTCCTGCCGCCATCGTGTGGGTTGCGTGTACCAAACAGGAACGACATGGCTTCGCACAGGTTTGACTCTTTATTTTTCAATAAGTCGCTCGCAGTGTCGGTCCTTTTCAGTCGCCGCGTCTTTCCTGTGCTGGTCTCGGTCGCTCCGTGGCTCTCCGTGGTTCTCACTCGTCTGATCGCTCGTCCGGTTGACTCCTGCTACTTCCGCCCCGAGTGTTCCTCCTTCGCCCCTTTTATGCTGCAGCAGAAGATGATGGGATTGAGAACAGGTGTGTAATTTACGCACCTGACTGGGCTGGCTGCATCATCGCTCCGAGTGCGCCCCGCCTCTCCTCTCTGCTGCATGCTCCGCCTCCTGGCCTCCATCTTGGGTAGGACAGCCATATTTCCTACCCCGCAGTCGGCTCATCGGCTCATTGGCTCAGTCTCTCTACAATACGGTCTATCCGATTTATATCCACATACAAAAGAGGCCTTGGTGGGATATGAAAAGTTCCGAATTGCACTGTTCACACATTGACATGAAAAAAGTCCCATACAGTTTGCATACGTGCAAATAAATCGGAATTGACCTGCAGTGTGAACAAGGCCAGAGAGCATTGGCCAGGATATATATTACAAACTACAAGAAACTAATGAAAACTGTCATATGAGATCATGACAAATATGGTCCTATGCCCAAAGTATTTCATGTAAAAATACAGCATCTCAATTTCCTTAAAAGTAAAGTAATACTGTATACAAAAAAATAACTATTGCTTACTCACTAGCATATAATGTTATGGTTGCACAATGGAAACATTTAGTCCCATATCTGCTCAGGAGGATTTATTTGGCTGAAATTCTCAATGTCCATTTATTATTGGTCAAAATTATGCAAACATGAGATCACCGCCGATTTAGCTCAGCTGTGTTCTTCTAACACGCAAGTGTTACACCATGGGGGCCAAATTATATATTTTGTCAACTGGATATTGGGAATTGCCTTGTCAACCCAAAACAGTATGGAGTCACAGTAAATTAGTGTTTGCATGCCTTGCCAGGACTGGCTCAGGATCCATTGGGAACCCGCTATACCGCACGGTGGGAGAGAGAGAGAACCACAGAAGATACTGAACCAGTGGCGAAAGGAAGCTTACTGTCAGCGAGTGTCTGCAAAACCCAGACTTCACCCTCTGACAACTTGGAAATATCCATTTTAATAAGGTGGAAAAGTGGAGTTGGCCAGACGTCCTCATTCCTCCCATGGAAACTCATCTGCCCTGGTGTGAGGCGACACCCTCAGTGACTTTTAACTAAAGGCTTGAGTGTAGACCGTGGATGAGTACGGCCCACAGACTGAATCCGCAATTTGGTCCTCTGGTTGCTTTGAAAATGACTTAACTTCAAATCCACTTTGAGGGAGCTCATCCGTAAACTACAGGTTGTTTCTTGGGTGCTATAAATCTGCTGACTCGTCCTTCATGGTTGTTTATTGTATGTCGGACCATCCCATATTAAATCTTATTTTCCTTCTCTTTGGACTACATTTTGGAGCTTGTCTGAAAACCACTGATGTAAAATCGCATATCACTTGAGCTAAATAGTGTGTGCAAACTATAAAATTGTGGGTGCTATTAGTGAACGTGTTGCGGGTGATCCACTAAGGCAGTGGTTCTCAACCTTTTTTCAGTGATGTACCCCCTGTGAACATGTTTTTAATTCAAGTACCCCCTAATCAGAGCAAAGCATTTTTGGTTGGAAAAAAAGAGATAAAGAAGTAAAATACAGCACTATGTCATCATTTTCTGATTTATTAAATTGTATAACAGTGCAAAATATTTCTCATTTGTAGTGGTCTTTCTTGAACTATTTGGAAAAAAAATATATAAAAATAACTAAAAACGTGTTAAAAAATAAACATGTGATTCAATTATAAATAAGGATTTCTACACATAGAAGCAATCATCAACTCAAACTGCCCTCTTTGGGGATTGTAATAGAGATCCATCTGGATTCATGAACTTAATTCGAAACATTTCTTCACAAAAAAAGAAATCTTTAACATCAATATTTATGGAACATGTCCACAGAAAAATCTGGCTGTCAACACTGAATATTGCATTGTTGCATTTCTTTTCATAGTTTATGAACTTACATTCACATTTTGTTGAAGTATTATCTAGTAAATATATTTACAAAGGATTTTTAAATCGTTGCTATTTTTAGAATATTTTTAAAAAATCTCACGTACCCCTTGGCATACCTTCAAGTACCCCCAGGGGTACGCGTGCCCCCATTTGAGAACCACTGCACTAAGGCTGCATGCACAATTGATAACAAGTGCAAAAGTGGCACAGACCACTCAGTTTATAAAATGATTTTGCATGTAGACACTCATTTCCTGGCATCATGGTATTGTGTTATACTGTGGAACATCCAGCACACAAAAGAGTGACCTAGACCAGTGTTTTTCAACCACTCTGCTGCGGCACACTAGTGTACCGTGAGATATTGTCTGGTGTGCCGTGGGAGATTATGTAATTTTACCTAATTGGGTTAAAAATATTTTTTGTAAACCAGTAATTATAATCCGCAAATGTGCCATTGTTGAGTGTCGGTGCTGTCTAGAGCTCGGCAGAGTAACCGTGTAATACTCTTCCATATCAGTAGATGGCAGCATGTAGCTAACTGTTTTGTAGAAGTCGGGAACGATGACAATAGTTTGCAGGTAAAAAGGTATCTAACGCTTAAAGCAAAAATAAACAAAAGGCGAGTGCAGCTAAGAAAAGGCATCGAAGCTTAGGAATGGTGATGCAAAACGAAGCTAAAACCGAACTGGCTGCAAAGTAAATAAAAACAGAATGCTGGACAACAGCAAAGACTTACAGCGTGTGGAGCAGACGGCGTCCATAAAGTACATCCGTACATGACATGACAATCAACACCAAAATAGGAGTGCAAGACAAAAACTAAAACACTACACACATGAAAACACCAACAAACTCAAAATAAGTCACGGTATAATGGGTATAATGTGACAGGTCGTGACAGTACACCTACTTTGAGACAAGAGCTATGTGATGCATGGTTGGTTATGGTTTGAATTCATATCAAACAATTGCGAGAACGACTTTTTTATGTCAATATCGGCTGCTGAGTTCAATTTTTTTAATTTTTTCTGCTGGTGGTGTGCCTGGGGATTTTTTTAAATGAAAAAACTGTGCCTTGGCTCAGAAAAGTTTGAATAACACTGATCTGGACAACAGAACCTATTTTTAGCAAGGTGGAGGTGCACACTGGGAGAATAACTGCGATGGTGAGCAAGAATGATCCTGATGCGATAAAATGCATATTGCGAGAAATTGTATGATGTATTCATATTTATATATCTCCTATATGAAAATATTATTTTTTATTTTATAAAAAAAACGCCAGCATTTTGCTGGCTTCAATTAGCCGTTAAAGCCTGAACCACTAAAAAATTGAAAGAAAAATACACATCTCTAAAACTGGAGCTTTTATAGGTCTTTCTGAACAAATAAACAAAAATATTTGCAAATATCAATTTCATTGTATGATTTGACATAGCCGGTCAAAATTTTCAAATATTTTCTTTTAGTAAACCAAAATCTAATGTTATATTAAGAATTATCTTTCATGTTGTTGGTTTCAAAGATAAAGGTACCTTACCCACTATTTATTAACTAATGTAAGTGTGGCCCTCACTAGCTTTTAGTAGTTGCTCAGCTTTGCGTGTTTTAGTAAACACAAACCTTAATTACAAAAAGCCCATTTTGTTCATTTAGGAAGGCCCGAATTTATTGATAGGCTCCCTGAAATATCGTGACCCCAAGACATCATGTCGCTTGACATTGTCATCCTTTTGCACAGCTGCAGCTGATTGATCAATATCCTCTGTCAACATGTGTGTTGTCTTTCACAACAGAGGCAATACCCATGTTTTGCAATATAGTCAAAAGGGCAACCAAAAGTTTAGGGGAAATAATGTTCTGTTGAGTCAGTCTCAATTCAAACGCTGTATTCAAAATAAACGTATATTAAGTTTGATAATAGTTTATCGTTTTTTTCCCCCGGCATAATTATTTAATCACAAAAGCTTCGCTCATTGTCGGTTAACTTGAATTTAAATGTTTTTTTAAACGATCCATTTAAGGGAGCCACTGACTTTTTTTTTATGATTTTGATTATAATGGGGTCTTATTTAAAACACATGGATGCCCTAATATTCAGCAGCTGCACAGCTCTGCCTTTGGGGCATTCTTTGTTCGACGTGGAGGAGGGGGAAAAAAGGGCGAAAGGAAAAAGAACAACTTCCACATGCTAACATTTACACTGTGATTTCTTTTAATTGCACTCTACTTTTTAATTTACCCTGGACTCCTGCTTTTAAAAGTGGGACTGGAGGTATTTTATTGAAATGCTCCTGATCGCTATGGCCTTTTAGCCTGGCTGTTTCCTGCACGACAACTGTTAGTATTCCCTCCGTTCACTGTGTCAAACATGCCACACAACATGCATCGGGTGAGCTTCCTCTGAATCCCCTCTTCAAAGGACTTGAATAAATTTGCGTTCTTTGTATTGTATCGGGTGAATGACAAAGTCAAAAGGATTGGAAGTGGGGTTGAACTGGAAACGCCAAAGGTAACTAATAGATCTTGCTTTTGAACGGGTCAGAAAAGAATGTTAAACAGAGCCTAATCCGAGCAGCCCGAGGCTAAGTGTAATATTTAGTTAAACACTTCCAGTCATTATAAAGCAACTGTCAAAGCAGTAAAGGTTTATACAGGGTTTAGCCACTTATTTGAGCCTTTGCAGCATCTTGCATTATCAGACTATGAAGATTTTGCACTTGTCTTAATCAAACAAAACGACTTGAGAGCAACAAGTAACATTTTTTGTTTTAACGTAAGACCCTTATAGAGAAAAGTTAAAGTACCAGTCAGAAAAATATAAATTCAATCAATGTTTATTTATATAGCCCCAAATCACAAATGTCTCAAAGGACTGCACAAATCATTACGACTACAACATCCTCGGAAGAACCCACAAAAGGGCAAGGAAAACTCACACCCAGTGGGCAGGGAGAATTCACATCCAGTGGGACGCCAGTGACAATGCTGACTATGAGAAACCTTGGAGAGGACCTCAGATGTGGGCAACCCCCCCACTCTAGGGGACCGAAAGCAATGGATGTCGAGCGGGTCTAACATGATACTGTGAAAGTTCAATCAAAATTCAGTCCAAGCCTGGGCCCCTGGAGAAGGGGTCCACATTGACGCCAAGGGGGGGGTAAAAAAACTGCATGGCCATAGCACACATAAACATGTGTGTTAGAGGGAAACATCAACCATCAAAGAACAAATAGGACATTAAAGACATTAAAAGAGCAGAGCTGACGCAAACAGCCACTTCTACACACGGCCACAAAAGTAAAACAACAACAAAAAAAACACATACACTGCGGTGGCCTCTGCTGGGGTGAGAGGAGCATAGACAGAGACAGGAGCAGACCCAACAAAGCAACCAATAGACTCCACCCTCAGCCGCCCACCAGCTCTCGGCCAGTGTCCAGTCTGCATGGATGAGCGAACATACGTCCAAGAAGACCAAGGTGTCCGATACCTGCTCATTCAGCCAAGACGTTGTGAAGCTTGTCCGTCCCGGCGCTCAGCGCCAGCTCCGCAGCCCTGTCTCTTCATCCGCATCTACTCCAGTCCCTCCAAACGGACTCTGGTGTGGCAGAGACCAAGCAGCTGGTTTCCATGGCCAAAAGGTTCCCGGCAGGCAGGCAGATCCAGAAGTTTAGAAAAAAACACCGCAGAAGTCACAAAAGTGAGACCCCTTGTCACACAGTCCCAAAAGATCCTGAACCAAAAGGCAAAAAAAAAAAAACATGAAAACAAGAGGGAAACATCAGTGACACAAAAGATGATACAAAAGCATAGAGCTCCTGCCACCAGCAGCCACTACAGGCTTCATCCCAAATCATGCTATTTTCATGCAGAATTGGAAAGAATTATCAAAATTGCAGGTTGTTGCAATACAACTAAAAAAGCAGCCGGCCTGCAATAATTTCCAAATTATGGGAATATGAAGAAAGTATAGACCTTTCTATACAAATTTACAAAATGGGACGGGCCAAACAAGAGTAGTGAAATTACAGCAATCAAATTAATGGTCCTGATTTCGAAAAGATGGCTCATGTAAAATGCTATCCAAAAAATTTGAAGCTCCTTTAAGGGAGAAAGAGAGTCGGAACCTACGGAAAAACAGAGCAGACCAGGAATCTTATGTGTTAAGCCTGCCTAAACCTGGTGTACGCACTTTTTCACGGCAAAGTTGAGATGTATCAAGAGTGACCTGAATGTGGAAATGTGCGGTGCCTCATGCCAACTTCATGGCTGACGTACAGTACGCACATTTCTACATGAACTGGATACTTACACACACAGGTGGTCGTTCGGGCTTTGTCAGTATTTCATTTTAACAATGTAAAAGACTGAGGCAAAGACACAAAATTCACTTATTCGCCAATGCATTTAATCATTCATATTCATATTTGTGAGGATGTCTATTCATTTAACTAGGCAGCCATATACGACCCGTTGCTGTCACAATGGGTTCTTGCAACTCAGCTTGTCCAGTTGGGTTGACAGCTGCACCAGTCGGAGGTTGCAACACGATGGTACATGGTGGAGAAAAGGCCTGATTTTGTGTCACCGCAAGTAGCTTCCCTCTACAAACAAAAAGCGTGCACGTGGGTGGATAACAAACTAAGGGAGCTAGCATGGGAGCATAGAAAATAAAAAGCAACTTAGCATAGAAGCTAGCAATAATCGAGCAGGAAACAGAAGTCGTACATGTAATATAAAAACCAACTTGGACGCAGGAAACAAAAGGCAGTAAGCTAAAAACCGCAATCAAACATAGCTTACCGCAACGCTGCATAGACAAGACAATATACGACACGACAGGTAGCAACGACAGGAGCGACATCGACATGACAATAATCCAGCACTGACTGGCAGACAAAAGCAGGTACAAATAGTAGAGGGCTGATTTACACCAGGTGCGGCCAGGTACCAATCAGCCGCAGCTGAGGAGAAACAGCGCACAGGGAAAAAAGCAGGAAACAGACAAAATAAGAGCGCTGACAGGAACTAAAAACAGGAAATACTAAATACACACAGAGGAAAAACTGTAACACAAACAAACTGTCAGGGTTCTTGCAACTCAGGTTGGCCAGTTGGGTTGACAGCTGCACCAGTCAGAGGTGGAGAAAAGGCTTGATTTTGTGTCACCGCATGTAGCTTCCCTCTATTGTAATAATAAATTGAGTAATCAAACAAGAGTCAAAGTCTTTCGTATCCTTTTTTATATACTGGCATGTTTAAATTTAAAATATTTCAAACTAAAAATTACATAGCTTTAACATGAAACTCTAATCTGGCTGTTAGCAGGCAACTGTATGAACATGTTATGTTTTAAGTTACACAAATTATATTTATCTGCGATGAGGGGGCGACTTGTCCAGGGTGTACTCCCCCTTCCGCCTGATTGTAGCTGAGATAGGCACCAGCGGTAGAAAATGGATGGATGGATGGAAATTATATTTATATTGGGGGCAATGAGAGTCACCCATATGTGCTTCCACGGGTTGAGCACTACTTTATCTCACGTTTCCTTGCCTGTTTTTGCCACATCAATCTTCTTCTTCAATTCTTTCTGAAGTGGTCCCACTTATTTATTTTTTGTTCCTGTTTACGGTTCCCTGACTCCACAACATTGAGATCCTCGCACACTTCATTCCACTCAATCCTCTTTTAATCGCTGGAAACAGCAAAAATCAGTCTGCCAAAGAGTAGATTTTGGCCCATCTTTACTTCAGCAAGACGCAACTTCAACTTTTTGTCGGCGAAATGCTTCATTTTTCCCGTTATTTTTGTGTTTTCGAATTGAGCTGAGTGTGGGAACTCAGGCGCATGGCTAATTTAATGACAATTGCATATTTAAATTAGGGCATACCATACCACTTTAACATGTGCGCTCAAATCCACATTGATTAAGTTGTACAAAATGAATGTGATTGGATTAACTTATATATACATCGGAATTTTTGTGCATACAACATTTTCTGGATTTGAGCCTACACCATGTTTTAGTTAGAAATTTATGCAGGTCTTTACCCTGTCTGTACAGAAAGCCCCAGAATAACAAAATAAGGTATTATATTTTGCATCCTCTTCTACTGATGTATTTTTCAAGATGCTTGAGGAAATGCTGAAAGAGCACGATTGGAGCGAGATTGACCTCCCCTTCCATTGGGGGCTGATTGGTCTTCTTCAGCTCCATTCGTCGGGAGAAATCTAAATGCAAAGTTTCTAACTCGGAACTTGAATCAGAGCCGTGTTGCAAAGAAGCCAGTTTTGTACAAACTAGTGTAAAATTCAATGACTCATAATTCCAGATTCCTTTATATTTATTTTTTTCACATAGTGTTAAATGTATCAGTTTTGACATAATAATGGACTAAGTCGACAAAAACATGCACTTAGGTGATAAATAATAATAGGTCTACATGCCTTTATCCATTCTGTCTATCCAGGGAAATGGGCTCCAGTTCTGTAGATAATGTCACAAAAGGGTGCATCATTTTGAGTCTGGCGATGTAAAGGGGGAGTTTTAAGTCCAGTTAGTTATCTACCGATTACTCAAAAAATAATTGATATTATACAAAATGACTGTTATATTCATTTTAAGGGCTAAAATATACAAAAAAGGGAACTTGTTAGTAAAAATGTTTCAAGGGTGTGGTCACACCACACACAAAAAATGAAAATAAATGTCCTTGAAGAACCTTGGCGTGTAAAATCAATTGTTTGATTTTCCATTTGTGTACACATAAGGCCAAAGATCCAACAATGTAGAATATGTAACCAAATAGTTATGTGGTTGGACATGTCAATCAATTGAAACTTTTACTTGGATTTTTTTTTATGCTCACGCTTGTTATAATGCAGAGAGAACATTTAATAAAACTGACATTTCCAGGAATGTGTTAAACATGTGTCCAGACAGTTCTGCAGTAGTACTAAGAAATGTAGTCTCTATGTTGTTTTGAAGTCATCTTTCTTTTCAAACTTTGTACCCTTTGACATTAAGGAAGAGAACAGCCTCTTAGCAATGCCTTATCATTTAAAAAAAACAAGCAAATGCAGAACATTCGATGAACATTAAAATGATTCACATCATTTTGACAGTGTTGTCATCGGAACACTAAAGTGTGCTGGATAGAATTGAGAATTTTATGGGTTTTGTGGGTGAAATGTTGGAATGTGGACCAAATCAAGAAAATAAGTAGCTGGAGACAAAAGAACTGAGGGTTAGAAATTAGAATGAAAACAACGCTACAATTAGCAATAAGACACATGGGACACTCAAGGAATGATCACAATGAGGCATAGGCAAGAACAGAAAGGAACAAGTAACTCTTGTGGAGTAACTTTTTTACTGTAATTAAGACATTACCTACAATAATCAATAAATAATATTTAGGTATATATATATATTTATATATATATATATATCCTATGCCTCATTGTGATCATTCCTTGAGTGTCCCATGTGTCTTAATTGGATTATCCAGAGAATAGTGCTCGATACCGTGGAAGAGCGCAATATGTATGAGTGGGAAAAATCACAAGACTACTTCATCTCTACAGAACTGTTTCATGAGGGATTTCCCTCAATCTCCTGATGATTGAGGGAACCCCTCATGAAACAGTTCTGTAGAGATGAAGTAGTCTTGTGATTTTTCCCACACATACATATATATGTATATATATATATATATATATATATATATATATATATATATATATATATATGTATATATATATATATATATTGCCAAAAAAGTACTAGGCATCAAAACATCTCAAGACACTTTCTCAAACCAATCACACACTATTTTGGCTTCAAAATAAAAGCGCTATGCTATAGATCCGGTTTAACTATCCATTCATCCATCCATTTTCTACCGCTTATTCCCTTTCGGGTCAGCTACAATCGGGCGGAAGGCAGTGTACACCCTGGACAAGTCGCCACCTCATCGCAGGGCCAACACAGATAGACAGACAACATTCACACTCACATTCACACACTAGGGCCAATTTAGTGTTGCCAATCAACCTATCCCCAGGTGCATGTCTTTGGAAGTGGGAGGAAGCCGGAGTACCCGGAGGGAACCCACGCATTCACGGGGAGAACATGCAAACTCCACACAGAAAGATCCCAAGCCTGGATTTGAACCCAGGACTGCAGGAACTTCGTATTGTGAGGCAGACGCACTAACCCCTCTGCCACCGTGAAGCCCCCGGTTTAACTACTAATACAAAATAAAAATGTCTTACACATATATATATATATATATATATATATATATATATATATATATATACAACTTGTATCAAGAGTGTGCTAGTAGTGACTTTCAGTTGTGTGTACAACATGTTTGTGCTACACAATATGTGTGGAGTTAACTTCCTCCATAATGCTATACCATCATGACATACATTAGACTTGGTGGCAGTGAGGTGATTGCTATTTTCTGATGACTTGTAGCTCAGAATAAACACAAATGCCTGATTACAAGGCTCACATGAAAAGGTGAGTGTTTATGATCTCAGCAACCACTTTTGCCAAAGTGCTCACTTTAATCACAGCCATATCCTCTTTTTCTCACACTGCTGTTCAAAGCCTCCAATCAAACACACACACACACACACACACACACACACACACACACGCACACAAACACACACACACACACACACACACACACACATGCACACACGCTGATTTAGTGTTTACTTGCATTTATTGAGCCATGGCACGATCCCTGATGGTGCAAGAGGGCAGTGGACATTGGATGAATTCCTGGCATCCCGCATAAAAACCTAAACAGAACCATTCATGTGATTGACTCACTGACAGAGAAAAAGCTGAAAGTGGAAACAGTATTCATAGTCCATATTTTACAATAGAAAAATATCACGAAATGTCACAAAAAGGTCTAAACCAGTGGTCCCCAAACTACGGCCTGTGGACCAGATACGGCCTGCCAGTGACCAAAATCCGGCTCGCGGGTAGTACTAAGTAAAAAAAAAAAAAAAAAAAATTTGTATTATTGTTTTTTTAATCTGTTCTTTTTCACCCATCCATCAATCCATTTTCTACCGCTTGTTACTGAGTTTCCTAGGCAGATACGGCACGCCAGCATCCAAGATCCGGTCCTCGAGTAGTCCTGGCTAAAAAGTAATTAAAAATTGTATTTATTTATTTTTTTATTATAATTTTTTTTAATCTGTCCTTTTTCGCCCGTGCTACAATCCACTCTCTACCGCTTGTTACTGGGTCTCCTAGGCAGGTAAGGCACGCCAGCATCCAAAATCCGGCCAGCGGGTAATACTAAGTTAAAGAAACAATATATATATATTAGGGCTGGGCAACGATTAAAAATTTTAATCGAAGTTAATCGCACTATTTCTCCGATTAATCGCGATAACTGCATTGTATACGCAAAGCCCGATAATGAATTCAAAAGTAGTGTGTAGTGCACCTTTATTGGAATATTCTCCCACATGAACAAAAGCGCCAAAACATTTGTTGTGCAAACACAATTTAAATCTGTCCTTGTTAAACAGTAGCAGTTAAATAGCATATTTTATGAAAATCAACTCAAAAAATGTAAATACAAACATTTAAGCTATTGCCACTGCCAGGGTATTTAAGTTATCCTGTTTGTTATGGAAAATAAATATAATCTACATACAAATCTCTGAGCCACAATCATAACATCTGAACAGGCAATTTCTGAGGTAACAGCAGAAACATTTTTTTTATCAGGGATCTTATGTTTAAAAAACCTATATTATAGGGAGTGGGCTGTTTTAGGGAATTTTTGATCAAATTATCCGTAGTAGCAATATTAATAATGTTGTGTTTATTCTGCGTAGTGCACTTAAAATAATTATGACCATATCTAGGATTTGATATGATGGGAATTTTCCGATTGTTTGCTTGGTGCTTTGATAAACTTAACGCATATACATGGTACTATATTGTGATGTTATGAGCCAAGGAAAAAAAGAACTACCCTACCCAGCATGCAACAGGAGTGACGAGCATGCGCGGTAGCCCGGTATAGGTTGTGTGTCGCCATGACGGCATCTTGTATTTTGTGATATGCACGCTCTGAAAGCAAACGTTAAGAACTCAGCCAACACGCCTCGTCTGCATTATTCATAAATAGACAGACAACACACATACTCCGCTGCTTCACAAGCCGCTGGATGTAGCTGGCAAAGTATTCCCATGCTAGCTAGCCGGTCTAGCAAGCACGCGTTATTCAGTCCAAAACGTCCCGATCCATCCACATCCAGAATTGTTTGGCGGTCGTAAGTGATCCCGGAGTGACCACGCTGTAAGCCAGCCATGGAATTTGCAGAATTGTCCAGTATTTTTGCCAAATGTTCCATCTTTACCAAGAGCCCCTCGACGCCGAAGTACATCCGGGAGATGCCATCTTGTTAAGAAAAGGCGTTAACAAAATAAAAGCATGTAAACAACATACGCAAATGTGCGATAAAATAATTGTCGGCCTTAATAGATTGATGAGTTAACGCGTAATTAACGCATTAATTTGCCCACCCCTAATATATATATATATATATATATATATATATATATATATATATATATATATTTCTGTAATCTTTCCTTTTCCTCCCATCCATCAATTCATTTTCTACCGCATGTTACTGGGTCTCCTAGGCAGATAAAAAAAAGTAAAGATTAAAACTAATAATAATAATAATAATTAAAAAAAATATATAAATATTTACTTTTTTTAAATTTGTATTATTATTATTAGTTTTAATCTTTCCTTTTTCGCCCATCCATCAATTCATTTTTTACCGCTTGTTACTGGGTCTCCGAGGCAGATACGTCCCACCAGCGTCCAAAATCCGGCCCGCAGGTAGTACCAAGTAAAAAAAACAAAACAAAAAAAATTCAAAATTTTTTTTTATTATTATTTGTTTTAATCTGTCCTTTTCTGTCCTTTTTTCGCAGGTAGTCCCGATTAAAAAAAATAAAATAAAAGGTATTTATAAATTTTTTTTAATCTGTCCTTTTTCGCCCATCCTTCAATCCATTTTCTACCGCTTCTGACTGGGTCTCCTAGGTAGATACGGCATGCCAGCGTCCAAAATCGGCCCCGCGGGTAGTACCGACTAAAAAAAAAGAAAAAAACAAAAAAAAAAGGTATTTATTAATTTTTTTTCATTTGTCCTTTTTCGCCCCCCCATCAATCCATGTTCCACAGCTTGTTGTTGGGTCTCCTAGCCACTCAAGCAACTCATATTGTCTAAAACTGCATTGTCCCAGCGGTAACGGGACGTCATCACGCTTGTGCCACAAAGGCGGCAAGTGCGCAATCTTTCAGTCGGTTAGTGCCGAGGGGAAACAATGTCGAAATTGTTGGGGAAACATAAATTAGACTCAGAGTGTAGAGTTTTTAAACATCAGTGGACATATGACTTTTGTTCAATTTAAGGAAAAGACAGTTTTGATTGTATTTATATATATATATATATATATATATATATATATATATATAT
Organism: Nerophis ophidion; assembly: GCF_033978795.1. Lineage (NCBI taxonomy): Eukaryota > Metazoa > Chordata > Actinopteri > Syngnathiformes > Syngnathidae > Nerophis > Nerophis ophidion. The sequence goes on along the minus strand of NC_084621.1, from coordinate 60,211,633 downwards.
ACAAATTTTCTTTAACCCAATACGGCCCCCGGGTCAAAAAGTTTGGGGACCCCTGGTGTAAACAGTAGCACCTTAACCTGCATGTTCAATTGGTTACTGTCTCGCTGGTCGTCTTTTTTTAAATACGGCAGACTTCTGCATCACTGCACTAAAGTCGGGATAGGTCTCACGGTGCATGCCCAATCCCACATGTCATCTGCTGCTAGCGCCGCCGGCCCCTCCGCTGGAAACGCGCCGGGACACGCCCCCGCTCACTGTGCCTACAGCGCGACCACGCGCCTGCACGGCTGCAGACAGTAAGCAATCAACGCACCTGGTTATAATGAGGGCAGAAGGAATAAAGAACGTAGTTAACTCCAAGCATCCCCTCTCTGGCTTCCCTCTCTTCCTGTGCCTTCCCTGTTACCCCGTCTTATGTCTTTTGTGTTTCCCGAGCTGTGTGCCTCGACTCCCCACCGGATTCCAGACTGCTCTCCTTCCATCCTCAATCCCTGGTTGGACACGGACCTCGTTGTTTCTCTCCAGCCCCCGACCACTTGCCTGCCCACGGACTGCCTTCTTGCCACGTCCCTTTGGTCTGACGAAGGATTCATCCAAAAAGCACATACAACAAACTCTGGTAACATTCATATGGTTAATTCACATCGTCTTCCACCTGTCACTTAGAGTAGCATACACATCCCACCTAATCATCAAGTTTAATAAACCTATTGAACTGATTCCTGCCGTAATGTTGTCTCTTTCCCCCGCTGTATGTTACATTAGGGTTAAGAAAAACCCTCAGAAATTGTGTACAGTAGGGAAGGAATTACCTGGGGGGGAATTATTTTGCAATGCAGTCTGCTGAAAATAATGGAAAGCTTCACTGTAGATAACAACTGTTGCTGTGATCAAAGTTGTAATTGCCACTAAACATATTTTACAGCTGGGGTCCTTGAATGCTGTCCCTCTAGCTGTCGGTCCTGTCCCCCCCTCGGCGCACCTCGCTTATAGTCCCTCCCAGTCTCCTCCTCTCTGGCAGTGCACAAAATCGCACACGAGAGCTGTACATGCACACGCATAGGTTGTTGACAGTCTGAAGTTGCATTGAAGGATCCCCTAGTTTGTATTGTGTTGCAGACCATCGGTAACACACATCACCACGCAAACAAATATACATAAAATATATGGAACTTTAGATTACCTGTCTCGAAGGAAAACAGCCACTTGCATGTCTAAAGCTAGTCCGAGAATGGCCCGCAATGCCCTCAATCTTTGCTCTGGGTACCATTTCAAAAGTACCAATGCCAAACCTTATTAAAGTACATCCAAGCTGGTAAGCAACAATGTTGTCACACCTATTCCTATGGTCTGATCTAATTACCCTTCAATCTGTCAGAGTGAGTTGGTGACGAACCCCAAGATAAAGAGAAGGAGGGAGGCATTTAAAAGGAAAACATGATTTAAATTAAAACACTAAGACAAAAAAAACAACAAAGGGTACAAACAAAAAGTGTGCACGTGGGTGGATAACAAACTAAGGGAGCTAGCATGGGAGCTAGAAAATAAAAAGGAACTTAGCATGGAAGCTAGCAATAATCGAGCAGGAAACAGAAGTCGTACATGTAATATAAAAACAAACTTGGAAGCAGGGAACAAAAGGCAGTAAGCTAAAAACCGCAATCAACGCTGCATAGACAAGACAAGATTCGACACGACAGGTAACAACGACAAGAGCGACATCGACATGACAATAATCCAGCACTGACTGGAGGACAAAAACAGGTACAAATAGTAGCGGGCTGATTTACACCAGGTGTGGCCAGGTATCAATCAGCCGCAGCTGAGGAGAAACAGCGCACAGGGAAAAAAACAGGAAACAGACAAAATAAGAGCGCTGACAGGAACTAAAAACAGGAAATACTAAACACACACAGAGGAAAAACTAAAACACAAACAAACTGTCAGTGACAAGCCTGACACAATCCAGGGCAACAACAACAACAACAACAGCAGACAACAAATGTAAAACTTCCACCTGTATCAGGTTTTAACGACCACAATGTGACTCCTCTGGTGTATATGCAATATTCAGCAGCACCCATAATGGCTTCTTTTAGAGGGCACTCTACACACACACACACAAAACCTGCGGTTAAAAAAAAAAAGTTGATTTTCTCATTGTTATAGTTTGTCATCACTTATTTTCAGATTCACAAGAGCCAGCACGATCAAACATGTTCTAGGAGTCCATACTGTAGACAACCTTTTGTCTTATGGCATGGCTCACCACAGTAATTGAAACAATATGCAGCATTATCTACTCTCACTGTTACTGAACCATCACCACCGTTTTGAGATGTGAGGGTAAGGATTTGAGCCTGTTTCCCTACGCCTCTTGTACAGAATGCCTGCTGGTACAGTGGTACGGCAGCACCCTCTTGTGGCGGTAATGAATAATCACTAACCAGGACCTGGGGATGACAAAGCCTCAGCACAGTGGGAGTAAAGTTGTGTTGACTACAAACTTTTGGCATCAACTAAACAATCAGTTCAATAGAGAATGCGGCTGACATTTGCAGAAAAAAATCATACAAGCATCTAACCTGCATGATTAGATATGTACTGCTATTTTTTGGTCTCTCCATTTCTTCAACTGATGATGGGCTTGACTACAATTTGGTGGATTATGCTCAAAAAAAGGCCAAACCATGCACACACAGTCACTAGCAAAATAAGACGAGTTATCATGGTTGTGCATGTAAAACATTTTACATAAATTAGGGTTTTTGGCTTTTCAAAGATAGGATTAATATATCTGAAAACCAGAGGTGGGTAGTAACGCGCTACATTTACTCCGTTATATCTACTTGAGTAACTTTTGGGATAATTTGTACTTCTAAGAGTAGTTTTAATGCAACATACTTTTACTTTTACTTGAGTATTTTTATAGAGAAGAAACGCTACTTTTACTCGGCTCCATTTATCTACATTCAGCTCGCTACTCGCTACTGATTTTTATCAATCTGTTAATACACTTTTTATTTTGTTTTGGTTTTCTCAGACATACCTTCAAAGTAGGATCTATCGCATGCCTGCTTTTCACCAATCAAATGCAGTCACTGGTGACGTTTGACTCCGTTTTACCAATCAAACAGAGCCAGGCGGTCACATGATTAACTGCCCAAAAAGTTTCAGCGGCAAATAACAACAACAATGACAGAGACGACAACGAACGCAAACACCCCTGGCCTCACATAAAATCGATGTTCACGCTTCAGAAAACCAAAAAAACAGTTACAGTGGGGCAAAAAAATATTTAATCAGCCACCCATTGTGTAAGATCTCCTACTTAAAATGATGACAGAGGTCTGTCATTTTCATCACAGGTACACTTCAACTGTGAGAGACAGAATTTGAAAAAATAATCCAGGAATTCACATTGTAGGAATTTTAAAGAATTTATTTGTAAATTATGGTGGAAAATAAGTATTTGGTCAACCATTCAAAGCTCTCACTGATGGAAGAAGGTTTTGGCTCAAAATCTCACGATACATGGCCCCATTCATTCTTTCCTTAACAAGGATCAATTGTCCTGTCCCCTTAGCAGAAAAACAGCCCCAAAACATGATGTTTCCACCCCCAAGCTTCACAGTAGGTATGGTGTTCTTGGGATGCAACTCAGTATTCTTCTTCCTCCAAACACGACGACTTGAGTTTATACCAAAAAGTTCTATTTTGGTTTCATCTGAGCACATGACATTCTCCCATGTGCTGTGCTCCATTCTCCCATGTGCTCTCTATCAAACTTCAGACGGGCCTGGACATGCACTGGCTTAAGAATGGGGAACACGTCTGGTTGTGAAGGATTTGATTCCCTGTCGGCGTAGTGTATTACTGATGGTAACCTTTGTTACTTTGGCCCCAGCTCTCTGCAGGTCATTCACCAGGTCCCCCCGTGTGGTTCTGGGATTTTTGCTCACCGTTCTCATGATCATTTTGACCCCACGGGATGAGATCTTGCATGGAGCCCCAGATCGAGGGAGATTATCAGTGGTCTTGTATGTCTTCCATTTTCTGATAATTGCTCCCACGGTTGATTTTTTCACACCCAGCTGCTTGCCTACTGTAGATTAACTCTTCCCAGTCTGGTGCAGGTCTACAATTCTTTTTCGGTGTCCTTCAACAGCACTTTGGTCTTGGCCATAGTGGAGTTTGGAGTCTGACTGTTTGAGGCTGTGGACAGGTGTCTTTTATACAGATAACGAGTTTAAACAGGGTCCATTAGTACAGGTAATGAGTGGAGCACAGAAGAGCTTCTTAAAAAAGAAGTTACAGGTCTGTGAGAACCAGAGATTTTCCTTGTTTGAAGTGACGAAATACTTATTTCCACCATCATTTACAAATAAATTATTTGAAATTCCTACAATGTGAATTCCAGGATTTTTTTTTTCACATTCTGTCTCTCACAGTTGAAGTGTACCTATGATGAAAATTACAGACCTCTGTCATCATTTTAAGTGGGAGAACTTGCACAATCGGTGGCTGACTAAATAATTTTTTGCCCCACTGTATCTAAATGGCGGAAAATAAGTTTCAAACTTTACGAAAGTTCAGGGGCCCCCTGTGCATGGGGCAGTATCCGCATTTGTCTATGTGTGCACTGGGATTGACTGGAAACCCAACTGTACCCCACCTCTTGCCCATAGTCAGCTGGGATAGGCTCCAGTTTCCTCATGACATTCTGCACCATCAGCGGCAGAAAATCAGTGAGTTAAAACATTATGGGTTTTTTCATCTACTAAGGCTACAAACTAAACAAATGCAACTAATGTAATTAACTTTGTGTTGCGTGACCAAAACATTAAACAGCACATTTAGTAATTTAGTTGTGTTTCTAATGGAGTGGTTGCGGTTTGGATTAGCAAATTAAAAGTGTTGACAGAACTAATCCATTGGCACTTAATTTGGATGTAAGCACCTTAAAAGTAATACAGCTGGAAATTTGAAAATCAGAGCTAATACCTAGGCACTGCGGGACTTTGCCAACCAACATCCCTATTCATTTGATTTTGTAGTAGTGCAGAAACTACCGCATATTTGTGTAGTCGTGGAATATAAAAATAACAGTCTGCTGCTGAATTGTGAAATGCACATAAGAGGCTAGTGAAATTCAATCTTTGACCTTTTTGACGGAAAACCAACATTCCAGCCTTTACTGTGTCTAAAGCAGCTCCACTTTAGTGTAAATCTCTTTTGGTATTTAAGAAAAGTGCAAACATCATGATGATGAAAACATATGATAAGAAGAAAATTATTGTTTTTGTTTATTTTATTGTGTGTTAAATTGGGCCTTAATAGTAATTTGAGTTGAAGAACAGATGTGGTAGCTTTGTGGATAGGAGGCAGATATTATAGGTTTATATTTAGTTCTCCTCTTTTTCATTCGTGATTATTTTAATGCTATGTTTATTGTTTTTGTTTGATCCTTTATTGAATGAAATGAAAACAAAAAAAGAAGACGGAAGAGCAGGGTTGTGCATTTGAATTAGGATGATTCCGGTTCCTGCTTTCAATTCCAGTTCTCAACGATTCTCGATTCAGATTTTTTTCTAAAATGAGTGTCAAATATGTACTGTGAATTTTTCACAGGGCTATTTTCAAGCAGTTTTTTGAAGTTTATTTGGACAGGAGCACACTTTCACAAAATTGTCAGGGGAGGCAAGTGAAGCAATGCCTCACCTGCCACCAGGTGGCTTAACCATGAGATGTTCCAAAACAAAGTAATAAAATAAAATAAGTTTTAATATTTCTGTTTTGGTCTATGCTTTTATATGTGCTTTTGGCGTGGTTGCTGTATTTTTGATAATTTTCATGGTCCAAATCGCGGAAATTCCATGTTTCTTGATCAAAACAACGCAGCAGATGAGAAGTGAGGCAGGCACAGGCGGTGCCTCCACGGCTACACGCAGTGTGTATTGGGCGTGTGTGTGAGAGGGTGTGCATGCTTGTTGCCACGTGGAAAAGGCAGGCCATGAGACAGCATGTACCTCTGCCTCAAGGTAGTGGGCGATATACTGACATTTTAAAATGTTAACTATCCTGGGAGAATCGGAGCGTAAGACCCGGTTCCCGATAACCCGATGTTTGATGGCCAACCCTACATATGAACATCCATCCATTTCTTACCGCTTATCCCTTTTGGGGCCGCGAGGGGCACTGGTGCCTATCTCAGCTACAATCGGGCGGAAGGCGAAGTACACCCTGGACAAGTCGCCACCTCATCGCAGGGCCAACACAAATAGACAGACAACATTTACACTCACATTCACACACTAAGGACCATTTAGTGTTGCCAATCAAACTATCCCCAGGTGCATGTCTTTGGAGGTGGGAGGAAGCCAGAGTACCCGGAGGGAACCCACGCAGTCACAAGGAGGACATACTTTGATTGATTGATTGATACTTTTATTAGTAGATTGCACAGTTCAGTACATATTCCGTACAATTGACCACTAAATGGTAACACCCGAATAAGTTTTTCAACTTGTTTAAGTCGGGGTCCACGTTTAATCAATTCATGGTAAAACTCCACACAGAAAGATCCCGAGCCCGGGATTGAACCCAGGACTACTCAGGACCTTGGTATTGTGAGGCAGACGCACTAACCCCTCTCCCACCGTGCTGCCCTACATATGAACATATTAACATCAATAAATTAAAAAAATATTATAGTTTGTCTTTGGATTTTCTCATTCATACCCCGTCTTCCTCCCGAATGAGGCTGAGATAGGCTCCAGCACCCCCCGCGACCACAAAAAAGGGACAAGTGGTAGAAAATGCATGGATCCAGGTCATTGTAATCAGGTCATTGTAATCTATCGATCGCAACTGGACTGTCTGGTTTGTCTTAGAAGACGTTCCGACTCTCATCCTAGTAGGCTTCATCAGTTCATGCTAATAGACTTATTTATATTGGTCAGTTCTAGTCTTAGATTTGATTGGGTCGATCTAGTCTATTAGCTGCATATATGTTGCTTATATATTGTTTAAAAAAAAAAAAGTAATATAAGTGAACCATGTTTTAGATTTTATATATTTTGAACCTTGTTCTTGTTGTGATGGGGTAGGTTTATATAAGCGTTGCTTCAACCTACACCCTTTCGGCTCAATCATTGCACAAATGAGTGTTTTTGTTTTGTTTTGTTTTTTTCTTTTCTTGTTGTTGTTCTTTGTTTTATGTGAAGATTGCCGAAATAAAATACATTGATTGATAGCTGGTGCCAAAACCCAAACTATTTATCAAATATTTTGAGTTGCAAAAGGTGTGATAATCCTATGTTTCATGATGCCGAAAAAAAACCCGAAATTAAGCAACAGCATGGTAGCAGAACACAAACAGACTGAGAACCGTCAGAGCCATCCCTGAAAGTTATCAAAAGTTACAGCTCCTCAGAGTTCATTGAGAAATTTAAAGGCCTACTGAAACCCACTACTACCCACCACGCACTCTGATAGTTTATATATCAATGATGAAATATTAACATTGCAACACATGCCAATACGGCCTTTTTAGTTTACTAAATTGCAATTATAAATTTCCCGGAAGTTTTTTCTTGAAAACGCCACGTAATGATGACGTGTACGCTTGACGTCACTGGCTGTTAGGGAATATAAGCGCTGCGCACACACACACACAGCTAAAAGTCGTCTGCTTTAACCGCATAATTACACAGTATTTTGGAGATCTGTGTTGCTGAATCCTTTGCAATTTGTTTAATTAATATTGGAGAAGTCAAAGTAGAAAGATGGAGTTGGGAAGATTTAGCCTTTGGCCACACAAACACACGGTGATTCCTTGTTTAAAATTCACAGAGGTGAAACTTTACTATGGATCACAGCGAACATGGATCCCAACCGAATGTCAACCAGCAGGTTTTGGTGAGAAAATTGTGGCAAAAAGTCGCTTCTTACCGGGTATCAGTTGAGCTTGTGCCGACCATACAACTGCCGTCGACTTCCCTACGCGTCAACACACCCGTGGATGTACATCTCCGACTGTCAGGTACTGTTAAACTCACTAAAACACTAGCAACACAATAGAACGATAAGGGATTTCCCTGAATTATCCTAGTAAATGTGTCTAAAAACATCAGAATCCGTCCCAATGCAATCGCGTTTTTTTGTTTTTTTCTAGTCCATCGCTATCAATATCATCAAACATGAATCTTTCATCCTCGCTCAAATTAATGGGGGAATTGTCGTTTTCTCGGTCTGAATAGCTGTTTTTGTTGGAGGCTACCATTAAAAATAATGTGAATATGTGCCCTCAACATGTGACGTCATCATCTGCGACTTCCGGTAGAGGCAGGGCTTTTCTCTTAGCACCGAAAGTTGCGAACTTTATGGTGGATGTTCTCTACTGAATCCTTTCAGCAAAAATACGGCAATATCGCGAAATGATCAAGTATGACACATAGAATGGACCTGCTATCCCCGTTTGAATAAGAAAATCTCATTTCAGTAGGCCTTTAACTATCAACATTATCACAGTTCATCAGTGATGTTTGTGCCAGATTTGAAGAAACGGAATGATTGAAACTAACATAAACAAAACAGTGAAGGACAAGGTTCAAGTCGAACAACTTGTATGAGTGTATGGTCTTTCATGCCCGTGTGTGAGTGCTGCAACACGGTAGCAGCGTGCCCGGGGCTCGCATCCAAACAGCTGGCACCCATCTGTTTCTATGTCTACTGCTGTGGCCTGTGGCTCATGAAGCGAGGTGCACGGTGTGCATGCTGAGTCTGGGGCTGCACCATTAATGTTGAGGTAGGCTGCATGAATGTGGTTAATGGTGAGCGACTGCTCCTGTGCTTATATTGCATGTGGTTTTGCACTTGACGTGTGTGTGTGTGAACACGTGGGTAAAAGATTGTGTGTGTGTGTGTGTGTGTGTGTGTGTGTGTGTGTGTGTGTGTGTGTGTGTGTGTGTGTGTGTGTGTGTGTGTTGTGTGTGTGTGTGTTCTTGTATTTTTGCCCTTCTTGAGACATCAACAAGGAAAAGTACCTTCCATATGAGGTCCGGTGAAAAGGTTAGTACCGAAATCATGGTCCCGATACGGAAAACCATTTAATCTAATAGAGAATGTCTCATTGGCACAACTGGTGGGGAAATCTGTCAAAATTAGGGTGGGTTCAAAAACGAGGGATTTTTCAAATTGACTCTGTTGCAAGTCTTGTGTGTTCTTTGTAAATTGGCTGTGTGTGCTGTGGCTGTTGAGTTTTTTTTGTTGTTTTTTCCTGGTCTCAGTCTGGACCCCCTCCCCGGGAGTCCAGCCTTAGACTGATTTTTTTTTTACTCACCGGTGAATGAGTTAGGACCGCAATATCATAATCCCAATACGGAAAAAAACATTGCATCTAATAGAGAGCTGAATACTGGAGTCCGTGAAAATTGCTCCAAAGTCAGGATTTTGTTGGTTGATTTGTGTGTGTGTGTGTGTGTGTGTTCTTGTATTTTTGCCCTTCTTGAGACATCAACAAGGAAAAGTACCTTCCACATGAGGTCCGGTGAAAAGGTTAGGACCGAAATCATGGTCCCGATACGGAAAACCATTTAATCTAATAGAGAATGTCTCATTGGCACAACTGGTGGGGAAATCTGTCAAAATTAGGGTGGGCTCAAAAACGAGGGATTTTTCAAATTGACTCTGTTGCAAGTTTTGTGTGTTCTTTGTAAATTGGCTGTGTGTGGTATGGCTGTTGAGTTTTTTTGTTGTTGTTTTTTTTCCTGGTCTCAGTCTGGACCTCTTCCCCGGGAGTCCAGCCTTAGATAAATAAATAAAATGATAAATGGGTTGTACTTGTATAGCGCTTTTCTACCTTCAAGGTACTCAAAGCACTTTCACACTACTTCCACATTTACCCATTCACACACACATTCACACACTGATGGAGGGAGTTGCCATGCAAGGCGCTAACCAGCACCCATCAGGAGCAAGGGTGAAGTGTCTTGCTCAGGACACAACGGACGTGGCGAAGTTGGTACTTGGTGGGGATTGAACCAGGGACCCTCGGGTTGCGCACGGCTACTCTCCCAACTGCGCCACGCCGTCCCTTAGACTGATTTTTTTTTTACTCACCGGTGAATGAGTTAGGACCGCAATATCATAGTTCCAATACGGAAGAAAACATTGCATCTAATAGAGAGCTAAATACTGGAGTCCGTGAAAATTGCTCCAAAGTCAGGATTTTTTGGGTTGATTTAATGTGCACACAAAAGTAAACATTGACAGGTGCAAAGGCAGCAATATATGATAAAACAAGACCACAGCTACAGAAAGACCACAAATCTTTACCTGGTTTTAAGGGTTGAAAACTGTTTGTCGGTTTTAAAAGTGCTCCCCCTCTAATTAAAATATGAAATAACAAGTGTGTGTAAAAAAAAATAATTGAAGTGCTCCCCCTCTGGCCAACATATGTAATAGCAAGTGTGTGTAAGAAATACAAGAGTGTGTGTGTGTGTGTGTGTGTGTGTGTGTGTGTGTGTGTGTGTGTCCTGAAAATTCTACATGTACGTATGTGGGTTTGTAATAATGAAATTATTGATCCGCTTGCTAGTGATATGTATTCATATACACAAAAGCGATCACATCTCACATCATTAGAGTTGGCTTCTCACCGACTGTTCAAACGCTTCCATCTTGTGGCCTGCTCCAGATGTGAGTCATTGCAGAGTAAGTGTCAATCTTTCCAGGTATCATTTATTCAAATCCTATGCATCCAGTAGTCTGAACAGAACGTTAACCATAATTTGTCTAGATTTCCGTCATTACTTTACGGTTGCACCGCCATGACTGCTCTGTAAAAATATGTGTTTTCCAATTCCATCCAAAAAATGCATAAAGGAAATATTTTTTTTGTAATCTGGATGTATTTTAGCTTCTCCTATCTGGTTTGATATGTGCATTTTACCTATATCCATCCATCCATTTCCTACCTCTTATTCCCTTTGGGTTCGCGGGGGGCGCTGGGGCCTATCTCAGCTACAATTGGGCGGAAGGCGGGGTAAATCCTGGACAAGTCGCCACCTAATCCCAGGGCCAATTTTACCTATAGGTCAACTAAAAATTGACCCATCTTTTGCTAAATTTGTTCCATGAAGAGATATTTATGTCCACTAGAGAGCAGTGTTGGTCGTGAAATCATTTAACGCTTCTGCAGTGCTTCTGCGGTGTTAACCTTTGCCATTAAATGGTATGTTGTAGTCCAAAAAATCTACTGCCGACTATCATTGTTTTATTATCATTTTCTTAAAACCATTGTTATCAATTAGATTATCAATTAGACTACTGTTCTGCCTGTGTTATTGTAGTCTTAAGAAATGAACCACATGGGGGTGATGTTATTAAACCCCAATACATTGGATTAACTTGAAATTTCTCACTTGACTCAATACACTCTACTAAAACACACACAGTATCAGTTTTCCTAAATAACCACATACTTTATAGTAATTTTGTACAAGCACACGATAGCAACATTGTTTTTTAAAACATTGATGCCATTAAACAAAATGTTGCAATCTCGCAACTAATTGACCATTAGTCAATGACTATTTGTATAATTCAGTTCTTTCATAGACATCGAACAGACGGTGCCATATTTCGATATGATTGTTGCACGTGTTTGTTCCAGACTAAACACTAACCCTTGGCGAGGAAACAAGCACTCAGAGTGGACTTGTTCAAGCTGCCTCATGGTAATGTTTAAATTTTCCATGCCAACAAAGCAAGCATGCCTGATAGAAAATGCTCAAATGTAAAGAAAAGATCCACTTTTCCAATATGTGCTGGTTTGGGGCTAAATTACAGTGGCTTTTCCATAGATTTTATATTGAAAGGCATTAGTGATTTTACATGGCAATTTGAACGCCTCCATATTTGATCATGAATAACTAAGATACATGTTGGATTGAAAAAGCTGGTGTGTATCAAGTACAATACTTATAGTATAAACACTTTGCAGGGTGCAACATAACTACATAGACAGGCCCTGTAGTCTATACCAGGGGTGTCAAACTCAAATACAGAGTGGGCCAAAATTTTAAACTGAACAAGGTTGAACAAATTAACTTTTTGATAGGGACCCAAACAAGTTTTGCATTGAATATTGAACGAGCAAGGCTTGTATAACTTTATAGTCACATGCAAGATCGAGTTTCAAATAATAATAATAATAATTTAAAAATATCAATGGTATATTAAATAAAATTTAAATTAAAAAATTTGAATGCCTCTTTCCTATTTGCAGCTTTATGATGTAAATATCAACATTAACTTGGCATAGTTTGGTGGTAGCGGGGGGTGTATATTGTAGCATCCCGGAAGAGTTAGTGCAGCAAGGGATTCTGAGTATTTGTTCTGTTGTGTTTATGTTGTGTTACGGTGCGGCTGTTCTCCCTAAATGTGGTTGACATTCTTGTTTGGTGTGGGTTCACAGTGTGGCACATATTTGTAACAGTGTTAAAGTTGTTTATACGGCCACCCTCAGTGTGACCTGTATGGCGGTTGACCAAATATGCCTTGCATTCACTTGTTTGTGTGTAAAGTCCGCATATAGTATGTGACTGGGCCGGCACAATGTTTGTATGGAGAAAAAGCGGACGGGACGACAGGTTGTAGAGGATGTTGAATGCAGTGCCTTTAAGGCACGTCCCCAATGATGTTGTTTGGTTGAAAATCGAGTGAAATTCGGGAGAATGGTTGCCCCGGGTGAATTTTGGCAAGGGCACTGAAAATCGGGAGTCTCCCGGGAAAATCGGGAGGGTTGGTAAGTATGAGTATTAGCGGTGACTGCGGTGTTATAATACCGGCGGTTCAGCTCTAATGTTAATTTGATATTGCCTCAAGGGCCAAATTAAATTACACGGTGGGCCAAATTTGGCCCGCGGGCCAGAGTTTGACACCCATGGTCTATACACTACAGCCATCTAAATACTTGGAATTCCACCTGCATGCAACTACTATATATTGCATGCAAATTAGACTCAGACATTTAATTGGACAGAACAGTTATCATAACCTGCTCATTTTTAAATGTTAAATTAAAAATGTGATTTTATTATTTAACAATAAATATTTTATTATTATTTCATTTGAACGTATCAACACATGTCAGACGTGGCTTTTTCTTGGTTTAACTCATATCATACTGACAGGCTGCAGTGTGTCTTTCATAACAATGTGACCTCGAAGTAGGTTAAGGTAACATGTGGACTTCCACAGGGTTCGGTTCTTGGTCCTGCACGTTTCAGCATCTACATGCTGCCGCGAGGTAGCATCATACGCAAATACGGTGTTAGCTTTCACTGTTATGCTGATGACACTCAACTCTACATGTGCCTAAAGCTGACCAACACACAAGAATTTAGTCACTTGGAGGTCCCGACATCTGCGGCCTATATCAAGGGTTCTCGTTGTTACCATTGGGTTGAGTTTTTTTCTTGCCCTTATGTCGTTGTGGCTTATGCAGCCCTTTGAGACACTTGTGAGTAAGGTTTATATGAATCAACTTTGATTGATTGATTGGTTGATTGATTGATTGATTGATTGATTGATGGATTAACACAGGCAAAAGTACCAAAAATTGGTACCGTATATATTGGTATCGATTACCAGGTGCCATATTGGTTCAAATGGAAAATATGACCTAACCCTATAGCAGGCCATTTAATACATAGCTTGTAAAAACACTCACTCATGTCTATGTCCTCTTGAAGTATTTAACAGTATCACACGAATGAATCTTTTGTCTTAAGTGAGCTGAACTCGGCTCCAGTTCAGCCGTATAGAACATGGACACATGGATGGTGTGTCTCTTTTGGACACTTTCAATGTTGCACTAAAGGCTAATGATTTTTTTTATGTTAATTGTGGCCTTCCATCCATCCATTTTCTACCGCATATTCCCTTTTGGGGTCGCGGGGGGCGCCGGCTCCTATCTCAGCTGCAATCGGGCGGAAGGCGGGGTACACCCTGGACAAGTCGCAACCTCATCGCAGGGCCAACACAGATAGACAGACAACATTCACACTCACATTCACACACTAGGGCCAATTTAGTGTTGCCAATCAATAATTGTGGCCTTGTTTTGACTAAAATTGAACCTCACAGCTTGGAATAACGGTTTGAATTGATCCAGGTTATCGGGGACTGTTATTACTGACGGACAGGTGTCGCAGTGTGACTGCAGCCAGGCACGTAAGAAAACCCTCGTCTCCATTATAACGTCTGTCGCTTTCACTCATTTGCCACTTTTCCACTAACGCAGGGGTAGGCAACCCAGAACGTTGAAAGAGCCATTTTGGACCCAAATAACACAACGCTGTCAAGCTCCATTTATATAAAATTTGCGGCCCGCACTAACAATTAACTTAAGGCAAATTAATAATTGATAATAATCTATTATTATTTTCGACGTGTCGTTGTGAAAATGCTTAAACGAAAATTCAAAAGTATGTTGGAGTTTGGGTGTTGGTGGAGGGAACAGTTATAAAGTAATCTAAAATAATTTGTGTTAAAAAGGGGGCGGATGAATATAAGAATATAATTCTTCCATCTGCTCCTTTCTGATCATGGAAATGTAAAGGAACCAAAAAAACCAAAACAATGAAAGTGTCAACTGCACATGGCTTGTATTAGAGATGCGCGGATAGGCAATTATATCATCCGCAACCGCATCACTAAAGTCGTCATCTACCCGCCATTCACCCGAACCAACATTTCATCAAAGCCACAACCGCTCGCCACCCGCCCGTTGTTATACATCTAATATAGACCATGCAAGGCATTAGTGAGGTTAGAAAGTGTAACTCCCTCCAAATAGCACAGACACAATGGCTTTCTCGAACTGATTTATTTGAAAGCTTACTTTCCCTTCAAATTCACCGTGAAAACTGTAATAAATAAAGCATGTTACAAACGTAAAAATAATAACATGCACAGCATGTGGATCAAACATTTTACCAAGTAAAATACCAACAAATGACAAATACCTCGTTGGCCATACCCGGAAGTAGCTTCCTTACATCCGTCGACAGACCAAACGAGACACTTCAAAATAAAAGTATGCCCACATACTGCTTCAAAGAGTGCTGCTCGTTTTTCGTATGTGGGTAACAACATTTAACTATTTAAAAATGGTTGATTTCTATAGGCTAGTAAGGTAAAGTGTTGTACCTGACAAGTTTGGGCTACCTTGCTTCTGCAGCCTTCATCAGAGGTGTCACGTGATGTTAGCGTGACGTTGTCTGAGACGTTTTATTGGGATTGTACCATCAAGAGTTGTCAGGTACAACATTTTACCTACTAGCCTGTATAAATCAACCATTTATAAATATGAATGAATGAATGAATGAAATAAGTTTATTTCGGTCATATAATCAATCAAATCAAATCAATCAACCATTGTGTGTGATCAGTTTTACAGTACATGTTATATGTATACAATAATGCACATTTACACATGAAAGAAAAGAAAAAGAATGACCAAAAAAGGAATAGGCTGAAGCCAAAGCTTATATTTGCCTATCCCATACCTTCACAGAAAATTAGATTGCCTGGAACATCAACATAAAAAAATAAATAAATCAAAAATCAATGGGATGAAAGTAATTGTGACTATATTTTATAATTTTCAATTATTTCACCTTTCAATGTTTTCTTAAACCTTACCAAAGAATTGCATGTCTTCAGCTCATCACTGAGCTTGTTCCACCATTTAACTCCTAAAACTGTAATACATTTGTATTTTATATTTTGTTCTCGCTTTACCTATTTCAAAAATTGATATCCCCCGTAAATTATAGTTTTCTCCTCTTAAATGAAATAGCCTACGAATACAAGCTGGAAGGCTGTTGTTCTTTACTCGAAACATAATTTCCATTGTTTTTAAAAACACAATGTCGGAAAATTTTAACACATTTGAACTCATAAATAATGGATTGGTATGTTCATAGTAGCAGGCTTTGTGTATTATTCTAATGACCCTTTTTTGAAGTTTTATGATTGGGTCTATGTTTGTTTTATAAACATTTCCCCAAATTTCAACACAATACGTTAAATATGGAAAAATAAAAGAATAATACAACATATGCAGGCATGTCTTATTCAGCATGTGTCTTACTTTATAAAGAATAGCAATAGATTTGGATATTTTTCCTTTTATATATTCAATATGCGGTTTCCAACACAGTTTATGATCAATTATTATTCCCAAGAATTTAGTTTCATATACTCTATCAATTTCCACATGATTTAACTTTAATTTTGCTTCACAATTTGTCCTTGCACCACTAAACACCATAAATTTTGTTTTCTTATCATTTAATGATAACTTATTAATATCAAACCATTTTTTTTAGTTGAATTAACTCAACCTCCATTATCCTCAACACTTCCTTCAAGTCTTCTCCTGAACAATATACATTTGTATCATCTGCAAACATAATACATTTCAATTTATTAGATACTGAACAAATATCATTTAGGTAGAGTATAAATAACTTAGGTCCCAATACCGAACCTTGTGGAACACCACAAGTTACTCTTCTTGGCTGTGATTGAATCTTATTAATTTCCACATATTGATATCTGTTACTTAAATAACTACTTAACCACTGTTGCGAAACACCTCTTATGCCATATTTTCAGTAGGTTAAATTAACCTCTTCAACATAACATTTAACTATGTATAATGTAGCGGCTGGCTTCGGGGTGTTAGCCAATGACTTTGGCTGGGGGGCGGGACTTCCGGGAGAGATAGGGAAGTGACGTTATCGACAGGAAGTGAGAGTTCGAGTTGTCCCGGTAAAAGCGTTAGAGACATGAGAGGTGTTGTGTGGTTGTGTTACATCTTGTGCAATAAAGACAAATAAAGACAAGACAAACGAAGAAGTTGTATGAGCCTACATTCCTGGGATTATTACAATATATATTTCCGAATTGGTTCAACCGCCACCCGCCCGAATCTATTTAAAATCAATTTTTACGTCATGTCACCCGCCCAACCCGCGGTTAATCCGCGGACTCCGTGGGCTTCACGGTGGCAGAGGGGTTAGTGCGTCTGCCTCACAATACGAAGGTCCTGCAGTCCTGGGTTCAAATCCAGGCTCGGGATGTTCTGTGTGGAGTTTGCATGTTCTCCCCGTGAATGCGTGGGTTCCCTCCGGGTACTCCGGCTTCCTCCCACTTCCAAAGACATGCACCTGGGGATAGGTTGATTGGCAACACTAAATTGGCCTTAGTGTGTGAATGTTGTCTGTCTATCTGTGTTGGCCCCGCGATGAGATGGCGACTTGTCCAGGGTGTACCCCGCCTTCCGCCCGACTGTAGCTGAGATAGGCGCCAGCGCCCCCCGCGACCTCAAAAGGGAATAAATAAATGATAAATGGGTTGTACTTGTATAGCGCTTTTCTACCTTCAAGGTATTCAAAGCGCTTTGACACTACTTCCACATTCACCCATTCACACACACATTCACACACTGATGGAGAGAGCTGCCATGCAAGGCGCCAACCAGCACCCATCAGGAGCAAGGGTGAAGTGTCTTGCTCAGGACACAACTGACGTGACGAGGTCGGTTCTAGGTGGGATTTGAACCAGTGCCCCTCGGGTTGCGCACGGCCACTGCGCCACGCCATCCCAGCGGTAGAAAATGGATGGATGGCTGGATGATGAAGGTGGGGGCCGCAATATAACGTCTCGCAGGCCGCAATTGGCCCCCGAGCCGCTTGTCTGAGACCCCTGATGCGTTCAAGGACTTTCGAAATTAGGACAAAATGGCTCACGCCACATACCCTTACCAGTGAAGCATGTTTAATGTAAACAGTGGTATTTCTAACAATTAGGAAGGTTTGTGTCATATTAAAACTAAAAATATATATTTTTTTCCTCATCTGTGTCTATTTTCATACATTTTTGAAAAAGCTCCAGGGAGCCACTAGGGCGGCGCTAAAGAGCCGCTTGTGGCTCTAAAAGCCGCGCGTTGCCTACCCACTCAGGTTAACCAATCGAGCACCGAGCCAAGCGGAGTTCAATGCGCTTGATCAGGTGAGTCTTATCTTCCTTTTAAACACACCTCACCGAAGAACGACGAGAAGGCGGATAGGACAGTTTTTTTTATTTTTTTTTTGTCGGTGGCAGTTTTAACCCGAGACCTGGAATGTTTATTCCCAGGACGATATTGTGCGATGAGGAAGAGCTGCGGGGAGCACCGAGTCGGACTGTCCTCTAGTCAGCATATGAAGGAGTGGTCAGTCTAACCTTATTGGCACACATTCTGTAAAGCTTTTTGGCGACTGTCGTTCTGTTCCAAAACAAATGTCCTTCATGCAGGGGAGCATCTGTGGCAGCAGTTGCTGACTAAGCAACACCGCAAGGTAACAAGGTAAGCCGGTGCATGTTATCTGTGGACTATGATGCAGTGGCTGAAACTCCCTTTATTGAGCCACGTCATATAATATCATATTTTGTTGCTGGGTTAGAATGCTGCAGGTATATGATTGTGGTAAATGTAAAAGTATTACAAAAAAAGAAGGACCTCTATGTGTCTTCCTGAGGGGACATCACATTTACATTTGATGTACATCAGCAATATATTGGACTCTATAGTGCCGCCCTAGTAGCTCCATGGAGCATTAAAAAAGAAGGATTTAAAATGAAAAAAGATGCGGGAAAAATATTTTTGTTGTTGTCTTATTTTTTGTTTTTTAGGACAAACATGACACAAACCTTCCTCATTGTTAGAAAGCCCACTGTTTGGTTAACATAATTTTGTCCTACTAATTTTGGTGGTTCTTGAACTCACCATAGTGTGGTATGGTGAGTTATATTCAATATTTATTATTGAAGTCACAAAGTCCATCCATCCATCCATCTTCTCCCGCTTATCCGAGTTCGGGTCGCGGGGGCAGCAGCCTAAGCAGGGAAACCCAGACTTCCCTCTCCCCAGCCACTTCGTCCGGCTCTTCCCGGGGGATCCCGAGGCGTTCCCTAGCCAGTCGGGAGACATAGTCAGGGATGGGAATTTTCCGCGGAATTCCGCCGATTTTGGCGCCGCCAGGGTGGTTTTGGTTTCTGCGTTAGAGATGCGCGGATACTAGGCAATTATATAATCCGCAACCGCATCACTAAAGTCGTCATCCACCCGCCATCCACCCAAACCAACATTTTATCAAAGCAACAACCGCCCGCCACCCGCCCGTTGTTATATATCTAATACAGACGATGCAAGGCATTAGTGAGGTTAGAAGGTGTAACTCCCTTCAAATAGCACAGACACAATGGCTTTCTTGGACTGATTTATTTGAAGGCTTCCTTTCCCTTCAAATTCACAGTGAAAACTGTAATAAATAAAGCACGTTAGAAACGTAAAAATAATAACATGTACAGCATGTGGATCAAACATTTTACCAAGTAAAATACCAACAAATGACAAACAAATACCTCGTCGGCCTGCATGCTTCTTTTAGGGGGAAATTGTGATCTTCTGGCTCTTACAGCCCAAACGCTCAAAGTCCTTGTGACACTTTTTGGTCTTTGTTACAATCAGCCGCTCTCTTTCTGCCTTCTCATTGCATCAAAAAAATGTGTACTCATACCCGGAAGTAGCTTCCTTACATCCGTCGATAGACCAAATGAGACACTTCAAAATAAAAGTATGCCCACATACTGTTTCAAAGAGTGCTGCTCGTTTTTCGTATGTGGGTAACAACATTTAACTATTTATAAATGCTTGATTTATATAGGCTACCTTGCTTCTGCAGCCTTCATCAGAGGTGTCACGTGATGTTAGCGTGACGTTGTCTGAGACGTGTTATATGGATTGTACCATCAAGAGTTGTCAGGTACAAAACTTTACCTTACTAGCCTATATAAATCAACCATTTATCAATACACGTCAGTAGGCTAAATAAACTTCCTCAACATAACATTTAAATATGTATATTTATTTCCGAATGGTTCAACCGCCACCCGCCCGAATCTATTTAAAATCTATTGTTTCGTCATGCCACCCGCCCGACCCGCGTCCGCGGACGAGACCGCAAACCGCGCATCTCTACTCTGCGTTGACCTAGTTATCAGTACAAGGCAGAGAATTCCAAATAATCCAAAAGTGTGCAAGAATTTGATACATGTGTAAACTTGTATACATAAATTTCATCATATGATACATTTTTATGAAAATATTTGCTAATAAATGTGAAATTTTGGTCAGGAGAATAATGTTAGCTTTTGACTCAAAATAGCAGGAAATGTATCCTAAGCTAACATAGATTTCAAAATTTTTCTGGGGGGGCATGCCCCCAATCCTCCCTAGCAGGCAAGTGCACTATGTGTGGTGTTTTAGGATTAAAAAAATGTCTGCTGATTTTGTAAATCTTCATTCCCATCCCTGCATAGTCTTCCCAACGTGTCCTGGGTCTTCCCCGTGGCCTCCTACCGGTTGGACGTGCCCTAAACACCTTCCTAGGGAGGCGTTCGGGTGGCATCCTGACCAGATGCCCGAACCACCTCATCTGGCTCCTCTCGATGTGAAGGAGCAGCGGCTTTACTTTGAGTTCCTCCCGGATGACAGCGCTTCTCACCCTATCTCTAAGGGAGAGCCCCGCCATCCGGCGGAGGAAACTCATTTCGGCCGCTTGTACCTGTGATCTTATCCTTTCGGTCATGACCCAAAGCTCATGACCATAGGTGAGGATGGGAACGTAGATTGACCGGTAAATTGAGAGCTTTGCCTTCCGGCTTAGCTCCTTGTTCAACACAACGGTTTGATACAACATCCGCATTACTGAAGACGCTGCACCTATCCGCCTGTCGATCTCACGATCCACTCTTCCCCCACTCGTGAACAAGACTCCTAGGTACTTGAACTCCTCCACTTGGGGCAGGGTCTCCTCCCCAACCCGGAGGTGGCACTCCACCCTTTTCCGGGCGAGAACCATGGACTCGGACTTGGAGGTGCTGATTCTCATTCCGGTCGCTCCACACTCGGCTGCGAACCGATCAAGTGAGAGCTGAAGATCCCGGCCAGAAGAAGCCATCAAGACCCGATCTTTTGCGTAAAGCAGAGTCACAAAGTGCGTTATTTTTTTTAACATGCCTTAAAACAGCAGCTTGGAATTTGGGACATGCTCTCACTGAGATAATCCTGGTACCCATTACAACTATGGGAATTATTATACTATGACTTTCACAAAGTGCATTATTTTTTTTTTTTTTTAAACATGCCTCAAAACAACAGCTACAAAAACAATGAAGGCACACAGCTTCGGTCCAGAGTATACTAGAGCAGTGGTTCTCAACCTTTTTTCAGTGATGTACCCCCTGTGAACATTTTTTAATTCAAGTACCCCCTAATCAGAGCAAAGCATTTTTGGTTGAAAATAAGAGATAAAGAAGTAAAATACAGCACTATGTCATCAGTTTCTGATTTGTTAAATTGTATAACAGTGCAAAATATTGTTCATTTGTAGTGATCTTTCTTGAACTATTTGGAAAAAAAGGTATAAATATAACTAAAAACTTGTTGAAAAATAAGTGATTCAATTATAAATAAGGATTTGTACACATAGAAGTAATCATCAACTTAAAGTACCCTCTTTGGGGATTGTAATAGAGATCCATCTGGATTCATGAACTTAATTCTAAACATGTCTTCACAAAAAAATAAATCATTAACATCGATATTTATGGAACATGTCCACAAAAAATCTAGCTGTCAACACTGAATATTGCATTGTTGCATTTCTTTTCACAATTTATAAACTTGCATTCATATTTTGTTGAAGTATTACTCAATAAATATTAATATTTTTGAATTGTTTTAGAATATTAAAAAAAATCTCACGTACCCCTTGGCATACCTTCAAGTACCCCCAGGGGTACGCGTAACCCCATTTGAGAACCACTCTACTAGAGTAATAAAGTACACAATAACATAGTCCTCCTTTAGTGCTAGACTGCCTGGTATACTGTTGAACAGGAAATTATAAACTGGGCTCAAACTGCCCTGCTTGCATTTGTTTGAGGAACACAAATGGGCTGCAAGCTAGTGGTGAGTGCTTGAAGTGACTTACCAGTCATTTAGAATTTCTGAAATGCTGCGTTGAGACAGGGCAGCTTCGTTCAATGCAAGCTGCAAAGTGTGCGCCATGAAGGGGAGACTAGCCACACCAAACTCCATCGTAGCTTTTGCCATATTGTGTGCCTTGTCCCTGACCACACTGTGGGCTTTTACCCTGGTGTGTTTTTTGTTGTATTTTTGTTCTTTCTTGGCGGAGTCTTTTAGCGACAACTGTGTCGTACAACTTTTTTTCGGTGTTTGTTTTTCATTCATCTTCCGCTTGTATTCATTGTGTATCTCCTTATGATTCTTGAAGAGGGGGGAGATCAAATTGCTCCTATTAAGGGAATACGTATTGGCTCCTCCTTGCATAAACAACGTTTTGCAGTCAATGTAAATTGCCAGTTTTTATCTGTCAGACACGCTTTAAAATAATCCTAAACCATAGACATGGTGTCGTTAGTCGGTCACCGAGGTAGCTCGCTTGTTAGCCACGGCTACAGCACCGGCAACAACACACTCTTGTTGTTGTTACGCTCTGCTTGCGGCGGTTTGATGAGGTCATCAAGCGTCCCCAGTAAACAACTCATGCTGTAGTCGTGCTGTGTTGTGTGTGGGAGAGGGAAGAGGACAGGGGCTGCTGACTGGGAGACACATCTGCTCTGTACTTCCCCCTACGTCCGCGCTTTACCGGATATGTACCGCTCTGTACAGCGGCTTTTTAGAAAGTCATTCATTTTACTTTTTGAAACCGATAATTTCCGATATTACATTTTAATGTGTTTATCGGGCGATAATATCGGCAATATCTCTCTCTCTCTGTCTCTCTCTCTCTCTCTCTCTCTCTCTCTCTCTCTCTTTCTCTCAATATATATATATATGTATATATCTATATATACATACATACATACTTACATACACACAATATACACACATATATTATTATATATGTATGTATGTATGTATATATATATATATTAATTGGATATTAAGAGTATGCACAAGTTTGACTTCTACCTTGTTTACGTCTGTGACAACATTCTTAAAGTTTTGTAATCAGTCAGAATTATCAAGCAGCTTAAATGCACAAAACATGGATAAGTGTGGAGAGTGTTAAGCATTTTCCCATCATGCTTTGTAATGGATTTAAATGGGTGTAATTTAGATTTTTTTTTGTTATGGTGAGTGGACGTTTTTTATAATATCCACAAAGTTCAGTGACCATGTCTGTTTACATTTTGTGTTTCTTTTTTATTTGTTTTTGCGTCATGACCAGGGAAGGTTGTTTGCATTCGGTCATATAAGTAGATGCTGCACATTCCAAACACCAGGAAAAACTCGTGTTGTCCACTAGATTGTGTCAAAATAGCCGCATTTAAAATGTTATACTTTTAAAATGAGCATGAGATTCCTTATTATAAACTCATGACATCTTGCAGGCAAATTTGAAGACGATGCGGCCCGCGGGCTGTACTTTCCAAATATAATATGTCTTTGACCAGGAAAAACTCATGCTGTCCACTAGATTGTGTCAAAATAGCAGCATTTAAAATGTTATACTTTTAAAATGAGCATAAGATTCCGTGTTAAACTCACAACGTCTCGCGGGCCAAACTTTGGACACCCCTGAGTTAAGCAAAAGTAAAGTATCAGCCAATGAATTCAATCAATTAATCAATCAATCAATCAATTTTTACTTTTTTAGCCCTCAATCACAAGTGTCTCAAAGGGCTGCACAAGCCACAACGACATCCTTTGCTCAGATCCCGCATTAGGGCAAGAAAAAACTCAACCCAATGGAACAATGAGAAACCTTGGAGGGGACCGCAGCTGTGGGGACCCCCAACTCTGGGCGACTGGTGCAATGGACGTCGAGTGGATCTAGCATAATATTGTGAGAGTCCAGTCCATAGTGGATCTGACATAATAGTCAGAGTCCAGTCCATAGTGGGGCCAGTAGGAGAGCATCCGAAGCGCAGATAGGTCAGCAGCGCAGAGACGTCCCCAACCGATGCACCGACAAGTGGTCCACCCCGGGTCCCGACTTTGGACAGCCAGCGTTTCATCCGTGGCCACCGAACATGTGGTTCCCCCTCCACGAAGAAGCGTGGGGTAGAGCAGAAAGTAAACTGCAGATCAACTGGTCCAAAAGGGGGGTCTATTTAAATAGATAGATAGGTAGACAGTACTTTAAGGATTGCTTCAGGAAAATTTAAAATTCCAGCAGCAGTGTACAGAGTTGAGATCAATTTAAAAAAAGTAAAAAGTAAATAATGGGGGTTTAAATGGAAAAAAAAAAGAGAAAAAATTACAATAACAATAAAAAATAAAAAGCAACAATGGGAATAAAAATCCATCCATCATCTTCTGCTTATCCGAGGTCGTGGCGCGGGGGCAACAGCCTAAGCAGGGAAACCCAGACTTCCCTCTCCCCAGCCACTTCGTCTAGCTCTTCCCGGGGGATCCCGAGGCGTTCCCAGGCCAGCCGGGAGACATAGTCTTCCCAACGTGTCCTGGGTCTTCCCCGTGGCCTCCTACCGGTTGGACGTGCCCTAAACACCTCCCTAGGGAGGCGTTCGGGTGCCATCCTGACCAGATGCCCGAACCACCTCATCTGGCTCCTCTCGATGTGAAGGAGCAGCGGCTTTACTTTGAGTTCCTCCCGGATGGCAGAGCTTCTCACCCTATCTCTAAGGGAGAGCCCCGCCACACGGCGGAGGGAACTCATTTTGGCCGCTTGTACCCGTGATCTTATCCTTTCGGTCACGACCCAAAGCTCATGACCATAGGTGAGGATGGGAACGTAGATCGACCGGTAAATTGAGAGCTTTGCCTTCCGGCTCAGCTCCTTCTTCACCACAACGGATCGGTACAACTTCCGCATTACTGAAGACGCCGCACCGATTCGCCTGTCGATCTCACAATCCACTCTTCCCTCACTCGTGAACAAGACTCCTAGGTACTTGAACTCCTCCACTTGGGGCAGGGTCTCCTCCCCAACCCGGAGATATTTAAAAATATAACAGTAAAATAAGAATATAACAAGAGAAAGTAGGCAGTAGTGACCATGTAATGAAAACGTATTGCACTGTTATTGTTTTGCATCCCTTGTCATCCTTGTACCCCCCAACTTTGCCAAGTGCTTCATAACCTGCAAGCATAAGCTAGTCTGATGAAACCTTGAAGGGCTGAATTGGTGCTGAGTGAGGTAAAGGGGTTCCCTCAATCATCCCCCCTGTCCCCCGCCCCAGAGAGGAGTTGTACAGTCTAATGGCTAGAGTATACAAATTAGTTTTAAGATGAGACTTAAATGCTTCTACTGAGGTAGCATCTCTAACTGTTACCGGGAGGGCATTCCAGAGTACTGGAGCCCGCATAGGAAACGCTCTATAGCCCGCAGACTTTTTTTGGGGGCTCTGGGAATCAATAATAAGCCAGAGTTTTTTGAGTGCCGATTTCTTGCCAGGACATATGGTACAAAATAATCAGCAAGATAGCATGGAGCTAGACCGTGTAGTATTTTATACCTAAGTAGTAAAACCTAAAGTCACATCTTAAGTGCACAAGAAGCCAGTATAGGCGTAATATGATCAAACTTTCTTGTTCTTGTCAAAAGTCTAGCAGCAGCATTTTGTATTCACAAAAAATAAACAAAACAAGGGTACCAAAACGTCATACTAGGCTTGTGGCAAAATGCCAGAATAAAATGAGACAAAATAGTAGTACCAACAGCAAAATCTGGTCTAAAGGTTAGTAGCAAAAGGTAGAAAACTATTACAGCAGGCCTAGTGCGGAGAAAATGAATCCATGTCCTGATAGGACTTACAAAGGACTAATTGCCTGAAGAACAACATGTGTGTAATCTGGCTCTGCCTTTTTGTCAGCACAAAGGCAATCTGAAAAAGAGGAAACGGAAGCAGAAATAATGGCAAAATACAATCCAAAACAAACAGCCTAAACACAAAAATAAACAAACATTAAATGAAGTTCCTTACGGCCAACATGTTTTAGACATTCATTACAGATAGTAGTTCAGACAGTGTGTGTCATTGTTAGTGTAAAAGAGAGGCATGCTTTTCATTTCACTTAGTGCTGCATCACAAGGAACAATTGACTTTTGAAGCTACGGAATAAATGTAAAAATCAAACCATATTGCGTCACACTACAGTACCCGTATCAGAAATATGCAAGCTTATCAGGGAATGTTCTAAGATGAAAATCAAATCGAGAATCCACTCCAGTCCTTCTTGCTGTGGGGCAGCAGTGCTAAATTATGTGATACATTGGTGTACCCTTCTCCCTCAGCGAACCCAAACAATTCTCGTAAAATGCTGTAACAGCAATAGCACCACTGGTGGATAATCTTAAATGTTTTTTTGTGCTGTAGTCGTGCAATAATATCACTGTGTTATGCAGAGAGTTGGATCAACACTTAAATATACAGTCATGATCAAAAGTTTACATACACTTGTGAAGAACATAATGTCATGGCTGTCTTGATGTCAGGCTTGTCCCTAACAGTTTGGCTATGTTTTAGTTTTTCCTCTGGGTTCGTCTTTGTTTCCTGCTTGTCTCCCTGAGTGCTTTTTCCCCTCAGTTGTGGTTGATAAACACCGGGCCACAACTGGTGTCAATCAGTAATATAATCAAAGTTTGATCATATTACGCCTATACTGGCTCACCTGCACTGGCTTCCTGTGCACTTAAGATTTGACTTTAAGGTTTTACTACTTGCATATAAAATACTACACGGTCTAGCTCCATCCTATCTTGCCGATTGTATTGTACCATATGTCCCGGCAAGAAATCTGCGTTCAAAGGCGTCCGGCTTATTAGTGATTCCTAAAGCCCCAAAAAAGTCTGCGGGCTATAGAGCGTTTCCTGTTCGGGCTCCAGTACTCTGGAATGCCCTCCCGGTAACAGTTCGAGATGCTACCTCAGTAGAAGCATTTAAGTCTCACCTTAAAACTCATTTGTATACTCTCGGCTTTAAATAGACCTCCTTTTTAGACCAGTTGATCTGCCGCTTCTTTTGTTTTTCTCCTCTGTCCCCCCCTCCCTTGTGAAGGGAGTCCGGTCCGATGGCCATGGATGAAGTCCTGGCTGTTCAGAGTCGGGACCCAGGATGGACCGCTCGCCTGTGTATCGGTTGGGGACATCTCTACGCTGCTGATCCGACTCCGCTTGGGATGGTTTCCTGTGGACGGGACTCTCGCTGCTGTCTTGGATCCGCTTTGAAATGAACTCTCGCGGCTGTGTTGGAGCCACTATGGATTGAACTTTCACAGTATCATGTTAGACCCGCTCGACATCCATTGCTTTCGGTCCCCTGGGGGGGTGGGGGGGGGGGGGTTGCCCACATATGAGGTCCTCTCCAAGGTTCTCATAGTCATCATTGTCACTGGCGTCCCACTCCTTGCCCACTGGGTGTGAGTTTTCCTTGCCCTTATGTGGGTTCTTCCGAGGATGTCATAGTCGTAGTGGTTTGTACAGTCCTTTGAGACATTTGTGATTTAGGGCTATATAAATAAACATTGATTGATTGATTGATTGAATCAGCCAGCTGCTATTTAGACCTGCTTTTTCCTCCACTCGAGGCTGGATTATTGTCGTTACCTCTTGTCGTGTCGTTGTCAGTGCGGTAAGGTGTTCCTGTTAGTTCCTATAACTATTTACAGTTTACTGTCTCCTAGCTCCTTGTTTTGTATTTTCCTGTAAGCCGTTAGCTATTCCCAGTTTTTCTGTTCCTAAATCCTTTTCCCTGTTTCCAGTTTGTTTGTTCCAGGTTCTTGTTTTGTGTTTCTTCTTTATTTTTAAATTTTTGGACATTAAATTATGTTTTCCTATTCAATGCCTGCCACCATCTCTGCATCTTGGGGTTCATCACCAACAACATGTGACACTTGAGTTTCAATAATTTCTACAACTTATTTTTTTGTGATAGAGTGACTGGAGCACATACTTGTTTGTCCCCCAAAAAAACCATTCATGAAGTTTGGTTCTTTTATGAATTTATTATTGGTCTGCTGAAAATGTAAACAGATCTGCTGGGTCCAAAGTATACATACAGCAATGTTATTATTTGATTACACTGTATTGTATTTGTTGATCTGCCTTCGATAAATGCAAGGATTAATGACTTAGAAGTTGCTTCACACTGTGAAGGGATATTAGCCGCTATCAATAATGCTACAGTTGAGGACGCAGTTTTTTCGCTTTGTTATCGTCAAATTTGCGGCATACAGCTGGAATGTGTCATCAACATGCATTATCACAATATGATGATAGTATTAAAAGCTGTATCATCGGCCAAATATTTTTGTTTTTTTGTATATTGTTTATAATGGGCAAACCCATTGTAACATAATACATATAACTTATTGATATCATTGTGGATTTGTTTAAAATCAATGCTTAAAGTACCTGCTACTGTAAAACAATAACAAGTTTGACCTGGAACATTTTCCAGCTCGCTCTAAAATTCAGTTTCTGCCACATTTATATAGAGATTTATACGAATTTCTCCCCGGGAATTAATAAAGTATTTTTGACTCTTGATTCTGATGTAGATACCTGACATGGATTTCACACAGTTTTAAATGTACACAATCCTAACAATGAACCCAGCTGTGACAATAAAAGTGAAACATTGAAACAACAACAGTTTCCACAATTGTAAGAGGCGGTCATCACACCCACTGGCAGTGTCAGCTGTAATATTAAAAACAGGATAGAATGGAGAATAGATTGAGTATGACCATCAGCCATGGGCAGCTTTGATGATTTGCATTGTTGCTAATGATTTATTTTATTAACACCTGCTACTACCTAGCAAATGTTTAACAAAGCAGTCAAGACTAGGTAACTGTGCAAAATTTAACATGTCATCTTTTAAAAATACAAACAACTGTGTTGGACACTTTTGCCTTTACAGAGTCATAGACTAATTATGTTGTTTCTCCATTTAAATTATTCCAATATTATTGCTGAAGTAACTATTGCACCTGAAATTTAAATACGAAAACATTTTGGGATAGTGATATTGTAGCATTTTTACTGACCATTTAGAAATAACATGACTGTGCTCTTTTGGACTTTGACATGTATGTGGTTCCTTTCTTCTTTTTTATGCAGCAGTGTCAACTTGCTTCTTTGATCGTTCCTGTGGATGGAAGATGGCCACCTGGAGGGACAGCCGGAGGCATCGAATCCCATCGAAGGACAGCATTGGAGAGGTGAGCAGTGTCCCTGGTACCGGTGACACACTCCCCTGGAATCTGCCGAAACACCAACGAGCCAAGATCTCCAAGTCAGCCTCGGGTGAAGTCCTAGATCCAGCTGAAAGGGCTGTAATCCGCATCGCAGGTAAGATCACTTTAAAGGAGAACTGCACTTTTTTGGGGGAATTTTGCCTATCGTTCACAATCATTATGAGAGAAATGAACACATGTTTTCTTTTGATGCAGCTAATAGTTGAAGCCTTCAAAGCCCTCTAAAACAACCTCAAAACCCTCCTTCACCATTTTATATACACACTGCAAATCTATATATAATGTAATAACACACACCATCATAACAATTTGGATGTATTTTGGTAATTTTATGATCAGCCGGAATTAATTCTTCGGTGCATTTATTTACGTTTCCATAACAGCACACTTCTGACTTCTTGCAACAAATGTGTTCCTAATCCCGGTATCAAACGCAAGTGTGTTTTCTATTCATGGCAGACTTTGTAATAGACGACGAAGATGACTATTTTTTGACAAATGAGGATTCACAACCTTATCTAACATATATATATATATGTATATATATATATATATATATATATATATATATATATATATATATATATATATATATATATATATATGTATATATATATATATATATATGTATATATATATATATATATGTATATATATATATATATATATATATATATATATATATATATATATATATATATATATATACACATTCACATACATACATACATACATACATACATACATACATGTATGTATGTATAAACATACATGTATGTCAGCAGACCTGGGTAAATCCTGCTGAAATCCTATGTATTGAATGAATACAGAATAGTTTTGAATCGGAAAAATATCGTTTTTGAATCGAGAATCGAATCGAAAAAATCGATATATTATCGAATCATGACCCCAAGAATCGATATTGAATCGAATCGTGGGACACCAAAGATTCACAGCCCTTATATATACACACATATATATATATATATATATATATATGTATATATATGTGTATATATATATATATATATATATATATATATATATATATATATATATATATATATGTATGTGTGTGTGTGTGTGTATATATGAAGTGAAGTGAAGTGAATTATATTTATATAGCGCTTTTCTCGAGTGACTCAAAGCGCTTTACATAGTAAAACCCAATATCTAAGTTACATTTAAACCAGTGTGGGTGGCACTGGGAGCAGCTGGGTAAAGTGTCTTGCCCAAGGACACAACAGCAGTGACTAGGATGGCGGAAGCGGGAATCGAACCTGCAACCCTCGAATTGCTGGCACGGCCACTCTACCAACCGAGCTATGCTGCCTGTACAAAATAGTCCCGTGTGAAACTTCGTAACATATGTATATATATGTGTGTGTGTGTATATATATATATATATATATATATATATATATATATATATATATATATATATATATATATATATATATATATATATATATATATATATATATATGTGTGTGTGTGTGTGTGTGTGTGTGTGTGTGTATATATATATATATATGTGTGTGTATATATATATGTGTGTGTATATATATATGTGTATATATATATATATATGTATATATATATATGTATATATGTATATATGTATTAAACACATATATGTGTGTGTATATATACGTGTATAACTGTATATGTGTGTGTATAAATGTATATGTATATAAATGTATATATGTGTATACATGTATGTATATACCCCGCCTTCCGCCCAATTGTAGCTGAGATAGGCGCCAGCGCCCCCCGCGACCCCGAAAGGGAATAAGCGGTAGAAATGGATGGATGGATGGATGTATATATGTATGTATATATATATACATACATGTATGTATATACATACATATATACATTTATATATATACATGTGTATATATGTATGTGTATATATGTGTATATGTATGTGAGTGTATATATATATATATATATATATATATATATATATATGTATGTATGTATGTATGTATGTATGTATGTATGTATGTATATATATTAGGGGTGTGGGAAAAAAAATCGATTCGAATACGTAGTATGATTCAGAATCGATTCTCATTTTTAAAGTCGATTTTTCTTTTTTTATTTTAATTTTTTTTTATTTTTTATTTATCAATCCAACAAACAACTACACAGCAATACCATAAAAATGCAATCCAATTCTAAAACCAAACCTGACCCAGCAACACTCAGAACTGCAATAAACAGAGCAATTGAGAGAAGACACAAACACGGCACAGAACAAACAAAAAGTAGTGAAACAAAAATGAATATTAACAACAGTATCAATATTAGTTATAATTTCAGCATAGCAGTGATTAAAAATCCCTCATTGGCATAATCATTAGACATTTATAAAAGAAAATAAAAGGTCAATAGTGTCACAGTGGCTTACACCTGCATCGCATCTCATAAGCTTGACAGCACACTGTGTCCAATGTTTTCACAAAGATAAAATAAGTCATATTTTTGGTTTGTTTAATAGTTAAATCAAATTTACATTATTGCAATCAGTTGATAAAACATTGTCCTTTACAATTATAAAAGCTTTTTTAAATAAATATACTACTCTGCGTGCATGTCAGCAGACCTGGGTAGATCCTGCTGAAATCCTATGTATTGAATGAATACAGAATAGTTTTGAATCGGAAAAATATCGTTTTTGAATCGAGAATCGAATCAAAGCGAAAATATCGATATATTATCGAATTGTGACCCCAAGAATCGATATTGAATCGAATCGTGGGACACCCAAAGATTCACACATATATATATATATATATATATATATATATATATATATATATATATATATATATATATAAAATCAATAAAATAGGTTATGTCTCTGTTCATCAGCGGGCGGGTTATCCTCAAATATACACAGCCAAAACTGACCAAAATGATCACGGTTATGATTATTATTGTGGTATTGTGAAAGTGCTCAAAAAGTACTTATAAAAATTAAAATATTTTAACACAGTTGTATTTTTTGAATAATTAAAATAAATAGAACACACAATACAGATGTTTAGCAGAGGAAACATCAAATATTGTTCTGGCTTCATAAGAGCCTTATTATTTTTATTTGTGTGTTTAAATATCCATCCATCGATTTTCTACCGCTTGTCTCTCTCGGGGTTCGTGGGGGTGCTGCAGCCCATCTTACTGCATTTGTGCGGAAGGCGGGTTACACCCCGCACAAGTCGCCACCTCATCGCAGGGCGTGTTTGAAAATGTTTATCTTTTATTTGAAATTGTAAGGGTCAGTTGTTTCACTTCCGGTTTATGTGACGTTATGTGAGTTGACTTTTTGTTGAACGGAATTCTTGTGTGTCCATCTGTTTCAATCACTGTCGAGTTTGTCAATCACTTTGTGCAAAAACAGTACAGCCTTTGTTTATTGAGAATACGGGAGCTCAGTTGTTTAAACAGTAGGGCACCTCACGATTCGATTACGATTCAGGAGCTACGATTCGATTAGAAATCGAATATTGATGCATTTTTATTGATGCAGTTTTACATACACTACATAAGCGTTTAACACTTGCAACTTATAAAAACAGTGATTTTGTAAGACATTAATGGGGAAAGATGTATTGTCTGTTAATGGAAATGTGTGCAAAACTGGAATATAAGTTCTCTGTGATAAAGGAGCTGCTCCAATCTCTCTATGAGGTGGATCGTTGCAGTCAGCCAAATATTCGAACTGTCTTTTTTTTCATTATTATAGTAAATAAATCGATTATCGATTATTGGTGTTTACTATTTTGTAATCATCCAAATCCGAATTGCGATGCATCTAAAAATCGATTATTTCTCCCACCTCTATTAAACAGTATTGTGTTTGTACAAGTTCAGATTGGAGAATTATGCTGTGTAATGGGGAAAGACGTTAATAACTGTTGTTTACATGTTAGCATGTAAGTTAGCAATCTCACACCAGTCAGTCCGTCCATTTCAAAGTGCAGTTTGAATGATTGTTCTTTGATCATTTTAACTTATTCTGATGATACTAATCGTTGGGAGTTTTAAGGCGGTTATTATTAGTACCGTTTATTTGTAATACCATAAAAACCGATGCATAAGAGTGACCGCTCCTGCAGACTGTCCCGCTCACCAAACATGCACATTAAAAACACACAAACACAAACTTCGAAATGTGTCTTTGCCTCACAAATATTCAAAGCCACTTGAGGGAGGATAAGCTGATTCACCTCCTTCTTTTTAATACGCTATAGCACAAACGCGTGCAGCTGCTGATACTGATGTAAAGCGTAAATGCTCTTGAAGTATGCACATGGCGATTTATTGACCCTGGAAAACTTACCGCTTAATTTTTATTTATCGTTTGTTAATTGACTTATCGAATATCGGCCCAGGCCTACTGCTCAGACAATAGACTCGGATCATGTCCAAAGCAACTGCCGTGCTACTAGCTAGAGACATTCATTATTTATGCTAAGGGATAGCAATGTCATTTGTTAAATGTGAAGGTTTGCAGGTGTCACATTTGTTCCACTCACAAGAAGAGACAAAGAGTCAAGGAAGATCATGAATTGAAAATGTTTGTGTAGTTAACAGAAATGTTTTTGACATGACATACATTGAAAATATAATGTTATTTAACACCTTATTATACGTAAATAACATACCTGGAACACATACCTTGCCAAGGCTTTAACATGATCACATAAAATTCAGTGACATAAATTTGATCTTAACCATTTAAAAAGGTCATCCAGTATAGCATAATGTAACAATGTCCTCCAACAAATTGCAACCCGATCTGATCTTTGACAGATATAGCAGTTGTCTATAATCCATCGATTCACCTATCCATTTTCTGTACTCCTCTTCCTGTTCATGGTCACCGTGAGCTGGCGCCTAACCCCCACTGACACACACTCACTCATATTCACTCAGTCACTGAATGGGATGAGGGGTTCCAATTACTGTAGTATGAGCGGGTGCCTTCAAATTTCTGAATCTCAGATATAATTTGCCAGATAATTTATATATTATTATTATTATTATTATTATTATTACTTTTACTATCACTGTTATTACAGGGATTTGTGAATTTTTACAGTAGATGTTTTTAATAGTGACGTCACTGAACAACAAAACTGCATTTAACTACAACAGGGGTGTCAAACTCATTTTAGATCGGGGGCCCATCCATCGCCATCTTCTTCCGCTTATCCGAGGTCGGGTCGTGGGGGCAACAGCCTAAGCAGGGAAACCCAGACTTCCCTTTCCCCAGCCACTTCGTCTAGCTCTTCCCGGGGGATCCCGAGGCGTTCCCAGGCCAGCCGGGAGACATAGTCTTCCCAACGTGTCCTGGGTCTTCCCCGTGGCCTCCTACCGGTTGGACGTGCCCTAAACACCTCCCTAGGGAGGCGTTCGGGTGGCATCCTGACCAGATGCCCGAACCACCTCATCTGGCTCCTCTTGATGTGAAGGAGCAGCGGCTTTACTTTGAGTTCCTCCCGGATGGCAGAGCTTCTCACCCTATCTCTAAGGGAGAGCCCCGCCACACGGCGGAGGAAACTCATTTCGGCCGCTTGTACCTGTGATCTTATCCTTTTGGTCATGACCCAAAGCTCATGACCATAGGTGAGGATGGGAACGTAGATCGACCGGTAAATTGAGAGCTTTGCCTTCCGGCTCAGCTCCTTCTTCACCACAACGGATCGGTACAACGTCCGCATTACTGAATACGCCGCACCGATCCGCCTGTCGATCTCACAATCCACTCTTCCTCACTCGTGAACAAGACTCCTAGGTACTTGAACTCCTCCACTTGGGGCAGTGTCTCCTCCCCAACCCGGAGATGGCATTCCACCCTTTTCCGGGCGAGAACCATGGACTCGGACTTGGAGGTGCTGATTCTCATTCCGGTCGCTTCATACTCTGCTGCAAACCGATCCAGTAAGAGCTGAAGATCCCGGTCAGATGAAGCCATCAGGACCACATCATCTGCAAAAAGCAGAGACCTAATCCTGCGGTCACCAAACCGGAACCCCTCAACGCCTTGACTGCGCCTAGAAATTCTGTCCTTAAAAGTTATGAACAGAATCGGTGACAAAGGACAGCCTTGGCGGAGTCCAACTCTCACTGGAAATGTGTTCGACTTACTGCCGGCAATGCTGACCAAGCTCACTGATCGTACAGGGAGCGGACCGCCACAATAAGACAGTCCGATACCCCATACTCTCTGAGCACTCCCCACAGGACTTCCCGAGGGACACGGTCGAATCCCTTCTCCAAGTCCACAAAGCACATGTAGACTGGCTGGGCAAACTCCCATGCACCCTCAAGAACCCTGCCGAGAGTACAGAGCTGGTCCACAGCTCCACGACCAGGACGAAAACCACACTGTTCCTCCTGAATCCGAGGTTCGACTATCCGACGTAGCCTCCTCTCCAGTACACCTGAATAAACCTTACCGGGAAGGCTGAGGAGTGTGATCCCACGATAGTTGGAACACACCCTCCGGTCCCTCTTCTTAAAGAGAGGAACCACCACCCCGGTCTGCCAATCCAGAGGTACCGGCCCCGATGTCCACGCGATGCTGCAGAGTCTTGTCAACCAAGACAGCCAGATCAGGGGCCACATGGAGAAAAACCTACTCTCAAGTGGGCCGGACTGGTAAAATCCCTACACGATAACTTAGAAATAAAGACAACTTCAGATTGTTTTCTTTGTTTAAAAATAGAACAAGCACAAACAGCTCAACTACAAATTATAATGTTGTTAGTTGTTTTTTTTCATGTTGCGATTATCAGTATTCTATCTTTATTTGTCGTTATTTATATTTTCTAAATAAATTATTGGATAATGTTCATCAGTCATTGGTGTTTATTTTCGATCCATCAAAATAAAAAATATCAAAATCATGGATGGATGGAAATTACAGTATGTTATTCATGTACAAACTTAGTTTGAACATTTTCCTCGACTGATGTACTAACATCGTGTAAATGGTAAATGGGTTATACTTGTATAGCACTTTTCTACCTTTTTAAGGAACTCAAAGCGCTTTGACACTATTTCCACATTCACCCATTCACACACACATTCATTCACACACTGATGTCGGGAGATGCCATGCAAGACGCTAACCAGGACCCATCAGGAGCAAGGGTGAAGTGTTTTGCTCAAGAACACAACAGACGTGACTAGGATGGTAGAAGGTGGGGATTAAACCAGGAACCCTCAAGTTGCTGGCAGAGCCACTCTCCCAATTTCACCACGCCATCCCCCAATGTGGTTTATTTTGTACTTAAGTAGCATCATCTACAAAGATACAAAGAATTGCGACATCTAGTGGACCCATTCAGAACAGCTGTTTATTTCATTCAAAAATTGCGGCTCAGTTTTATACTTAGCAAACTCATCCCGCGGGCTGGATAAAACTTGTTTGCAGGCCTGATCCTGCCCATGGGCCGTACATTTGACACCCCTGAACTAGAACCTTCTTCATTGACAACTAATCTTCAATGGAAATTTAGATTAAAACGATACGGATAAAAAACATTAAAAAAAAGAAAAAATCAATAATATTTCATCAATAATAATAACAGTTTCAGTAAGATATTTACTTTGCATGATCATACATACTATATAGCAGGGGTCACTAACATTTTTGAAAGCAAGAGCTACTTCTTGGGTACTGATTAATGCGAAGGGCTACCAGTTTGATACACACTTAAATAAATTGCCAGAAATAGCCATTTTGCTCAATTAACCTTTAACAAATAAATAAATCTATATATATAAAAAAATGGGTATTTTTGTCTGTCATTCCGTCGTACATTTTTTTCCTTTCACGGAAAGGTTTTTTGCAGAGAATAAAAGATGAAAAAAACACTAAACTGAGCAGTTTAAAAGAGGAGAAAACACGAAAAAAATGAAAATTTAATTTTGAAACATAGTTTATCTTCAATTTCGACTCTTTAAAATTCAAAATTCAACCGAAAGAAATAAAGAGAAAAACTAGCTAATTTGAATCTTTTAGAAAAAATTAAAAAAAAAGAATTTATAGAACATCATTAGTAATTTTTCCTGAATAAGATTATTTTTAGAATTTTCATGACATGTTTTAAATGGGTTAAAATCCAATCTGCACTTTGTTAGAATGTATAACGAATTGGACCAAGCTATATTTCTAACAAAGACAAATCATTATTTCTTCTAGATTTTCCAGAACAAAATTTTTTTTTAAATTCAAAAGACTTTAAAATAAGATTTAAATTTGATTCTAAAGATTTTCTAGATTTGCCAGAATATTCTTTGGGGAATTTTAATCATAATAAGTTTGAAGAAATATTTCACAAATATTCTTTTTCAAAAAAACAGAAGCTAAAATGAAGAATTAAATTCAAATGTATTATTATTTAAAATAAAATAAAAATGTACTTGAACATTGATTTAAATGGTCAGGAAAGAAGAGGAAGGAATTTAAAAGGTAAAAAAATATATGTGTTTAAAAATCCTAAAATCATTTTTAAGGTTGTATTTTTTTCTCTAAAATTGTCTTTTTGAAAGTTATAAGAAGCAAAGTAAAAAAATAAATGCATTTATTTGAACAAGTGAAGACCAAGTCTTTAAAATATTTTCTTGGATTTTCAAATTCTATTTGAGTTTTGTCTCTCTTAGAATTAAAAATGTCAAGCAAAGCGAGACCAGCTTGCTAGTAAATAAATAAAATTAGAAAAATAGAGGGAGCTCACTGGTAAGTGCTGCTATCTGAGCTATTTTTAAAACAGGTCAGCGGGCGACTCATCTGGTCCTTACGGGCACCACGTTGGTGACCCCCGCTATATAGTATGGCGACACAAGCTGAAGCCGGGGAGTGCCGCTGTAAATCTTTGCCAACAAAAGCTGCAATGGATGTTCTTGCTGTTAGTATCTTCATGGTCCACAGAGAATCAGGTGATACTATAATGTTAGGACGTACCTCACTTTCTTTTGTTTTGCCCTGGACGGCTTGTTGTTGGCAGCTAATGCTAGCATATTCGGTATGATGTTGATACTCCAAAATGCACTCTTAGATGAACACAGACTTCGGCAACAACATATCATGAAATGCAGAGGAGGCCTGATGTAGTACTGCTGCTGGAGTAGTTGAAGGCAAGTTTTGGTAGAAAAACAATGTGAAAGAGACAGACTTTGTTTAAAAGATTACAGTTGGTACAAAATGCGGCTGCTAGACTTTTGACAAGAACAAGAAAGTTTGATCACATTACGCCTGTACTGGCTCACCTGCACTGGCTTCCTGTGCACTTAAGATGTGACTTTAAGGTTTTACTACTTACGTATAAAATACTACACGGTCTAGCTCCATCCTATCTTGCCGATTGTATTGTACCATATGTCCCGGCAAGAAATCTGCGTTCAAATGACTCCGGCTTATTAGTGATTCCCAAAGCCCAAAAAAAGTCTGCGGGCTATAGAGCTTTTTCATTTCGGGCTCCAGTACTCTGGAATGCCCTCCCGGTAACAGTTCGAGATGCCACCTCAGTAGAAGCATTTAAGTGTCACCTTAAAACTCATTTGTATACTCTAGCCTTTAAATAGACTCCCTTTTTAGACCAGTTGATCTGCTGTTTCTTTTCTTTTCTTCTATGTCCCACTCTCCTTTGTGGAGGGGGTCCGGTCCGATCCGGTGGCCATGTACTGCTTGCCTGTGTATCGGCTGGGGACATCTCTGCGCTGCTGATCCGCCTCCGCTTGGGATGGTTTCCTGCTGGCTCCGCTGTGAACGGGACTCCTGCTGCTGTGTTGGATCCGCTTTGGACTGGACTCTCGCGACTGTGTTGGATCCATTATGGATTGAACTTTCACAGTATCATGTTAGACCCGCTCGACATCCATTGCTTTCCTCCTCTCCAAGGTTCTCATAGTCATCATTGTCACCGACGTCCCACTGGGTCATTATTGTCACCGATGTCCCACTGGGTGTGAGTTTTCCTTGCCCTTATGTGGGCCTACCGAGGATGTCGTAGTGGTTTGTGCAGCCCTTTGAGACACTAGTGATTTAGGGCTATATAAGTAAACATTGATTGATTGATTGATTGAAATGTCTTTGTACAGCAATTACAAGAACTGGTTTTGGCAAAACCCATAACACACCACCATGAACACACTTTGCATTAATCGATTGAGATCCTGCAGTGCCCACTGGGTCCCCATGGTCAAGAAGGCATGCTGTATGTTCCATTGTCTGAGATTTGCCACTGGAACTGGTCAAGAGTCAAGAGTCTACTGTCATACATTTTTGTTAGTGTTTGCCTTATGAAGCAACATTTTTTGACACATGGCCAAGGTGACGAACTTCCATCCATCCATTTTCTACCACTTGTCCCTCTCTGGGGCACGGGGGGTACTGGAGCCTTTCTCTGCTGCATTTGGGCGGAAGGCGAGGTACACCCTGGCCAACGCAGACAGAGAACATTCTGATCCTCAAAAGTCTTTAGTTATGTCAAAAATGTCTCAATCGTATACATTTCTTTGTTCAACAGGTATGTGTAATATATACGTGTTTTTAAACATTAATGTTCGCGTCAAAATATCATTCCCGCGTTTTTAAAATGACATCAATAAAAATATGATCCAAACAAATTTGTTGAACGCTAGTTTCAGCCGATAATCCAAACACTGTTGGCGTTCCAGAGCAGTAATTGTCAATCTTTTTTCACCAAGTACCACCTCAAAAGACTGAGGTTTTTTTTAACAAGTACCGTATTTCCTTAAATTAATTTAAAACCTCTTCTCACTCCTGCGCTTACCAAAGGCATGCGGTAAAAGTAAGCATGCGCTAATTATTTTAAAACCTCTTCTCACTCCGGCAATTACCAAAGGTATGCAGTAAAAATTTGAGT
This sequence comes from Nerophis ophidion, assembly GCF_033978795.1. Lineage (NCBI taxonomy): Eukaryota > Metazoa > Chordata > Actinopteri > Syngnathiformes > Syngnathidae > Nerophis > Nerophis ophidion. The sequence goes on along the minus strand of NC_084621.1, from coordinate 60,171,346 downwards.
GTGATGTAAGCTTGGACCTTAAATCCTACTGAATAGCTCTTAATCTTCTTCCCTTTATGCGATTTCAAATTACCGGTATTAAAATCAACATTCTCCATTTTGAAAATGATGACAGGGGAAGTGTTACTTGTGACGTCACGAGTTTGACCCGGCAGTAATACTAAGCATGCGCTAATTATTTTGGGAAGCGGGTTTGACCCGGCAGTAATTCAAGGCAGGCGCATACTATATGCCCTGCGGCAATTCAAGGAAATACGGTATATTTAATATTTTTGCCCACTGTAACGTTACACAGATTTTGAACAGTAATGCTGTGTTTGAATACGGGAAAATAAAACACTGTACTTCAATCAAGTGATTCTTTGACGTACCAATAGATAGAGCCTGAGTACCACTAGATCAGCGTTTCTCAAAGTTTGGGGTGGGCCCCACCTGTGGGGAATAGAGACATGACAGGTGGGGCGCGAGGAACGGGAGGGAATTTCACTGAAAAACATTTTTTTATTATTATATTCTCGCGGCGGCAATGACCAAGAAGAACGCGGAGTTGGAATATAATTACAACACTTTATGTACATATTTATATACATCCATCCATTTTCTACTGCTTATTCCCTTTTGGGGTCGCGGGGGGCGCTGGCGCCTATCTCAGCTACAATCGGGCGGAAGGCGGGGTACACCCTGGACAAGTCGCCACCTCATCGCAGGGCCAACACAGATAGACAGACAACCTTCACACTCACATTCAAACACTATTTATATCATATTTACATATTTACATAATATGTAACTACAAGCTCCATTCACAGACAGAGTCCCACTGCTTTTATGAGCGGTCAAGCGAGTCAAAAGCCGAATTTTTTTTTTTTACTTTTTATTTGTGGCGGCCGTAATTCTTTCGTGGCGAGCCGCCACAAATAAATAAATGTGTACGAAACCCTGACTTGAATGTTACTTGATGTACAATACATTTTAAAATGTTAAGCTTGGCATTAGCGTTCTGTTGTGGCGATGGGGGCAGGTGGGGCTTGAAAACTCCCCCTTGTCCAAAGTGGGGGGATGACAAAAAAAGTTTGAGAACCACTGCACTAGATGGAGCCCATTGTTCCACAATTTGAGAATTACTGTTCTTGAATATTTATTAGTAGCCAGCAAAAAGGTATATTTTTTTACGTGACGTATTGTAAACAGAGGTCACCACGCTGGATGTATATTACCCAAGGGTGCATGCCTATTGAATTGAGTTGCCAAATGGGAAACATGTTCTGAGTTGTTTGCATGCATGTTATATAATTTTACATTACATTTTCAATGATGATAATGTTATTAAATTATCTACCAAAAAGCCCTCAAAAAAAACATGTGGTACATTACATGGGACATGTAAGTGTAAATAAAACAGCCAAAAGAGATCGGTAAAAATGAATAACTCTAAAGATAAAATACTGTGTAGAAATGCACTCAATAACAGGAAATGTAGTCTTGATTTTCAACATTTTCTTCTGGGGCCTGCGTGGCAGCACTTTGTGCTGATAGAAACGTTCTTTTTTTTTTCTCAAAGGGTGCTCACATTCTTGTTTCTAAATGGGATTTATACACGTTATTCTTGCCACAGGGCTTTCGAGATTTGGTTCTTCACTTAATTTGGAAGTCTACCCCCTTGAAATGGAGTAAAAGTTCAAAATTGTTATGTTTCGTTGATTTACATTTACAGAGAGATATACCATCAACAAAACAAATTATAAAACCAAAAAAATGAATATCAGAAATGAATTTGTTTGAGGGCTTCACGGTGGCAGAGGGGTTAGTGCGTCTGCCTCACAATACGAAGGTCCTGCAGTCCTGGGTTCAAATCCAGCCTCGGGATCTTCCTGTGTGGAGTTTGCATGTTCTTCCCGTGAATGCGTGGGTTCCCTCCGGGTACTCCGGCTTCCTCCCACTTCCAAAGACATGCACCTGGGGATAGGTTGATTGGCAACACTAAATGGTCCCTAGTGTGTGAATGTGAGTGTGAATGTAGTCTGTCTATCTGTGTTGGCCCTGCGATGTAGCTGAGATGGGCACCAGCGCCCCCCGCGACCCCAAAAGGGAATAAGTGGTAGAAAATGGATGGATGGATGGAATTTGAGTGAAAATCATCAGGAGAATGAATAATCAAGTTCGCCACTTTAGTTTATTTCCATCGTCTTCTTATTACGAGTTTTTAGACAATACGTCTTTAAAGTTTGTTTGTTTGAAAACTAATAGGAAGTTTGCATAACTTTTGCCCCTACAATAGACCTTCATGAACATCCTGTGCTATCCTCTGCTGATCTTCCATCAGTCGAGGTCACACAGTGTCAGCACGCACGGGTGAGGCTTGGCTTTTGTTCTGGACTTTACAGAGTAAATCTATGACTGCATGCAGATCGTGTTCACTTGATTATCAAAAGTTTATATTCCAGACCCCTCGGTGATGCTGTAGATAATTTTCCGCAAAGTAGAGACACCCTTTTTTTAAAAATTAAAAAAAAATATTATACCAGGCCTCAAATTTTTACTTTTCAAGGTCAAGGGAAGTGTTTGCCTTAAAGGAGTGCTCATATTTTAGGGCACCAAGGCAAGTTAGAAGGGCACCAAGGCAAACATTTTTTTTTTTCGAGGCAGGAGATATAGGGCTGGCAATTATTGCCAAAGTAATAATTAAGATTGTTGTTATCAATATTAAAATCATGATTATGGATTGTTAGGTGAAGCAGTGTGAACATAATGCCATCATGCAATTTGTAATGTCTAATAAAAAGACTATAGATAAACGTTATCCATATATTTATAGACAAATATGATTTTTTATTTTTTTATTTTTTTTATCAATTTGTCAGCCTTTTGTCACTACAGGATGCCTTTACCTCTATTTTTACATTTTGATAGAGAGAGTTTTTATTTATTTATTTATTTTAAGGTACTGTATTTCCTGGAATTGCTGCCGGGGCGCTAATTAATTCAAAACCTCTTCTCACTCCTGCGCTTACCAAAGGCATGCGGTAAAAGTAAGCATGCACTAATTATTTTAAAAACGCTTCTCACTCCGGCACTTACTAAAGGCATGCAGTAAAAATTTGAGTGTGATGTAAGCTTGGACCTTAAATCCTACTGAGTATCAATCAATCAATCAATATTTATTTATATAGCCCTAAATCACAAATGTCTCAAAGGACTGTACAAACCACTACGACTACGACATCCTCGGAAGAACCCACATAAGGGCAAGGAAAACTCACACCCAGTGACAATGATGAGTATGAGAAACCTTAGGGGATCGAAAGCAATGGATGTCGAGCGGGTCTAACATGATACTGTGAAAGTTCAATCCATAGTGGCTCCAACACGGCCGCGAGAGTTCAGTTCAAAGCGGATCCAAGACAGCAGCGAGAGTCCCGTCCACAGGAACCCATCCCAAGCGGAGGCGGATCAGCATCGTAGAGATGTCCCCAACCGATACACAGGCGAGCGGTCCATCCTGGGTCCCGACGAGCGGTCCATCCTGGGTCTCGACTCTGGACAGCCAGTACTTCATCCATGGTCATCGGACCGGACGCCCTCCTCAAGGGAGGGGGGGACAGAGGAGAAAAAGAAAAGAAGCAGCAGATTAACTGGTCTAAAAAGGAGGTCTATTTAAAGGCTAGAGTATACAAATGAGTTTTAAGGCGAGACTTAAATGCTTCTACTGAGGTAGCATCTCGAACTGTTACCGGGTTGGGCATTCCAGAGTACTGGAGCCCGAACGGAAAACGCTCTATAGCCCGCAGACTTTTTTTGGGCTTTAGGAATCACTAATTGGCCGGAGTCTTTTGAACGCAGATTTCTTGCTCTTAATCTTCTTCCCTTTTATGCGATTTCAAATTACCGGTATTGAAATCAGCCTCCTCCATTTTGAAAATGATGACAGGGGAACTGTCACTCGTCACGTCACGAGTTTGACCAGGCGGTAATACTAAGCATGCGCTAATTATTTTGGGAAGCGAGTTTGACCCGGCAGTAATTCAAGGCAGGCACATACTATATGCCCTGCGGCAATTCAAGGAAATATGGTATGTACATTTATATGTACATGTAGATGCAGTATAGATCGGTACAGATCCATTAAGACTTTGAGCGGAATTTTGTCGTTTAGGAATTAACTATACACAATAACAAATTAACAAAAGGCTATGTCACATGAATGGTTTTTGAAGTAACACCTTATGACATGAAAAAAACACAATTGATGTAAAATAAAAACCTGCCTGGGGATAGGTTGATTGGCAACACTAAATTGGCCCTAGTGTGTGAATGTGAGTGTGAATGTTGTCTGTCTATCTGTGTTGGCCCTGCGATGAGGTGGCGACTTGTCCAGGGTGTACCCCACCTTCTACCCGAATGAAACTGAGATAGGCTCCAGCACCCCCCGCGATTCAGTACGGGACAAACGGTAGAACATGGATGGATGGATGGATGGATGGATGGATGGTGTTTACTTTTTGGTATCAAAATAAAACACAAAGCTGTTTGGCTAATGAAGAAGAAGTCTAATAAACAAGCTTTTTTCTTCTCCAACACCTCCCTCGTGTTTCAGTGTAACAGTTTGGCCGACAAAAAAAAACAAACCCTGGAGTGATACCGCTCACATCGAATAAACAATCTATACAGCCTGCGTTCAATTCGATTTTTTTAGCTCGTATTGATGTTATTTGAACACTGATACAGTTTTCAGTTAAATAAAGGAAAAGTGACCATCCCAGAAAACGAAGTAAAGACTTAATAAACAAGTTGTGACAACGTTCGCGACACATTGCCTGCTGCAAAACATCAAATAGTTTTCTCCTTCGCTGTATACTGTAAGTGTGGGGACAAGTGCGTCTGTCTCCACTATTGTCCACACTTGTCTCCATCTAAACACAGCAGTGCTTTTTAAAACCAAGTGGTTGGCTACGAAGTCAGTGTCTTTGGTCCGCCATGATTATCTAGCGAAACACTGTTAGTGCGCATGCGCCTGACTTTGTGTTGCCGAAAATGCATTATATGTCGGTTTTACGGAATTAAAAAAATTAAACAGTATTACTAACCGTGGAGAATTTTATTGCAAATTATCATTCTATCGTTTACCGTTACTTCCCTTGTCCATTAACAAGTAAAAAGTCTAGGGCTGTCACGGCATGTTCTTGCCCCAAATGTTGGTCGATATTTTGGGCATTACGAAGAAAGATGTGTACGTGTTTGTGCGCAACCTCCCCGTTCCACCGTCGTGACAGTTAGGCTCATCACGACTTACTTAATGTTCAAACAGCATTGTGCCTCTTTCCCCCTTACACAGCTGGAAGTGCAGCCCAGAAGAATAAAATACAAAAAAACATGATTAACACGAGCATAGAAGTTGAACATTTAAAAGGAACAGCAACTTTAGTGACAGACAGTCACTACGTTTCCATGCACTAAGTTAGTCTAATTTCTCAGTTCGTTTTTTTTTTTTGTATTTCCACACAAATCCAAGTAGGGATGCAACGGTACATGCTATAATCCTGCACGGGTCAATCCGCCTTTGATAAAAAATATCAATATATTAATCGAGATCAGATGATATGAAAACATTTTTAACTTTTTGCAACGCCAAAAAAACGGAAATGCTGATTATCAGTCCTGCTAGACACCGAACTCTATTTAATAATACAACTCTAACATTTGACAACCAAACAATTAAACAAGGCGACACGGTAAAGAATCTGGGTATTATCTTCGACCCAACTCTCTCCTTTGAGTCACACATCAAAAGCGTTACTAAAACGGCCTTCTTTCATCTCCGTAATATCGCTAAAATTTGCTCCATTCTGTCCACTAAAGACGCTGAGATCATTATCCATGCGTTTGTTACGTCTCGCCTCGACTACTGTAACGTATTATTTTCGGGTCTCCCCATGTCTAGCATTAAAAGATTACAGTTGGTACAAAATGCGGCTGCTAGACTTTTGACAAGAACAAGAAAGTTTGATCATATTACGCCTGTACTGGCTCACCTGCACTGGGTTCCTGTGCACTTAAGATGTGACTTTAAGGTTTTACTACTTACGTATAAAATACTACACGGTCTAGCTCCATCCTATCTTGCCGATTGTATTGTACCATATGTCCCGGCAAGAAATCTGCGTTCAAAGGACTCTGGCTTATTAGTGATTCCCAAAGCCCAAAAAAAAGTCTGCGGGCTATAGAGCGTTTTCCGTTCGGGCTCCAGTACTCTGGAATGCCCTCCCGGTAACAGTTCGAGATGCCACCTCAGTAGAAGCATTTAAGTCTCACCTTAAAACTCATTTGTATACTCTAGCCTTTAAATAGACTCCCTTTTTAGACCAGTTGATCTGCCGTTTCTTTTCTTTTTCTTCTATGTCCCACTCTCCCTTGTGGAGGGGGTCCGGTCCGATCCGGTGGCCATGTACTGCTTGCCTGTGTATCGGCTGGGGACATCTCTGCGCTGCTGATCCGCCTCTGCTTGGGATGGTTTCCTGCTGGCTCCGCTGTGAACGGGACTCTCGCTGCTGTGTTGGATCCGCTTTGGACTGGACTCTCGCGACTGTGTTGGATCCATTGTGGATTGAACTTTCACAGTATCATGTTAGACCTGCTCGACATCCATTGCTTTCCTCCTCTTCAAGGTTCTCATAGTCATTATTGTCACCGACGTCCCACTTGGTCATTATTGTCACCGATGTCCCACTGGGTGTGAGTTTTCCTTGCCCTTATGTGGGCCTAACGAGGATGTCGTAGTGGTTTGTGCAGCCCTTTGAGACACTAGTGATTTAGGGCTATATAAGTAAACATTGATTGATTGATTGATTGAAAAATGGACACATTGGCCAGCCCTAACATAAGCAATACGGTTGTCTGGATCAGAGGCAGAATGTTTGCAATGTGGACTTATTTTAATGTATCCGAGATTTACTCGCAGACAGCGATCTTCCAAATTTAAGATGACACCGGTGGCTTTTAAGAAGAGAGACTCCCAGCAGCGCAAAGCAAGTATGATGTTCAGGTTCATCGAGGAGACGGAGCGACAGAAGTAAACAATCTCCAAACAAGAGTACAGTCTACAATAACACCAGAAATAGTTTCCAGTCGTTTTTGATAAAGAAAGAGTGACTAAAAGGATTGGAGAAATATCTATGAAGAAAAAAAAACTATCTCAACGAAGTACATAGTACAATAAGCAGTAACAATTGAAAAATAGAGCAAAGTGATATTGTGTAAGAAAAATATATACAGTATTTTTCTGACTCAGCTACAATCGGGCGGAAGGCGGGGTACACCCTGGACAAGTCGCCACCTCATCGCAGGGCCAACACAGATAGACAGACAACATTCACACTCACATTCACACACTAGGGCCAATTTTAGTGTTGCCAAGCCAGCGCCCCCCGTGACCCCGAAAGGGAATAAGCGGTAGAAAATGGATGGATGGATGGATTTTTCTGACTATAAGTTGCAGTTTTTTTCATAGTTTGGCCGGGGGTGCGACATATACTCCGGAGCGACTTATGTGTGAAATTATTAACACATTACCGTGAAATATCAAATAATATTTATCTCATTCGCGGAAGAGACGAAGAAAATGTCAGCAGTCGTCACACACACGTCAACCAATAAGATTTTGGCGGGGGAGGGTCATGGTAGAAATGCATTGTGGGTATATATGATATATGCTATATGCTACTGCCGTAGCTATTAAAATGGATAATTTCATCGTTTGCGGTAACTTATAAAAACTGAGAAAGGCTGAACAAAAATTGGACCGAAAAGGAAATTATATACTGCAGATTACAAGCTGGATGTAGTGAAATATGCAGCAGAAAACGACAAGAGGAAGCGGCGCATACCTCTGGATTTGGCAGAGTTGTTTAGAAGCAACATCGAGGAAGATTTCATCGGATTTATCAATTAGGAGTGACAGATTGTTTGGTAAACGTATAGCATGTTGTATATGTTATAGTTATTTCAATGACTCTTACTATAATATGTTACTTTAACATACCAGGCACCTTCTCAGTTGGTTATTTATGCGTCATATAACGTACACTTATTCAGCCTGGTTATTTGAAATTGCCTTTCAAATGTCTATTTTTGGTGTTGGATTTTAACAGATAAATTTACCCCAAAAATGCGACTTATACTCCAGTGCGACATATATATGTTTTTTTTCCTTCTATATTATGCATTTTCGGCCGGTGTGACGTGTACTCCGGAGTGATTTATAATCCGAAAAATACTGTATGTTAGTACTATAATTAATAACAGATTTGTTTTAAATGTATGTATAAATATATCTTTGCCTTTTTAAACAACATATATAATTCACAGCGAATAATGTGATGCTCTCATAGTCACCACGCCCATAGCCATGCCCCCAACGCTTTAGATGTCTTAGCAATCTTGGGTAAACCCTGAAAAGGGTTTAAAGTCCAGTGTTACCTGCTTCTCAAAGCTAGTTTTTTTTGTAATTCTTTGTTCCCTGCTTCCTGTTGCCATACTTTTACTTCCGTCCTTTGAACTTTAGGGTCACGTTGCTACCAGCGCTCACCTCAGCTGCGACAACAACACAGCTCTTAGTTAAGCGTTATAAACACATAAATCATACGCTTATGCCACTTTGAACATTTATTGTACTGATCAGGATTGGAGATACTTTGACGTGAGGTCTGAGAGTGTTTTTGTAGAGCAGTGGTTCTCAACCTTTTTTCAGTGATGTACCTCCTGTGAACATTTTTAAAATTCAAGTACCCCCTAATCAGAGCAAAGCATTTTTGGTTGAAAAAAATAGATAAAGAAGTAAAATACAGCAGTATGTCATTAGTTTCTGATTTGTTAAATTGTAAAACAGTGCAAAATATTGCTCATTTGTAGTGGTCTTTCTTGAACTATTTGGAAAAAAGACATACAAATACCTATAAACTTATTGAAAAATAAACAAGTGATTCAATTATAAACACAAATTTCTACACATAGAAGTAATCATCAACTTAAAGTGCCCTCTTTGGGGATTGTAATAGAGATCCATCTGGATTCATTAACTTAATTCTAAACATTTCTACACAAAAAATAAATCTTTAACATCAATATTTATGGAACATGTCCACAAAAAAATCTAGCTGTCAACACTGAATATTGCATTGATGCATTTATTTTCACAGTTTATGAATTTACATTCATATTTTGTTGAAATATTATTCAATAAATATATTTATAAAGGATATTTGAATTTTTGCTCTTTTTAGAATATTTTTGAAAAATCTCACGTACCCCTTGGCATACCTTCACGTACCCCCATTTGAGAACCACTGTTGTAGAGAACAGAGTTTTTTAAATGCAAGAAAAAAAAAAAACTGTTAAAGCTGTGTCCACGCCATTATATTTAAAGGTCTCACTTTTGTTTTTTGCTCAGCCACATACAGTATTGTATTACCCTTGCCTCAGGCTCACGTAGGACTGATATGATGACGGATGTTTATTAGAAAGATAGCAATGAATGCATTGGCATTTTAGCACAAAGCAGTCCTTTTTTTTTTTGGACTGGACCTCTGAATCAGGAATAAAAGAATTCTCTGTCTGTATAATTCCATTCCCTAGGATAGAGGAACTGCTCAAGGAAGAACAGTTCTCTGTCCATTGTTTGTTTTTATTCATCATTATGCAGGCTGCTTGTTTTTGGATCACCTTCAGTTGAAGAGGAAAACGAGCTTGGCATTTACTACTGAAGATCATGGTCTGTGCAGACAAAGAGCTGCTATTATGTTCCAATCAGAAATAACCTCTTTGACCAGTAGATGGCACTTTATGACAAAGTAGCTTGTCGGCTGAAATGGCAAAAACCACCACATCCTCTGGAAAATGTGTCTCACTGTGCATGCTCACTTCAAATAGCATTAACCACATAGCGTACCCATTGTACTGCAGTGTTACAGTGCACTAAAACAATATGATTTATGCCCAGTGAAGTGATCACGCAGACAGAACGTCTTTATTAAATCAGTTCTTGGCAGTAGTGACCTTTCCATTTCCCCCCCTTATATCAGTTTATGACACACACCATCGGTATAGAAAATTGGCAGTAGTGACATATTGGATGTGACTGGACAAAGTAGAGAGACCTATGTCATATTTTGTTTGTAACAACCTGTTCTGGTTATTTGGAACTTTCAGATGAGAGAGTTACAAGTGGGGCAAAAAAGTATTTAGTCAGCCACCGATTGTGCTAGTTCTCCCACTTAAAATGATGACAGACGTCTGTAATTTTCATCATAGGTACACTTCAACTGTGCGAGACAGAATGTGAAAAAATAAATCCAGGAATTCACATTGCAAGAATTTTAAATAATTTATTTGTAAATAATGGTGGAAAATAAGTATTTGGTCAACCATTCAAAGCTCTCACTGATGGAAGGAGGTTTTGGCTCAAAATCTCACGATACATGGCCCCATTCATTCTTTCCTTAACACGAATCAATCGTCCTGTCCCCTTAGCAGAAAAACAGTCCCAAAGCATGATGTTTCCACCCCCATGCTTCACAGTAGGTATGGTGTTCTTGGGATGCAAGTCAGTATTCTTCTTCCTCCAAGAACAACCAGTTTCCACGAATCTTTCATCCTCGCTCAAATTAATGGGGAAATTGTCGTTTTCTCGGTCCGAATAGATCTTGCTGCTGGAGGCTCCCATTATAATCCATGTGAGGACGTGAGGAGCCCCCACACTTGTGACGTCATCGTCTGCGACTTTTGGTAAAGGCAAGGCTTTTTTATCAGTACCAAAAGTTGCTAACTTTACCGTGGATGTTCTCTACTAAATCCTTTCAGCAAAAATATGGCAATATCGCGAAATGATCAAGTATGACACATAGAATGGACCTGCTATCCCTGTTTGAATAACAAAATCTCATTTCAGTAGGCCCCCCCCCTGGCCGTTTGGTAGACATCCAGACGACAGCCCCCCCCCCCCCCCCCCCCCCCCCCCCCCCACCCTACCCCCAGCACACACCAGGGGACGCCACCATCCCACCACTTCAGGTGGAATGGTACAATCCATATAACACCTCACAGACAACGTCACGCTAACATCACGTGACACCTAATGAAGGCTGCAGAAGCAAGGTAGCCGAAATTTGTCAGGTACAACACTTTACCTTACCTAATTATTTTTAAAGTTAAAGTACCACTGATAGTCACACACACACACACATTTTGACCCATCCCCTTGTTCACTGGGAGGTGAGGGGAGCAGTGAGCAGCAGCGGTGGCCGCGCTCGGAAATTATTTTGGTGATTTAACCCCCAATTCCAACCCTTGATGCTGAGTGGTAATAAGGTTATGAATCCCATTTTTATAGTCTTTGCTATGACTCGGCCGGGATTTGAACTCACAACCTACCGATCTCAGGGCGGACACTCTAATCACAAGGCCAGTGAGCAGGTACAGTATGTACCTGATAAATACCTGATTTCTGCAATTTTTTCCACATCTTGTTGACAATGCAAGCACATTAGTTCAATGGCCATATTTTATTCCTTACATTTTTTTATTATTTTTTTGTCATGAAAAAGGGAGGTTTTTGGGTGGGTGCACTAATTGTAAGTGTATCTTGTGTTTTTTTTACGTTGATTTAATAAAAAAAAAGGCCGGTGGTTGGGGAACCAATGGGCTATACAATACATTTTGTTACTTTACATGTAGTCGGTTTTTGGCCCCTGACAAATTTTTTGGGCCCAGTGCGGCGCTCAAGTCGAACAGTTTGGACACCTTTGCAATAGTGTAACACAAGTATAATGTAGCAGCATTGCTAAGTGCCAAACAAGGTATGATTTTAAATCTACTGGAGTACAGACTTTTACCAACTCAGAATGATGCAGTAGCTCAGAAGGCCAAGAGCTGCAGTAGCTACGTTACCTCAGTGATCAAGACGCTGTGTTACTAAAAGTAGTTGCTCGGTGTTAACTGTTATAATAACAATGTTGCTAATATTTGGTAAATATAATAATGCATTTTGTTTGTATGGCACTTAACATTTGAATAACAAATCTCAAAGTGCGAATATGCATGCCACTGCATGTTAAAGCATTGTGGGCATTTTTTGAATGTTTTTTAAAACGGCTTTTTAACGGAATAGATGAGTTCTATTAGCTACATTATCCGCCAAGTATTAGATGTTTTACTTGCACTGTCTGTATTATCAGTGATGGATTAACTATTTAATGAGCAAACATGCACTCTGACAGCTGGACAAATCAATGAAATACCCTTGTAAGAAAAGACCCTTGTCATCTGTTCCGGGGGTTTGAGGAGTATACAGTATTGACTTTTTAGTGTGCTGTCATCTGTTAGTTTAGACCAGGGGTCGGAAACCCAAAATGTTGAAAGAGCCTTATTGGACCAAACATGCAAAAAACTAATCTGTTAGGAGCAGCGAAAAAATTTGCTAAGCTACAGGGAAGATATCCCCCTGAGAATTGTAGCAAGCTACACTACAAACAACACGGCACAAATAGCTTGCTCAATTTTTGTTTCATCTGACATCACATGGACAAAGATAAGACCTTCCAGAGGAAAGTTCTGTGGTAAGATGAACCAAAAATTGAGCTGTTTGGCCACAATACCCAGCAATATGTTTGGAGGAGAAAAGGTGAGGCTTTTAATTCCAGGAACACAATGTCTACCGTCAAGCATGGAGATGGTAGTATAATGCTCTGGGCCTGTTTTGCTGCCAGTGGAACTGGTGCTTTACAGAGAGTAAATTGGACAATGAAAAAGGAGCTTTACCTCCAAATTCTTCAGGAGAACCTAAAATCATCAGCCCGGAGGTTGGTTCTTGGGTGCAGTTGGGGTGTTCCATCAGGACAATGACCCCAAACACACATCTAAAATGGTAAAGGAACGCCAAAATAATACTAGGATTAAGGTTTTAGAATGACTTTCCCGAAGTCCTGACATAAACATGTGGACAATGCTGAAGAAACAAATCAATGTCAGAAAAAAACAACACATTTAGCTGAACTGCACCAATTTTGTCAAGAGGAGTGGTCAAAAATTCAACCAGAAGTTTGCCAGAAGCTTGTGGATGGCTACCAAAAGCGCCTTATTGCAGTGAAACTTGCTAAGGGACATGTAACCAATTATTAACATTGCTTTATGTATACTTTTGACCCAGCAAATTTGGTCACATTTTCAGTAGACCCGTATTTAATTGATAAAAGAACCAAACATTGTGAATGTTTTTCTTTATATATACATTTTGTTCACATGTTAAAGGTGTTTGATAAAAATACAAAGATGTTTCACATATATAGATTCCCTTCATGAAGACAATTATATAAGTTGGTGTAAACTAACAGGCCACACAACTACAGTGTGTTTATGGATCGCCGGAATTATTAGGACAAAACATCCATCCATTTTTTCCATTTTCTACCGCTTATTCCCTTTTTTGGGTCACGGAGGGCGCTGGCGCCTATCTCAGCTACAATCGGGCGGAAGGCGGGGTACACTCTGGACAAGTCGCCACCTCATCGCAGGGCCAACACAGATAGACAGACAACATTCTCACACTCACATTCACACACTAGGGCCAATTTAGTGTTGCCAATCAACCTATCCCCAAGTGCATGTCTTTGGAAGTGGGAGGAAGCCGGAGTACCCGGAGGGAACCCACGTAATCACGGGGAGAACATGCAAACTCCACACAGAAAGATCCCGAGCCTGGATTTGAACCCAGGACTGCAGGACCTTCGTATTGTGAGGCAGATGCACTAACCCCTCTGCCACCGTGAAGCCCAGGACAAAACAATTCTCTTCAATCACGCTCATCAGTGAAGCATAAACAGGAACATATTAAACAGTGGGCTTTCTAACAATTAGGAATGTTTCTGTCATCTTTGCCCTACCGAAGCCATATTAAAACAGAAAACATATTTTTCCCCTCTATCTTTTTCCATTTTCATACACTTTTGAAAAGCTCCTTGGAACCACTAGGGCGGCGCTAAAGAGCCACATGCGACTCCAGAGCTTTTATAAACACGTTGCTGTTCGAGCAACTAAGCTATTCATTTGTACACATTAAACCTACAGGCTGTGCTCTCTCTCTCGGGACAGGCTGATCTGTCTATAGTCTTAGGAATACAAGACAGAGTTTTTTTCCGATGCATTCAAGGACCGCTGAACAGAGTAGAATACCTCAATGCTCGCCAGAAATAATTGATAATAATTAGGGGTGTGGGAAAAAGTCGATTCGAATACGAATCGAATCGTTTATGTTGTGCGATTCAGAATCGATTCAAATTTTTTTTTAAATCGATACCTTAACAATGCAATCCAATTCCAAAACCAAACCTGACCCACCAACACTCAGAACTGCAATAAACAGAGCAATTGAGAGAAGACACAAACACGACACAGAACAAACCAAAAGTATTGAAATAAAAATTAATATAATCAACAATGTTATCAATATTAGTTATAATTTCAGCATAGCAGTGATTAAAAATCCCTCATTGACATCATTAGACATTTATAAAAATTAAAAGTATCACAGTGGCTTACACTTGCATCGCATCTCATAAGCTTGACAATACACTCCGTCCAATGTTTTCACAAAGATAAAATAAGTCATATTTTTGGTTCGTTTAACACTTAAAACAAATTTACATTATTACAATCAGTTGATAAAACATTGTCCTTTACAATTATAAAAGCTTTTTACAAAAACCTACTACTCTGCTTGCATGTCAGCAGACTGGGGTAGATCCTGCTGAAATCCTATGTATTGAATGAATACAGAATCCCTTTGAATCGGGAAAAAAAAACGTTTTTGAATCGAGAATCGAATCGAATCGAATTGAATTGAATAAAAAAAAATCGATATATTATCGAATCGTGACCCCAAGAATCGATATTGAATCGAATCGTGTGACACCCAAAGATTCACAGCTCTAATAATAATATTACATTTTATTTGTTACACAATTTACATTCAAATAAATTGTTAAGTACTACGGTACAAAACAATATGTAAAACAATGTAATCTTAGCCATTAAAACAGATAGAATAATACTATTAAAACACCATCAGGGACGGCGTGGTGCAGTTGGGAGAGTGGCCGTGCGCAAGCCGAGGGTCCCTGGTTCAATCCCCACCTAGTACCAACCTCGTCACGCCCGTTGTGTCCTGAGCAAGACACTTCACCCTTGCTCCTGATGGGTGATTGTTAGCGCCTTGCATGGCAGCTCCCTCCATCAGTGTGTGAATGTGTGTATGTGGAAGTAGTGTCAAAGCGCTTTGAGTACCTTGAAGGTAGAAAACCGCTATACACGTACAACCCATTTATCAGTGAATCATAAAAAACACAAAACCTGCAAAATAGTGGGTTTTCTAACAGTGCTTATTTTAGTTATTTAAAAAAATACCTGACCAAAATATTTCAGTGTGTTTACAAGTACTTTCTGAGCATATAATATTGAAAACCGTGATAGTTTTGGTCACGATCACTGTGATATGGAATGTTTATATCGTTACATCCCTAGAAGGGACTGTCATAGTTCAGGAGCGATCGTGTCTTCTGGTATTAATTGTGTCGAGACAAAGGGGCGAGCACACTGGAATCCTAAAGAGGGAAGAGATACTTTTTTGTTTGGATTTAAAAAGCCACACACAAACCAAACAACAGTAATCTGCAAAACATGCCGCCAACAAGTTCTTGCTAACAACTGGAACACGCCATACAACTATGAAGAGTCTGTTAAAATGTGACAAAGCATTAAGATTATGAAAACCACAAAGTGATGAAAAGAAAGGAGTCTGACATAGTTTATGTCCAATGACAACCGTTCCCGCAGACATCCAGAAATTACAGATGCCATCTCTAAATTAATGATTGTACACATGTCATGGTTTACACCAGTGGTCCCCAACCACCGGGTGGCCGGATTGGTACCGGGCCGCAGAAGAATTTGTTATTGATTTTTATTTTAAAAAAAAATAAAAATAATAATTAAAAGAATTATATTTTTTTATTAAATCAACATAAAAAACACAATATACACTTACAATTAGTGCACCAACCACAAAAACGTCCCTTTTTCATGACAAAAACGTCCCTTTTTCATGACAAAGAAAAAAAAGGACCCCCGGTCCCCCCACGCTCCCCACCCCCGGGCCGCGGAACAAATTATCAAGCGTTGACCGGTCCGTGGATACAAAAAGGTTGGGGACCACTGGTTTACACTGTTGAAAAAAAAAAAGTGCTGGCCCTCAAAATATATATATTTTTTATGTATATTGTCCTTTTTATATATTAAATGTGTTGTATGTATACAATAAAAAAACACACAAAAAAAAACATTAAAATTAATTCCCTGTGTTTTTATACAAATAAAAAAAAAGTGATCTCCATTGTTACCACATTTGGGATAATCCAATCCAATCCACTTTATTTATATAGCACATTTAAACAACAATAACGTTTCCAAAGTGCTGCACAGCCATGTTAAAAACAATATTAAAAAAACAATATTATGCTCTACCAATGACTGAATAAAAACAAAAAATAAATAAATATAAAACCAATATAAAAAAAACAATATAAAAACAAATATGATTAAAAACAATTTTAAAGGGTAAAATCAATTAAAACAGTAAGTCCATCCATCCATCCATCCATCCATCATCTTCCGCTTATCTGAGGTCGGGTCGCGGGGTCAGCAGCCTAAGCAGGGAAGCCCAGACTTCCCTCTCACCAGCCACTTCGTCTAGCTCTTCCCGGGGGATCCCGAGGCGTTCCCAGGCCAGCCGGGAGATATAGTCTTCCCAACGTGTCCTGGGTCTTCCTCGTGGCCTCCTGCCGACTGGACGTGCCCTAAACACCTCCCTAGGGAGGCGTTCGGGTGGCATCCTGACCAGATGCCCGAGCCACCTCATCTGGCTCCTCTCGATGTGAAGGAGCAGCGGCTTTACTTTGAGTTCCTCCCGAATAGAAATCAAAGTGTATAAAAAACACAGAGGACAACAGAGGACAGAGGACCACACAACTCACATAGTGTTAAAAGCCAAAGAATAAAAGTGGGTCTTAAGACGAGACTTAAAACACTCCACTGTGGAAGCAGTTTGAACATGGAGGGGCAGAGTGTTCCAGAGCTTAGGGCCGACCGTAGAGAAGGCCCTGTCTCCCCTGGTCTTAAGTCTGGTCTTGGGCACCACGAGCTGGAAGTGGCTCTCGGACCTCAGAGTGCACGCAGGAATGTAAGTTTGGATGAAGTCCGAGATATATTGAGGTGCCAGTCCATGTAAAGATTTAAAAACAAACAGCAATGTTTTAAAATCAATTCTAAAATGAACAGGGAGCCAGTGCAAACTCTGAAGAATTGTGGTTATATGCTGGCGTTTCCTGGCCCCTGTTAAAAGTCGTGCTGCCGCGTTCTGGACTAACTGCAACCGGGAGAGAGCTTTTTGGCTAATGCCAGCATAAAGTGCATTGCAGTAGTCCAGGCGACTTGACATAAAATCATGCACGACTTGTTCAAAAAGGTTAAAAGATAAAAAGGGTTTAACCTTTACTAAAAGACAAAGGTGATAAAAACACGATTTTAAAACGCCATTGACTTGTTTGTCTAGTTTAAAATCGCCAAGGCTGGTGACTTTGGGACGCACATCATTTTACAATAGTCCCAAGTCAGTGAGGGCCGGACCAAAAACTAAAATTTCCGTTTTTCCCTCATTCATTATTAAAAAATTCTGGGCTAACAAAGCCTTGACGTTGCATAGACAGTTAAGAAGGGGTGTCAGGGGGAGGTGGCCTTTTGAAATCGGCATATAAATTTGGCAGTCAAATAAAGTTGTTATTTTAATGGTATGGTCACTTTTTCACATGCGTGTGTGTCAAAGAGTTCATATCTAAAAGAGGACCACAAGGCCTGGCGAACCTCCTTTAAAGTAGACTCAATCCACCATTCCTCACCACACACGCATTAACACAGAGCCACAGGAGCTCACTTTTAGGACCAACTATGGTTCATCCAGCAAAAAGTCTTGGCTGGTGTCGAGTTGGATTGTCAACAAATATTCGAGTCTTATTGAGTTCACCTTGAACTTCTGGGATTTATGTGTTAACACTACACATCCAGTTTGTTCTGTTACAACACACCCACTCTCATAAGTAACCTTTAAGGTGTTTTGAAAAGTATTATTTTCTTATTATTGTGTCTTGCCAAAAAATATTTACACACTGTATAAGTCAGTGTCTTTTTTGTCGCTTTTTACGGTTTGTTTGTTTTTTTGTTTTTTATTTAATTGATTATCGCTTTCCGCCTGTGTTTTGTTTAGTTTATATTTGCCGGGTCAAATTTCCGTCCCTGTTTATTGCGTTTTTTATTGGTCGTGAATTTTGATTCGCCAAAAGCTTTATCATTGATAAATACTGCCTCTGTTTGCACTTGGACAACTTCACTTCACTTTTATCTCCCGCTGTATTGACATCCATGCGAGGATGGCTAGTTGTTACCTTCAAGCTAACCAGTACCCGACCAGACTCCTCCACCCCAAAAACACGGGGTCAACAAATGTGGCAAAGGTGTGTCTTTTGAAGTGTTACTGTGCGAGTAGTAGAGATGCGCGGTTTGCGGTCTCATCCCCAAAGTCCGTGGATAAACCGCGGGTCGGGCGGGTGACATGACGAAAAAATAGATTTTAAATAGATTCGGGCGGGTGGCGGTTGAACCATTTGGAAATATATGATATACATGGTTCAGAGATCGGTAACTTTTACCATTCAAAGAGCCATTTTGGACCTGTGTCACAAAGCGAAGAAGACATTAGTTGATGTAAACATTCTCAAGTATGTCTGACGGCAGTCACCCAGTTAATAAGTATTAGGGTTTGCTATGAAGCCTTTGCCTTTGACGCCTTCTACAACATGTACAATTTACTTGCAAGTCCAGCAATGCGTTGTGTGTGGCTTCCACTGACACACGCACAAGACTGCAAGGCATACTGGGTGACACAGAGTACACTAATGGTTGTGATATAAACAATTTTAACACTCTTACTAATATGCGCCACGCTGTGAAGCCACTTCAAACAAGAATGACAAACACATTTCGGGAGAACATCCTCACAGTAACACAACATAAACGCAACACAACAAATACCCATAATCCTTTGCATCCATGACATTTCCTGACTATATTATACACCCCCCCCCCACCCCCCCCGTGTGTCGGTAAGGTGGGCGGGGTTGGGGGGCACAAAATATATTCAGGAAGTGTCATGTAAGAGTGTTAAAATTGTTTATATCACAACCATTAGTGTACACTAAGATACACTTACAAATAGTGCACCAACCCCAAAAAACCTCCCTTTTTCATGACAAAAAATAAAATAAAATAAAAAAATAAGAAAAAAAGAACCGACTCCGTCCCCCCCACCCCTCCCCCACCGGCCCGCGGGACAAATTATCAAGCGTTGACCGGTCCGTAGCTACAAAAAGGTCTGGGACCACTGGTTTGGATCCATGGGGACGGCATGGCGCAGTGAGAGAGTGTCTGTGCGCAACCCGAGGGTCCCTGGTTCAATTCCCACCTAGTACCAACCTCGTCACGTCCGTTGTGTCTTTGAGCAAGACACTTCACCCTTGTTCCTGATGGGTGCTGGTTAGCGCCTTGCATGGCAGCTCCCTCCATCAGTGTGTGAATGTGTGTGTGGATGGGTAAATGTGGAAGTAATGTCAAAGCGCTTTGAGTACCTTGAAGGTAGAAAAGCGCTATACAAGTACAACCCAATTATCATTTATGAAGGAAAGAAGAAAGTGACTGAATGTTTATTCCGGAATAAATCTACATATGCATACAAATGTGTTTTCTTTTGTAATATTTTTTTAATGAATTAAGTAACGTTTATGACAACCTTTTTCCAAAACACAATATAGAATGTGATTTATAACAGGATAACAGCATACATTTATCATTTGTTTTCAAAACGCTTACAAAAAAGTGAGACCCCAAAAATTTACTGTGGGAACCCAATTTTATGACTTGATGGGGTGCCAACGATGTTCTGTGGCAGTGTAAGATTTGACCGAGTGAATCCAAACAACCTTTTCTGACCTTACTCTATGTGCAAAGGAAAATACATTTCTGGTTGTGTTGGGCAGGTGTAGCCACGTCCAACGTATGCCTGACGTGACATTCCAGTTCAGTTAAGTGTTGCCAGAGAGGCTGGTGCTTGAACTCTGCTCCTGCTACTTTGCAAGCATTATGGCAGAGTGAGTGCCGGCCGTCCTCGTCCGTGTATCTTTAAGAGGAGGGGCCGGACATTTATATTAGTTTTTTGTGAGGCAATGTGTTTGGGGGCGTGTGTGTGTGTGTGTATGTGTGTAAAGCCAGGCCATGGAATGAAGTTGGCAGCTGTGGAGGCTTCACACACTGCTGGGAGCTGACAGAGGACAGCAGCTACTTCCTCACTCACTACCAAAATCTCTAGGAAGAACTAACTGAAAGTAAGAGGAAGAAGCCGACTTGGAGGAGAAAAAGGAGGGGAAGAGACTGAGATCAGTGGCATGGCTATGTATGAACCCGCCTACCTGCCTCCAGACGCTGAGGAGCAGGATTTCATCCAGGCTTATGAAAGCGTCAGAGAGAAGTATAAAGGTGGGAGCCTGTGTGATTGTATTTTACGTGCGACTACATAATGGGATGGGAGACAGTTTTTCCTGTTTGCATGTAAAAGGCCTTGTCTACAGTATTTGTGCAGTGTTTGACCCTGCATAGTCGCATACACTTGTCAATCTTCTGTGTGTTGGGCTTCAGGACAGCTATAGACACTGCATCCCTTCATTGCTGGGTGTTTTATTGATTGGTCAACATGTTTTCTGCAACTCCTATGTGTTGTCGGTTACAGGAGTCCACCGGCGTCAGAAAAGTTCTCCGTTTTGATATGACTTAAGCAATCAGAGCTGCTGACCTCTGACCCCAATGTTGTCCATTTATAGCAAAATGGACAACAATGTAAATTTCATAAGGGTTCAAGTGATGCCATGTCTTTGAAGGGTATGAATCAGGAGATCATCCTGACCTAATCGAGCCTGCTTCTAGCCTCATTGGGGTCAGAGGTCAGCAGCTCTGATTGCTTAAGTCATATCAATCCTGGGCTCAGGATCTTTCAGTGTGGAGTTTGCATGTTCTCCCCGTGAATGCGTGGGTTCCCTCCGGGTACTCCGGCTTCCTCCCACTTCCAAAGACATGTACCTGGGGATAGGTTGATTGGCAACACTAAATTGGCCCTAGTGTGTGAATGTGAGTGTGAATGTTGTCTGTTTATCTGTGTTGACCCTGCGATGAGGTGGCAACTTGTCCAGGGTGTACCCTGCCTTCCGCCCGATTGTAGCTGAGATAGGCACCAGCGCCCCCCGCGACCCAGAAAGGGAATAAGCGGTAGAAAATGGATGGATGGATGGATGGATTGTATTGCCACTGGTGTGTGCCCTCAAACATTCTGCTTTTGTACCCTTGAAACTCTTACTGCTTAAGGAGATACTTGGTCATGATGGGAAGGGTACGAACAGATCCCTTAGTTCCCAAATATTGCCCTATATGGGTACATTGGTACAAACCCCGTTTCCATATGAGTTGGGTAAATTGTGTTAGATGTAAATATAAATGGAATACAATGATTTGGAAATCATTTTCAACTCATATTCGGTTGAATGCACTACAAAGACAAGATATGTGATGATCAAACTCATAAACTTTATTTTTTTTTGCAAATAATAATTAACTTAAAATTTCATGGCTGCAACATGTGCCAAAGTAGTTGGGAAAGGGCATGTTCACCACTGTGTTACATCACCGTTACTTTTAACAACATTCAATAAATGTTTGGGAACTGAGGAAACTAATTGTTGAAGCTTTGAAAGTGGAATTCTTTCCCATTCTTGTTTTATGTAGAGCTTCAGTCGTTCAACAGTCCGGAGTCTCCGCTGTCGTATTTTACGCTTCATAATGCGCCACACATTTTCGATGGGAGACAGGTCTGGACTGCAGGCGGGCCAGCAAAGTACCCGCACTCTTTTTTTACGAAGCCACGCTGTTGTAACACGTGGCTTGGTATTGTCTTGCTGAAATAAGCAGGGGCATCCATGATAACGTTGCTTGGATGACAACATATGTTGCCCCAAAACCTGTATGTACCTTTCAGCGTTAATGGTGCCTTCACAGATGTGTAAATTACCCATGCTTTGGGCACTAATACACCCCCATACCATCACAGATGCTGGCTTTTGATCTTTGGGCCTATAACAATCCGGATGGTTATGTTCCTCTTTGTTCCGGAGGACACCATGTCCACAGTTTTCAAATATAATTGGAAATGTGGACTCGTCAGACCACAGGACACTTTTCCACTTTGCATCAGTCCATCTTAGATAAGATCAGCAAAGCTGGTGGCGTTTCTGGGTGCTGTTGATAAATTGGTTTTGCTTTGCATAGCAGTTTTAATTTGCACTTACAGATGTAGCGACCAACTGTAGTTACTGACAGTGGTTTTATGAAGTGTTCCTGAGCCCATGTGGTGATATCCTTTACACACTGATGTCGTTTTTTTGATGCCATACCGCCTGAGGGATCAAAGTTCTGTAATATCATCCCTTACCTGCAGTGATTTCTCCAGATTCTCTGAACCTTTTAATGATTTTACAGACCGTAGATGGTAAAATCCCTAAATTCCTTGCAATAGCTCGTTTAGAAATTTTGTTTTAAAACTGTTCGACAATTTGCTTACAAATTGGTGACCCTCGCCCCATCCTTGTTTGTGAATTACTGAGCATTTCATGGAAGATGCTTTTATACCCAATCATGGCACCCACCTGTTCCCAATTAGCCTGCACACCTGTGGGATGTTCCAAATAAGTGTTTGATGAGCATTCCTCAACTTTATCAGTATTTATTGCCACCTTGCCCAACTTCTTGGTCACGTGTTGCTGGCATCAAATTCTAAAGTTAATTATTATTAGCAAAAACAATTTTTTATCAGTTTGAACATCAAATATGTTGTCTTTGTAGCATATTCAACTGAATATGGGTTAAAAATGATTTGCAAATCATAGTATTCCGTTTATTTTTACATCTAACACAATTTCCCAACTCATATGGAAACAGGGTTTGTATATTTTACAATAAGGCATTAAAACACTGACTCATTTTGTTCTTACTGTTAAGACTTATCATATTGTATTCACATTTTATCCCCTTATCCCTTCATATCCTGAATAATAATCATTCACGGTGCTCCCCCTCGCCTTGTATCTTTGCTCCCTTTTTTGGTGAAACCTTCTCATGGGAGGGTTATACGAGCAGGTGGAGCCGTAGAACAAATTCAGAAAAGGCAGGCTATTTTGGATCATAGTCAATATTTGTCAAGGATTAATCAGGGCATTTGAATTTTTAAACTTTTAGAACGTTCAATTATTTGAGTTTGCTGTGTTTGTGAGTTTTTTTCCCAGGTACTCTGCAGAAATGAGGGGACTTGCTCAGAATGCTGCTCAGCTTTTGCTCTAAGTCCACTGGAACATTTTCCAGCTGATCCATAATCTTAATGAGGGGGAACAGTATTAAAACATTAATGAAAAGATAGATATAAAATTCCGGTTAAAATGGAAAATGTCATATCAAGTTTGGGTCCGTAATGATTATTTTTATAGTTTCTAAGGTGGTCGATGATTAAACAACATAAGTCTTCAAAAATGTTAAACTTTGTGTTTATTAAATGTTTTTCGTATTTACACACAGTCAAAAATAAACATACAACACAGGTTTATATATATGTTGATACTAGAGCGGTACTGTATACTGGTACTAGTATAGTATCCCGGTGCTAATGAATCTAAAAACGGTACAATACTCTGTTTGAAAATTACCGGTTCGTTTTTGTTTTTACAGGCATGGTCGTCAACACGCCGTGACATTGCTGGTTTACAAGCAGAGGAGCATGTTTAGCGGCACACAATCCCGAAGTACTTACAAGCAGACACAGTGTGTAGACAGAAAAGGGAGAATGGACGCATTTCGACTTAAAACCTAAATATAAAAAAATGTGAAGCTATAACACTGAAACGCTCTGAGGAAGAGGTGCTTTAAGATGTGGCTAGCTAGTTAGCGGCTAATGTCATTCCGCAACCGGCTGTGTTTTAGTTTCTTCTAAATCACTAATCCTCGCCTCCATGGCGACAAATAAAGTAAGTTTGCTACAAGTATTATCCCTGCAGGATGAGGAATAGCTAAACATGCTTCACTACACACCGTAAGAGGATACAATAGCTCACCGGCGTCACAATGTAAACAAATGCCATGGGTGGATCTACACCTGACATCCACTGTAATGTTACCAAGTACAAGAGCGTACCTTGTCGATACTACTATGATTACATCAATATTTTTAATTAAAATCTTTTTTCTTTTAATTCCTATTGTATTCATAAACTCGGGAAATACGTACCTGGACACATGAGAACTTAAATCATGACCAATGTACGACCCTGTAACTACTTGGTATCAGAATGATACCTAAATTTGTGGTATCATCCAAAACTAATGTAAAGTATCCGAAGAACACAAGAATAAGTGATTATTACGTTTTAACAGAAGTGTAGATAGAACATGTTGAGACGGAAAATAACCAGATATTAACAGTAAGTGAAGTGAAGTGAATTATATTTATATAGCGCTGTTCTCTAGTGACTCAAAGCGCTTTGCATAGTGAAACCCAATATCTAAGTTACATTTAAACCAGTGTGGGTGGCACTGGGAGCAGGTGGGTAAAGTGCCTTGCCCAAGGACACAATGGCAGTGACTAGGATGGCGGAAGCGGGAACCGAACCTGCAACCCTCAAGTTGCTGGCACGGCCGCTCTACCAACCGAGCTATGTGAACAAGTAGATTGATAATACATTTTTACAGCTTGTCTTTTATAATTTTGACAAAATAATAGATTGAAAAATGACACAATATGTTATTGCATATGTCAGCAGACAATATATGAGGCTTTGATTATTTATTTACTACTAAAAGACAAGTTGTCCAGTATGTTTACTATTTTATTTAAGGGCAAAACTGTTATTCGATTGCAATAAGAAACAGATGTTTAATGTACCCTAAGATATGTTTTTAAATTACAGCCAATAATGCCATTTTTTTGTGATCCCCTTTATTTAGAAACGTATCGAAATACATTTTGGTACCGGTACCAGTAACAAAATATTGGTATCGAGACAAACCCACTACAAAAATCACTTCATATTCTATACTGCTCACTAGTGTTACCATATCTGAGTTACTGTGTAGAAATATGGGGAAATAATTACAAAAGTACACTTCATTCACTAACATGACAAAAAAGATCAGTTAGAATAATACATAATGTTGGATATAGAGAACATACAAACCCTTTATTTATTGAATCAAAGATACTGAAATTCCACGACATAGTGAAATTGCAAATAGCTAAAATTATACACAAAGCAAATTATAGCCTGCTACCCAAGAATATACAACAATTTTTCTGAACAAAAGAGGAGGAATATAATCTTAGAGAAAAATGTAATTTAAAACATTTGTACACACGCACAACACTTAAGACCTTCAGTATATCTCTATGTGGAATTAAATTATGGAATGGATTAAGCAAAGCAATCAAACAATGTACTAATATGATCCACTTCAAGAAACTCTTCAAACCTAAAGTGTTTACAAAGTACAAAAAAGAACAACCAAGATAAACATTCTGAATTTTTTCACCCATCCATTCTTTCATTCTCAAAATAATCTTACTTATCTCATCGTAGGGAATAAAACTTACTTCACCAATTATTTATTTATTTATTTTTATTGTGATTCTTATGGAGTATATTGTGATTACATTGAGAACAGGAAGTCAACATAAAATTTAGCAACTGTTATGTAAAAGAAAAGGGGGAGGATTAAATAAGCTCTGCTTCTTCCTACTCCTTTTCGAACATGTTGAAAAGAGAAATTGGAAATTGTGATGTATCATGTTGTATGCTTGCATGTTCGAAATAAACTTAAACTCAACTTAAACTCAACATGCACCCCAATAATACTTTGTTAAATGACTCTTATCAAGTTACACTCCAACAATATGAATTTTGTAGCCCTCTGGCATAATTCGGCCTGGGAATGTGATCCTTGTTGGAAGAATTGGTCAAGTTAATATACATTAAAGTAGTTTAGTGTCTCAGCACAGACCTGACTTTTAAGTATTGTCCATCCTTGGGACTTAATTTTCTATAGTCCCCCATTGCACCACCATTTTCCAGCTGTCAGGCTGTTCTTTTAAGATGACAATCAATAATTTGGATTTAGTCCTCCTTCTTCATGATTCTATCCACTTTGTTCAGTGCACCTCTATGAGTTTGATACGGCCACCACCATGCTTGACAGTTGCCACGGTATTCTTAGGTTTAAAAGCCTCACTTTGACACTTCCAAACTCCAAATATACTTCTTATCATCATGACCAGTTTGACTACAAAATCTTTGTTCAGAAAGTATCCGGCGAGTCCATGTGGACAACTGCAAATTTGAGTCTAGCTTCAAGATGGGGCTTCTTTCTTGTTCAGAACTTTGCCAGTCAATGTTGATGTGAAACTAGTTCACTGTGTTCGGTGACACCGGAGTTCCAATAGTTTTCAGTTCATTGCAGTTTTTAGTCTTGTCTCTACCTTTATTCATTCTGTGTTGTTCCTAAACATCCAGACAAAATCCTTTCATCTGACAGTGACAGTGTGGTCCTCTTTTAAACCTTGGCACAGTAGGATCTAAGGAGTGAACGGTTTATGAAATGATTCTGAACCGTGTGTGTCTTTTCTGGATCATGTTTTTTCTTTTTTCTTTATGTTGCTAATCACTTTCGAGCATAGGGCATAGCATATGGTTCTAACGTTAAAGGAATGGCGGATGGAATCGTGCGATTGGCCAATAAAAACGTAATCTATGCGAAAACTCGCGGAAATTGACATAAGGAAACTGAAATGTCATCACGTACAGTCAGGGTCGAAAGTTTTCATACACTTTTAAAGAACATAATGTCATGGCTGTCTTGAGGTTCCAATAATTTCTTCAACTCTTATTTTTTTGTTATAGATTGACTGGAGCACATCATTTTTTGTCACAAAAAACATTCATGAAGTTTGGTTCTTTTATGAATGCATTACGGGTCTACTGAAAATGTGACCAAATCTGCTGAGTCATAAGTATACATACAGCAATGTTAATATTTGGTTACATGTCCCTTGGCAAGTTTCACCGCAATAAGGCGCTGTTGGTAGCCTTCCACACGGTTCTGGCAAGCTTCTGGTTTATTTTTTGACCCCTCGTATTGACAAAATTGGTGCAGTACAGCTAAATGTGTTGGTTTTCTGACATGGACTTGTTTCTTTAGCATTGTCCACACGTTTGAGTCAGGTCTCTGGGAAGGCCACCTTAATTGTAGCCTGATTTAGCCACTCCTTTACCAATTTTCCGCGTGTGTTTGGGGTCATTGTCCTGTTGGAACACCCAACTGCGCTTAAGACCCAACCTCCGGGCTGATGATTTCAGGTTGTCCTGAAGAATTTGGAGGAAATCCTCCTTTTTCATTGTCCCATTTACTCTCTGTTAACGGGCAGCAAAACGGGCCCAGAGCATAATACTACACCACCATGTTTGACGGTAGGTGTGGTGGTCCTGGAATTAATGACCTCACCTTTTCTCTTCCAAACATATTGCTGGTCATTGAGGCCTAACAGCTCCATTTTTGTTTCATCTGACCACGGACCTTTCCTCCAGAACAGGGGCGCTCACACTTTTTCTGCAGGTGAGCTACTTTTCAATTGACCAAGTCGAGGAGATCTACCTCATTCCTATTTATAATTTATATTTATTTATTTATGAAAGAGACATTTTTGTTAACAAGTTAATGTTGTTTAATGATAATACAAGCATGTTTAACACACATAGATTCCTTTCTTTCATGAAGACAAGAATATAAATTGGTGTATTTGATTCTGATGACTTGCATTGATTGGAATTAGACAGTGGTGCTGATAACGTCCGCATTTTCAAATGGAGGAAAAAAAAAGTCCTCCTTTCTGTCCAATACCACATGAAAGTGGTTGGATTTGGCATCTCATTTGTCCAACTTGCATACTCGTTTTTAAACACTTTGTTATGAGAGTAGCATATGTGTGTGGCCCTTTAATGTCTGGCAGCAGGTGAGTGACGCCAGTGAGTGTGCGGGTGGGCAAGCAAGTGAGAAAGCGGTCGCTAAGGGCGGGGGAGAAATACATTGGCATCAAACTCCGTAGCGTGCTAGCTTGTGCACGCTAGCTTTCTGAGACTCTTATTTTGTTAGCACAGGCAGGATGAAACAGGTCTTTTATGGTGAAGACAGGAACTGTGCAGTCGGTCTTTAGAGTTTTGACAGTAGGTACGGAGTCTCTAGAAATAAAATGTGTTTCTCTGCATCCGCCCTGTTAGTGATTTTTTTCTTAAATATGAGCTCGCAGCAGCCAGCGTCATCTCACAAGATCCTCGGGTGCCGAGAATGTCAAACAACTGACGAAAGTGAAGTCTTGGTATGATTGATGATTGCTCATTTTTATGTCTATTTTTTAATGCCTGGCTTGAGATCGACTGACACACCCTCCGAGATCGACCAGTCGATCGCGATCGACGTAATGCCCACCCCTGCTCCAGAAGGTCTTATCTTTGTCCATGTGATGTCAGCTGAAACAACAATTGAGCTGTTCGGCCACATTACCCAGCAATATGTTTGGAGGAGAAAAGGTGAAGCCTTTAATCCCCGGACCACCATCCTACCGTCAAGCATGGTGGTGGTAGTATTATGTTCTGGGTCTGTTTTGCTGCCAATGGAACTGGTGCTTTACAGAGACTAAATGGGACAATGAAAAAGGACGATTTCCTCCAAATTCTTCAGGACAACCTAAAATCAACAGCCCGGAGGTTGGGTCTTGGGTGCAGTTGGGTGTTACAACAGGACAATGACCCTAAACACATGTCAAAAGTGGTAAAGGATTGGCTAAATCAGACTAGCATTAAGGTTTTAGACTTAAACGTGTGGACAATGCTGAAGAAACAAGTCCATGTCAGAAAACCAACAAATTTAGCTGAACTGCACACATTTTTTTCAAAAGGAGTGGTCAAAAATTCAACCAGAAGCTTGTGGATGGCTACCAAAAGTGCATTATTGCAGTGAAATTTGCCAAGGGACATATAACCAAATACTAACAGTGCTGTATGTATACTTTTCACCCAGCAGACTTGGTCACATTTTCAATAGACCCATACCAAATTCATAAAAAAACCAAACTTCATGAATGTTTTTTGTGACAAACAAGTATGTGTTCCAATCACTGTATCACAAAAAATAAGAGTTGTATAAATTATTGGACACTCAAGACAGCCATGACATTATGACTTTCACAAGTGTATGTAAACTTCTAACCAGGATTGTATGTCTGTGAAACATGTGTTTATGGGAATGTGTGCACCTCCTCACACTCAACTGCGCCACGCCGGCACTTTAGACAGCCAACCTGCCGTCTCCTTTGTGTGAGCACACACCTGCCTCGAAGACTCGAAGTGGTCACCTTTAACACTAGTGTGCGAAAAAACAAAGACATTTTTCTTTTTCTCCAAAGAGCCGAGTAGTTCCCAATTGACTACTATGCGCAAAGTAATATGCTTTTTTTTAAAAGAAATTTTCTGACTTCTTTTCATCCATAAGCCAAGTGAAAAACACTACACTAATGCTAATGCTTGCAAACTGGCAGTTGTTGTTGACGCAATCATCAAATCCAAGGATTGCATCATTTTGAACATTTTCCTTGCTAAGTCTTATATAAATTGACAGCTTATATCTACCAGCTACCACCATGCACTTTCTTTTACTTTAAAAGCTCGGTTGCTAGAGTGGCCGTGCCAGCAACTTGAGGGTTTCAGGTTCGATTCCCGCTTCTGCCAACCTAGTCACAGCCGTTGTTTCCTTGGGCAAGACACTTTACCCACCTGCTCCCAGTGCCACCCACACTGGTTTGAATGTAACTTAGAAATTGGGTTTCACTATGTAAAGCGCTTTGAGTCTCTAGAGAAAAGGCGCTATATAAATATAATTCACTTCACTTAAAGCATGTAGAATTCAAACAGTTATTTATACATTGTTAAAACATTATTATGCTTTACCTTTAAAGAATGGGCAACATTTTCCAATACTGTATTGTTTCAATACATGTAAGGATTTTTGCATGTAATTAAAGCTTTAGGAGCCATTTTTAAATTTATTTCATGAGATATTTTGTAGGAACCACAACTGATACTTGTTAATGGTGGAATATTGGAATATATGGTATTCTGGTTTGTTAAAAACAATAACAATGTACACCGAATGGAACCGTAAACGGTCACAAAACCGTAAAAAGATCCGAACCGTAGATTTTGTGTACTGTTCCAGCCCGAGTGGTGTCACATCCAAATCAATTTAACTCATTAACAATTTTAACTGATGCTATTGGAACATCCAGCTGTTTTAATACTTTCCCAAATACTATTCTTCCTTGATCTCCATTTAGTTCCTGTGAGGTCATCACTGTCAACTCGTTTCTGGGATTTTCAAGGGAAAAGTATATTTTGTGCCATATTTATAGTAAAACTGTTCTGTCTTAGCAATGCTTTCTACAGAGATGGTAGTTGTTAAAGTTTTCCAGATGGAAACGTAAGTTACAATTGATATACGTATTAGACATTCCTTCTTAATTTGTCAAATTTCAACTACACTACTGTAAAATGAAGCCATGCGGGTGTAATGTATGCCAACTACTTTCTTTGTACTTCTGTCTCGCTGTCAACCTATCAAGGGTACCCAGGTTCGAGCCCTGGTTAGGACACAGTGGCTGGAACACCTAATGGCTAAACTCTAAATTCAACTGTTTATGGACTTTCTGTTACCGCCATAAGGTTTGGGGCATCACTGAAAGAACACATCAATTGACATAAGCGGCCAAAATCTTGAAAGCAAAATATTTTTTTTATTCAGATTGCTGGTATAAATTGTAGTTGTTGATGGACACATTGGGAATTGACAGAAGTTGTTTTATTATTTGTAAGACCCATGATGGTAATCTTGATAACAGACCTCAGTCATCATTGCTGATGTGATCACAGAACTACCATTGTTATTGATATACTCATTGGTACATCCATTGTTTTCTTATCACTACCCTAATCGCTCCTAACCCCTCTAGCCTGTTTTCTACTTACCATTGGTTCCTTTGCTTGTCTCTCTGCAGGCAGACGGTTGGGTTTAGCTATGTTCAAGTGTCTTCTCTAGAAGTGTTACGTAACTGCAATGGCAAGGTTTCACTCATGTGGGTTTTGATATGACAAGTGTGGTTCTGCGCAATGTGTTAAGTGCCTTGAGATAATTTTTTTAATTAGCGTTAAATGAATTAATTAAATGTTCTTGATAGGACGTGACTTGACTTGAACAACATGTATTACAATAACAGAGAAGTCAAAATAGTTTAGGCCATTGTGGTTATTATTTTGTACCATCCATTCTAATCAAGTTTGTTGCTTGCTTTCAAATTGTAAACAAAGCTTTTATCCATTGTGGCTCTAGCCAGACCCGCAATGCTTTGTAGAATCACAGGAAGACAGGAAGGAGGAAAGTTGTCCATTAAAACAACAATATTCCCAGTGTGCATGACTGTTAACAAGAAACAATATTACGATCAGTTTGTTGTGCTGTTTCTTTACAAGGTTATGGGGAGCAGGAGCTTGCTCTTTGGCAGATGTTTATGTTAGAGACGTTCCGCAATGCTCCCTCCAACGCCATCAGTGTTACGTTAGGTTCCTGCATGCTCTCCTTATTAAGGCATACTGATGATACAGCCAGTATAAAACATCTCTTAGTATTCATCTCCTTTCGTTTCTGAGATCTGTTTCTTTGGCCAGCCGTCACCAAATTTACTTCCTCACTTTTGCGGCCTCAAAAAATCAGTTATTAATGATATGAGTCTCATATTGCTGAAAAATGTGTTTAAAGCAAATCCCAAAAGATGGTTAATGACTGAGATTAAGGTATAGTGTCTGCAATTTCTAATAAACTAGTATGTGTATTGTTTCAAATGTAAATGTGTAAAAAATGTGTATTATACTGCCATCTTGGAACACGCCGATGCCTTGAGGAAAGGGAAAAAAAAAAGATTTAAATAAGTAGTGTCAAAGTGCTTTGAGTACCTTGAAGGTAGAAAAGCGCTATACAAGTACAACCCATTTATTTATTATTAAAAACACGCCTTACCTGAAGTGAAGTTTACCTTTAAACATAGTGATTGTGTTTACTTTTAATTTGTTTATTATTTGATTTCATCAAACTTTATCATTTTCGCGCAGCAGAGATTATGTATTTATTATTTTACACCTTGAATATAATTTAACCCAAGTTGTTTTTTAGCTTGATTTAATGTAATCATTTGAATATCCTGAATTACATTAGATCAGTGGTTCTCAAATGAGGATACATGTACCCTAGGGGTACTTGAAGGTAAGCCAAGGGGTACGTGAGATTTTTCAAAAATATTCCAAAAATAATAACAATTCAAAAATCCTTTATGAATATATTTATTGAATAATACTTCAACAAAATATGAATGCAAGTTCATAAAATACAACAATGCAATATTCAGTGTTGACAGCCAGATTTTTTTGTGGACATGTTCCATAAATATTGATGTTTAAGATTTCTTTTTTTTTGAAGAAATGTTTAGAGTTAAGTTCATGAATCAAGATGGATCTCTATTACAATCCCCAAAGAGGGCACTTTGAGGGGGCGGCATGGCGTAGTGGGTAGAGCGGCCGTGCCAGAAACCTGAGGGTTGCAGGTTCACTTCCCACCTATTGACACCCAAATTATTGCCATTGTGTCCTTGGGCAGGACACTTCACCCTTTGCCCCCGGTGCCGCTCACACTGGTGAATGAATAAAGAATGAATGATAGGTGGTGGTCGAAGGGGTCGTAGGCGCAAATTGGCAGCCACGCTTCCGTCAGTCTACCCCAGGGCAGCTGTGGCTACATATGTAGCTTACCACCACAAGGTGTGAATGAATGATAGGTTCCCACTTCTCTGTGAGCGCTTTGAGTATCTAACAATAGAAAAGCCCAATATAAATCTAATCCATTATTATTATTATTATTATTATTATTATAAGTTGATGATTACTTCTATGTGTAGAAATCTTTATTTATAATTGAATCACTTGTTTATTTTTCAACAAGTATTTACTTATTTTTATATCTTTTTTTCCCCAAATATTTCAAGAAAGACCACTACAAATGAGCAATATTTTGTACTGTTATACAATTTAATAAACCACAAATTGATGACATAGTGCTGTATTTTACTTCTTTATCTCTTTTTTTCAACCAAAAATGCCTTGTTCTGATTAGGGGGTACTTGAATTAAAAATATGTTCACAGGGGGTACATCACTGAAAAAAGGTTGAGAACCACTGCATTTGATTGGTCTTTTGAGAATGTTTAGGGAAGGGGTCGGGAACCTTTTTGGCTGAGAGAGCCATGGAAGCCAAATATTTTAAAATATATTTCCGTGAGAGCCATATAATATTTTTTTAACACTGAATACAACTAAATATGTGCATTTTTATGTAAAACCATCATTAGGGTATAACACGTCTGTTATTCTTTTCGATAACATTTTTATTCTGAAGCTAACTAATAATGAATAAAATACTTATTACCATTTTTGACTTCTTGAACTGGTGAGGTAGAAAACAGATGGATGGATAAAAATGCATGAGAATTTTTTATATTTTGAATGTTAATTTAAACACTTATTACCAGTGGAATTATTCATTACTTATTGTGTTAAGCAATGTTTGCTAAGATTAATCTGAGAGCCAGATACAGTCATCAAAAGAGCCACATCTGGCTCCTGAGCCATAGGTTCCCTACCCCTGGTTTAAGGAATGGAAAGCTACTGAATAGCTGAAATATAGTTTTCACTGTAGTTTTACTCAATGCGAGGGGTTTATATATTATTTTCCATTTAAATGCATACGGATCAGCTTCCTATAACTCATTTGAAATAAACTTGACAAAAGATCAAACTAAAACATTATCCAAACCTCCTACAGTACAATTATAGCAAGGGAGTATCCTACTTCAAAGGTTAAACGCTTGTCTCATCACCTTCTCTGGACAGTAAAGTCATGGCTGTCCTCCCACTGACTTCTAAGGCAATTTCCTCTAGCAGCTGATGCCGATGTTCCAGGGCTGTCTGAGGGGGATTGGCCTGCTCATGTTGGGTTGATTGCTGATGAAGCACAACCATGGCTGGCATCCATAGTTTGCTTCAGTGTTTATCTTGCGAGTCGCATTTCGTTTCTCTAGAATGCTGGACTTAAAATAAACCCGATGCAAATTGTCAATCATCTACTTATCCTGTTTTCTTTGGCAATCTAGATTGTTTACTGGAGTAATTTACATTCCTAATGGCTCATAGACGTTTACAAAGTGATAAAATAGTAGCTGAATAAAATGTAAATCATCTAACTTTTACTTTGCACCATGTGAATCACAATGGAAAGAAAGGCTGCTATCATTACCTTTGCCTTGACTTCACAACATGGATTGTCATGTTCAGTGATTTAAACTTTAAAATATATAGAGGCACCGAGGCTAACAGTATACAGTATACACAATATGTTGAAATAAATGCATTTATTTTACTATCGGGTTTTAGTTTTGGTATAGTTATAGTTTTGGTTTCCATGACTTTTGTTTTCTCTCTGCCTGACATTAAATTAAATGCCATTTTTGGTAACCTTCTGAGAGATGGCAGTGACAAATAGTGTATGACATCTTCTATTTGAGCTCTTACAGTCTGGCTGATAACAACATTAAAGTCTTTGGATATGATTATATTGTTTTGCTGAGATGGGCTCAAGCACATCCCGCCACCCCCAAAGGAACAAGCAGTAGGAAATGGATGGATGGATGGATGAATGATGTCATTTATTGAATTGTGGGCTATATTTTTAGCATGTCCTCTTCAAAGAACAGAGCATCGTGTTTGTCTTTAGCTGGCCATCTTTGTTGTTAACATCATTTACTTTTAAACATTCATTTACTGTCCCATTTATGACCAGAGAGCCAGATTGCACCTGTCTAGAAAGTGGTTCGCTACTACCAAAAAACATAAAAAAAATAATAAAACATATGTTTGTGTGTGTATTGCTGTGTCTGCCACACTGTATCTTCTTAGAGTAGGCACTTCCCATTGGTGGCGTCAGTAGATATCTCCATATATGCTAACTTTTTACGCAAAGAGGTTTGTTCACCTCTGCCATTGTCGTCAGGCATTTTGATAGAAAAATATCCTTCTTTTGCTCCGTCCTCTTGTTGTGGGGCAGACTGGCTCGTACAAGCACATGCATGATTAGATGTGTCCATTTTTCGTATAGTTCTAATTTGTATCCGTCAGTAGACTCCATTTGGAAGCACTAAAAACAAACAACAGGCTGACGGTGATAAGAAGTAGTCGAAGGGGAGGGACGTAAATAAGATTGTCCACAAAAGGGTGCATCCTGACAAGACGATCAAACAGGTTTGAAAATGGTCTGTAAAGCATAATATATGGAACATTCTGACAATAGAACCACCATCGCATGTCATGTAGACCCAAAATAAATGTTTTAGATGAAGAAAGAAAATCATATGATCCCTTTTAATGAACAAATGACGGACTGCAGATTTTCCCCTAATTGTATTTGATGGTGTCAGTGCGCCATGGCAAAGTATTAGCTGCCACACCTCTAAAAATGAAAGTTTTTCTATGTAAAAACAAATAAAGTAATATAAGGTATTGTTGCATCCAGAAGAAGACACACATGACGCTCTTTTTAGTTTTTATTGCCAACCTTATGGTAAAAATGGGCCCAAAACCAACAAGTATTTCCTCCGTCCACACACGTCGATTATCCTGTTCCACTCTTAGACACACAGCAACACTTCCTCATTCTCTGCCAGCACTGTGTGCTTAAGACATGGGAAAAATAACCATCATAACACACCAACATACACTTTAACACCAGTAGGTAGTTACAGTATGAATTGAGATACATCCATCAATCCATTTTTCTACCACTTATTCCCTTTGGGGTCTCGGGGGGCGCTGGTGCCTATCTCAGCTACAATCGGGCGGAAGGCCTCTACACCCTGGACAAGTCGCCACCTCATCGCAGGGCGCATTGAGATATATATATAGTTTATTATTTGCGTAGTATTGACTAGTGATGCAATTAAAATTTGGCTGCCGAAATAACATGTACTTTAAACACTGCAAAAGCGCCGCTAAAACTGGGTATTGTGATAACGTAAGCTATACACACGGAGTTGTCTGGAGATGAGGCAGCATACCCGCGATGTGGACATACTTTTATACAATATATCCGAGATATACCCGCAGACAGCGATGTGTGATGTCAGGCTCTCTGCAGATCACTTTTCATCCAGGAAATGGAGCGACAGAAGTATAGTCTCTAAACCAGGGGTCGGGAACCTTTTTGGCTGAGAGAGCCATGGAAGCAGAATATTTTAAAATGTATTTCCGTGAGAGCCATATAATATATATTTTTTTAATACTGAATACAACTAAATGTGTGCATTTTTATGTAAAACCAACATTAGGGTATAACACGTCTGTTATTCTTTTGAATAACATTTTTATACTGCAGCTAACTAATAATGAATAAAATACTTCTTACCATTCCTGACTTTTTGAACAGGTGTGGTAGAAAACGGATGGATGGATAAAAATGCATGAGAATTTTTTTATATTTTGAACGTTATTTTTAACACTGGTTACCAGTGGAATTATTAATTACTTATTGTGTTAAGCAATGTCAGCTAAGATTTATCTGAGAGCCAGATGCAGTCATCAAAAGAGCCACATCTGGCTCTAGAGCCATAGGTTCCCTACCCCTGCTCTAAACACAAGTACAATAGATGCTATATTGGTTACTAGTCGTTTTTAATAAAGATAGAGTGACGTAAAGGATTAGAGAAATCTCTAGAAAAACATTTTCAACAAAGCACAATGCAACAAGCAGCAACAATTGAAAAATCGATCAGTCAATCAATGTTTATTTATATAGCCCTAAATCACAAGCGTCTCAAAGGGCTGCAAGAGCCACACAGACATCCGCGGTACAGAGCCCACATAAGGGCATGGAAAAACTCAGCCAAACTCACTCAAAATAGAGCAAAACATTATGTAAGAAAACATTTATTGCAATACTATAATTAATACTAACATATTTGTTTCAAATGTCAGTATACATTGTTTTGCATTTTTAAAGAAAATATATGCATCATAGCAAATAATATGACATCATATTGACTACACCCCCACAGTCACAGGTATCTTGGCAACCGAGGGGAAACCTTGAACTGAATGACTGAGCCCAGCATTACGTACGTACCGATATGGAAGAAAACGTATTTTTCGTCAATCACCTTTCATTTTGACAATATCATGTTCCTGTTAATGGTATACATAATCTCAAATAGTTAAAGTATTGATATTTTGATTTGATTGATATTGGAGCAGGGCTTCACGGTGGGAGAGGGGTTAGTGCGTCTGCCTCACAATACCAAGTTCCTGCAGTCCTGGGTTCAAATCCAGGCTCGGGATCTTTCTGTGTGGAGTTTGCATGTTCTCCCCGTGAATGCGTGGGTTCCCTCCGGGTACTCCGGCTTCCTCCCACTTCCAAAAACATGCACCTGGGGATAGGTTGATTGGCAACACTAAATTGGCCCTAGTGTGTGAATGTGAGTGTGAATGTTGTCTGTCTATCTGTGTTGGCCCTGCGATGAGATGGCGACTTGTCCAGGGTGTACACTGCCTTCCGCCCAATTGTACCTGAGCTAGGCGCCAGCGCCCCCCGTGACCCCAAAAGGGAATAAGCGGTAGAAAATGGATGGATGATATTGGAGCATAAAAATCTGGGATCGGTGCAATCCGCACATCACTACTCGCCTGAGAGTAGCATGCGTGTCAGCGACATGGTGTTGTTCTACTGAGTATGCTGTATCAGAGCTGTGCAGCTAACACAACTTATTTTATGTTGTATTTGTATCTTTTCACTCATGTCAGCATCCTGCTGTTTGGCGTAGATCCGCACTGACACAAAGCTAAGGCCAAAGGTTACTGTGGGGCTTGATAAGCTCAACTGTACAGAATTCCTTCAGGGCCTTTTAAGGGAGCAAGAGGCGATCCAGAGTGATGCTCCCTCAAGCTGACATCCTTCCTGTCAAAAATTTAACAACATTGCAGAACACACGCTGCTGTTCTTTTTAATAACCATTTTTGTGGCTACTGTTACCACCATCAGTGTGTGAATGTGTGTGTGAATGGGTGACTGTTGAAATAGTGTCAAAGCCCTTTGAGTTCCTTACAACTGTAGTTACCGACAGTTGTTTTCAAAAGTCTTCGTGAGCCAATGTAGTGATATCCTTTACACACTGATGTTGGTTTTTGATGCAGTACCGCCTGAGGGATCAAAGATCCTTAATATAATCGCTTACGTGCAGTGATTTCTCCAGATTCTCTGAACCTTTTGATGATATTACTGACCATAGACGGTGGAATCCCTAAATTCCTTGCAATAGCTTGTTGAGAAATGCTGTTCTTAAACTCTTCGACAATTTGCTCATGCATTTGTTCACAAAGTGGTGACCCTCGCCCCATCCTTGTTTTTGAATGACTGAGCATTTCATGGAAGCTGCTTGTCTACCCAATCATGGCACCTACTGTGGGATGTTCCAAATAAGAGTTTGATGAGCATTCCTCAACTTTCTCAGTCTTTTTTGCCACTTGTGCCAGCTTTTTTAAACGCTTTACAGGCTTTAAATTCCAAATGAGCTAATATTTGCAAAGAATAACAACTTTTCCAGTTCAAACGTAAAGTATCTTGTCTTTTCAGTCGATTCAATTGAATATAAGTTGACAAGAATTTGCAAATCATTGAATTCTGTTTTCATTTGCAATTTACACAGCGTGCCAACTTCACTGGTTTCAGGTTTTGTATATTCTAAGGATTATATGTTTCACTGAAGTTGGACTTTTTTAGGAAGTGGCTGTATGTTGAATGGAGAACATTAGTCAGTGTAATTCTGTTCCCATTGAAAGATGTTCAAATTACTTTTAACTTAGTGTGGGTGGAAACAGTTATGCTTCCCTGCCAAGTGGATAAAAATGGAACCCCTCTTTACACCCGATTTGATGCTTGGTATCGTGTAATACCTGAGATGTGAGCTGTGTTGCCTAGTGCCTCGTCTACCCTGTCATTTCCTGACACTAAAAGGCACCGCCTTCATTTGTGGCCATTGGTATTCAGGGCAACCGGAGCCACTGTGACGGCCACCAACCACAAAGTCCAGGAATGTCCCCACAGGTCACCCCCCACAGCTGACGCTTATGAGGGAATGCACTCCACGTGTGCACACATTTCTCACAATGCTCACGCACTCTCGTGGGAATTACAAAAGCACTACAAGAAATAGGTTGGTACGTTCCC
The DNA here is from genome assembly GCF_033978795.1 of Nerophis ophidion. Classification (NCBI taxonomy): domain Eukaryota; kingdom Metazoa; phylum Chordata; class Actinopteri; order Syngnathiformes; family Syngnathidae; genus Nerophis; species Nerophis ophidion. Next base: position 60,131,648 of record NC_084621.1, on the reverse strand, counting down.
CTCTGTTAGCAGATCACTTAATCTCTTTTGGGCCTGAGATACCAAAAAAGGAGTAGGTGTTTTAACTCAGGATACCTTTCACAGTCATTCTGCGCAGCTTTGAACGGTGGTTATCAACTGCCCTAAATGGCAGAGATGACTCCATAACCTAAAAGGCATGTTTCATGTACAACACAGGCTTCTGAAATAATACATGGCTGTTAAACTAAACAGATCCTCCCACATGTTCATGTTTCTGTTTACTGTGAGGTCCCAGAGGGGTGTGGCTGTTCTCGCTCAGAGCACAGGTCAAAAGGCAAACCCTGGAAAAAAAAAAAAAAAAAAGCCTCCCATTTGTTTGTCTTCTTATCTCAGCGCTTCAATCGCTGCTAATTTGGGTTTTCCTGTATTACTGGAGCTACACATAGTTTTGGGTGCAATAACAAACCACTACATGACTTTGTTTGTCCTCCAGCCACCGACCAATAGTCATCTCGGTCTGTGATCTCTTTATAAAGTGTGTGGAATTAAAGGCCTACTGAAACCCACTACTACTGACCACACAGTCTGATAGTTTATATATCAATGATGAAATATTAACATTGCTACACATGCCAATACGGCCGGTTTAGTTTACTAAATTGCAATTTCAAATTTCCGGCGGAGTTTCTTGTTGAAAACGTCGCGGAATGATGACGCGTGCGCGTGACGTCACGGACTATCAGGACATATTAGTGCAGCTAAAAGTCGTCTCTTTTTACCGCGCAATTAAACAGTATTCTGGACATCTATGTTGCTGAATTTTTTGCAATTTGTTCAATTAATAATGGAGAAGTCAAGGTAAGACAATGGAGTTGGGAAGCTTTGGCCTTTAGCCACACAAACACACGGTGATTCCTTGATAAAAATTCCCGGAGGTGAAGCTTTACTATGGATTAGAGCGGTCAAGCGAACATGGTTCCCGACCACTTGTCAACCTGCAGGTTTCAGTGAGAAAATTGTGGTAAAAAGTCGCCTCTTACCGGCGATCAGCTGAGCTTGTGCCGTCCATGCAGTTGACGTCGACTTCCCTCAGAGACTGGCCTCAAGACACCTGTAGACACACCCCTCCGACTCTTAGGTACTATTTCAGGGGTTACCAACGCGGTGCCCGCGGGCACCAGGTAGCCCACAAGGACCAGATGAGTAGCCCGCTGGCCTGTTCTAAAAGTAGCTCAAATAGTAGCACTTACCAGTGAGCTGCCTCTATTTTTTTTTATTTTATTTATTTATTAGCAAGCTGGTCATAGAATTTGAAAATCCAAGAAAATATTTTAAAGACTTGGTCTTCACTTGTTTAAATAAATTCTTTTTTTTTTATTATTTTGCTTCTTATAACTTTCAGATAGACAATTTTAGAGAAAAAATACAACCTTAAAAATGATTTTAGGATTTTTAAACACATATACCTTTTTACCTTTGAAATTCCTTCCTCTTTTTTCCTGACAATTCAAATCAATGTTCAAGTATTTTTTTATTATTATTGTAAAGAATAATAAATACATTTTAATTTAATTCTTCAATTTATCTTCTATTTTTTCAACAAAGAATATTTGTGAAATATTTTTCAAACTTATGATTAAAATTCAAAAAAAATATTCTGGCAAATATGGAACATCCGTAGAATAAAATGTAAATATTATTTCAAAGTCTTTTGAATTTCTTTTATCATTTTTGTTCTGGAAAATCTAGAAGAAATAATGATTTGTCTTTGTTAGAAATATAGCTTTGTCCAATTTGTTATATATTATGACAAAGTGCAGATTGGATTTTAACCTATTTAAAACATGTGATCAAAATTCTAACAATCTTAATCAGGAAAAATTACTAATGATGTTCCATAAATTCTGTTTTTTAATTTTTTTCAAAAAGATTCAAATTAGTTTTTCTATTAATTTTTTTCGGATGAATTTTGAATTTTAAAAAGTCAAAATTGAAGATAAACTATGTTTCAAAATTTTATTTTAATTTTTTTCGTGGTTTCTCCTCTTTCAAACCGTTCAATTAAGCGTTTTTTCATCATTTATTTTCAACAAAAAACCTTCCGTAAAAGGAAAAAACATGTACGACGGAATGACAGACAGAAATACCAATGTTTTATATATATATATATATATATACATATATATATATATATATATATATATATATATATATATATATACACTTCTTTATTAAAGGTAAATTGAGCAAATTGACTATTTCTGGCAATTTATTTAAGTGTGTATCAAACTGGTAGCCCTTCGCATTAATCAGTATCCAAGAAGTAGCTCTTTATTTCAAAAAGGTTGGTGACCCCTGTACTATTTAATCTCACTAAAACACTAGCAACACAATAGAAAGATAAGGGATTTCCCAGAATTATCTTAGTAAATGTGTCTAAAAACATCTGAATCCGTCCCAATGCAATCGCCTTTTTTAGTATTTTTTTTTACTTTATTTTTTTGTTTTTTTTTCTAGTCCTTCGCGTTCAATATCAGCATCCACGAATCTTTCATCATCGCTTAAATTAATGGGGAAATTGTCGTTTTCTCGGTCCGATTAGTTTTTGCTGCTGGAGGCTCCCATTATAAACAATGTGAGGACGTGAGGAGCCCTCACCCTTGTGACCTCATCGTCTGCGACTTCCGGTAATGGCAAAGCTTTTTTATCAGCACCAAAAGTTGCTGTTCTCTACTAAATCCTTTCAGCAAAAATATGGCAATATCTCAAAATGATCAAGTATGACACATAGAATTGACCTGCTATCCCTGTTAAATAAGAAAATCTCATTTCAGTAGGCCTTTAAACTTGTGTATATACAGTATTCAAGTTGCTATGGCTGTTGTGTAAAAGCTAAACAATTATGAAAGCTTACATTATTGCAAGGCCTTTAGCCCTCCATCATTGACCTATGCTTTCATTCTGTGAATTCATAGCTGGAGACATAAAGCAATTGTTATAAACATCGTAGGACATTATGCTGTGGTGTATTTTGGTTGGCGTCAATACAGCAGTCATAACTGCTCATCCTGTGTTTATAGGAAAAAGACACTTGTCTTACCTGCACGTCGTCCTCCTGTCTCCTGCATCTTGGTTTTACAGTTACCACAGCCAAGCAAGTTTGCTACAGGATGGTGATACATAAACCTTATATGAGATGGATGATTGAAATCAAAATCTCATTTTACAAAAGTCTGAAATTAATCATATATTTTTGGGTGACTGCAGTCAGGATGTAACATTGTGAACATGTATTCTCAATACTACCACGGTAATATAAAATGTGTTCAAAAAGTAATTTTACACACTGAAATCATTCCACCAAGTTTTATTTTAGATTCTTTACTTGAAAAAAAAATACGAATGTCCTTGAATCAAATCTGCACATGGGCAGTAACATGGAATAGTCTAGTTCAGTATGGGAGAGGGGGTAAGTATCAAACATACGGCCCGCAGGCCGGATCAGGCCCCCGGACAGCTTTTATCCGGCCCGCGTGATGAGTTTGCCAAGTATTAAAATGTGCCGCTTTTTTTTTAATGAAAGAAACTGCTGTTCTAAACGTTTCCACTGGATGTCACAACAGCAATTCTGTTAGGACTAGAAAGAGGTACAAAGTAAAGCTTTGTTGCAGCTCCTCGCCCTCGACCCAAATTAAACTTAAAACCTGCCGTTTTATGTCTCCCATACTCCCCCATAATGTGTCTGTCAAAAACGAGAAAGCGTAACCCTTTTGTATGGTTTTTACCTCCGTTTCTGGACATAACAAAAGATGTATTTGATACCGAGAAGAGTTTACATGCTGTGTTTTTTGTTCAATGACAGAAAGACTGTGACTTAAAGTTTAATCCTGGTTTCGTAGATACACTGAGACCAAGTCTAAGGTAATTGTTTTTTTGAAACTGCACCAATTTTCTCAGACTTTTCAACAAACTTGAAGTGTTTTGTCCAGAGGATTATTTGTGATTTGTCCGTTTTCAGAATGTGCTTGTTCTATCAACCTGGAGTTTTCTTTATTTTTAAGTTATCATGCCATGATTTTAACATTCTGGCCCACTTGGGAAAAGATTTCCCTCCATGTGGCCCCTGAGCTTAAATGAGTTTGACACCCCTGGTCTAAACGATCTTAATAGAGTAAGCCTTTTGATATATTTTTAAGAACACAAATTAAGACAGAAGAATGAATAGTTGTTTTAAATAGAGGAACATTCTATCAATATTTTTCTTAGGGAATTGTAGGGCCCTGGAAATCACAGAACCCAATTACCTGTTTGCCAAATAGTAAGGTTTTCCCTTATAAGGACCATTTGTGTATGGACCGCATCTCTCTGGACATCTGTCCCAAGAGAGCACTCACCCCTGCCTTTAGGTCCATCCATCCATCCATTTTCTACCATTTGTTCGTTTTGGGGTGGCGGGGATTGCTGGAGCCTATCTCATGTGAATTCTGAAAGAAGGCGGAGTACACCCTGGACAAGTTGCCACCTCATTGCAGGGCCAACACAGATAGATAGACAACATTCACATATACACATTCGGGCCCATTTAGTGTTGCCAATCAACCTATCCCCAGGTGCATGTCTTTGGAAGTGGGAGGAAGCCAGAGTACCCGGAGAAAACCCATGCAGTCACGGGGAGAACATGCAAACTCCACACAGAAAGATCCCAAGCCCAGGATTGAACCCAGGACCTTTGTATTGTGAGGCACACGTACTAACCCCTGTACTACTGAGTTTAGTATTGACTTTGACGTTTATAACAAGGGAAATACGTTAAAGGCCTACTGAAACCCACTACTACTGACCACGCAGTCTGATAGTTTATATATCAATGATGAAATATTAACATTGCAACACATGCCAATGCGGCCGGTTTAATTGACTAAATTACAATTTTAAATTTGCCGTGGAGTTTTTTGTTGAAAATGTCGCAGAATGATGACGCGTGCGCGTGACGTCACGGACTGTAGAGGAAATATTAGCGGAGCACTATTTGCAGCTAAAAGTCGTCTCTTTTCATCGCGCAATTAAACAGTATTCTGGACATCTGTGTTGCTGAATCTTTTGCAATTTCTTCAATAAATAATGGAGAAGTCAAAGTAGAAAGATGGAGGTGGGAAGATTTAGCCTTTAGCCACACAAACACACGGTGATTCCTTGTTTAAAATTCCCGGAGGAGAAGCTTTACTATGGATCAGAGCGGTCAAGCGAACATGGTTCCAGACCACTTGTCAACCGGCAGGTTTTGGTGAAAAAATTGTGGTAAAAAGTCGCCTCTTACTGGAGATCAGCTGAGCTTGCGTCGTCCATGCAGCTGCGGACATGGACACACCCCTCCGACTATCAGGTACTATTTAATCTCACTAAAACACTAGCAACACAATAGAAACAGAAGGGATTTCCCAGAATTATTCTAGTAAATGTGTCTAAAAACATCCGAATCCGTCCAAATGCAATTACCTTCTTTTTTTTTTAAACTTTTTATTTTATTTTTTATTTTTTTGCTAGTCCTTCGCTATCAATATCATCATCCACAAATCTTTCATCCTCGCTCAAATTAATAGGGAAATTGTCGTTTTCTCGGTCCGAATAGCTCTTGCTGCTGGAGCCTCCCATTATAAACAATGTGAGGACGTGAGGTGCCCTCAGCCTTGTGACGTCATCGTCTGCAACTTCCGGTAAAGGCAAGGCTTTTTTTATTAGCGACCAAAAGTTGCAAACTTTATCGTCGATATTCTCTACTAAATCCTTTCAGCAACACTATGGCAATATCTCGAAATGATCAAGTATGCCACATTGAATGGACCTGCTATCCCCGTTTAAATGAGTTAATCTCATTTCAGTAGGCCTTTAATGTGCTTTCTCTTCATGCTCACATTCAACCGGGCAAGCGTTTTGTGAGCGAGCTTGCTTTTCTAGGGAATAAGCACAGGTTACTGAGTTTATCAAATTGCAGGTTTTCTATTACATTTCATTTGACAATAATTTTAGTTAGACACGGTAATACTAATCTTTTCAGGATTTTACCATGGTTTGCCATTTATACCGTTAATTGTTAACATCCCCTGTCTGAAGTGATATTGAGCCTGATGTTAAAATATGACAGTTGACGACTCTGAAAAGTGTGCAATTATGATATTTACTCTACAAACATAAAATGTGTGAAGTCCAAACCTCTTCCCATATTTAAGTATCAGTCTTCATAATGTTCCAATAATTTCATATATTTGTTGTCTAACCTAACTTTTCTATGAGGGTTTAGGGCTAACATAAATGCTGCTTTAGACCAAATAATTATTTCAGCCCAGTTTGTTTAAATCACATTATCATAGCCCCTTTATTAGGAATATCTTTGCTACAGAATTGCTATACAGATCACATTGTGTACACCCTTACATGTTTTTCCATATCACATTTGTATGTCTTCTGAAAACATCTTGATGTTAAACTAGTACTATAATATACCTCATGGTGCAACCCGGACACATCATCAGTTGCCATACTTAATGTGTGTTTAGTTTAAGAGATGCCCACATGGCACTTGTTTCATTTTCCATTCAGCTGTTGAGTTTGTACAGTCATACAAGTGTCTGTGCCAGTTTTGTACACTTTCATGGGGAAGAACCTTTGTCTTCACTTGGCAAAGTTCGTGTTTCCAGTCTTGTGTCATCAATTTGACAGCCTCTAGTGCAGGGATGTCAAACTCAAATACAGAGTGGGCCAAAATTTTAAACTGAACAAAGCCGAGGGCCAAGGTTGAACAAATTAACCTTTTAATAGGGACCCAAACGGGCTTCACGGTGGGAGAGGGGTTAGTGCGTCTGCCTCACAATACGAAGGTTCTGCAGTCCTGGGTTCAAATCCAGTCTCGGGATCTTTCTGTGTGGAGTTTGCATGTTCTCCCCGTGAATGCGTGGGTTCCCTCCGGGTACTCCGGCTTCCTCCCACTTCCAAAGACATGCACCTGGGGATAGGTTGATTGGCAACACTAAATTGGCCCTAGTGTGTGAAAGTGAGTGTGAATGTTGTCTGTCTATCTGTGTTGGCCCTGCGATGAGGTGGCGACTTGTCCAGGGTGTAACCCGCCTTCCGCCCGATTGTAGCTGAGATAGGCGCCAGCACCCCCCGCGACCCCAAAAGGGATTAAGCGGTAGGAAATGGATGGATGGATGGATAGGGACCCAAACAAGTTCTGCATTGAATATTGAACAAGCAAGGTTTATATTACTTTATAATGACATGCAAAATCAAGTTTCAAATAATAATTATAATAATTGAAAAATATCAATGGCATATCAAATGAAATTTAAATACAACTTAAATGCGTTTTTTCCATGTGCAGCCTTCTGAGGTATATATCAAAATAAACTTTTTCCACATGCGAATAATACATTTGAAAATAAAATAATAATGAATGAATCAAACATGCAAGCCTTGAAGTAGCAAGAGAAAGTGCATGAATAAAATGTTAATTATTGCTCAGTTTGCGAGACTTATTTGCTTTAACACTGAATATGGAACAAGCAATGCTTATATAACTTAATAGTGCAAAATCAACTTTCAAAAAACAAACAAAAAAACATCTATGGTATATGAAATAAAATAAAAAATAAAAAAATGAATGCCTCTTTTCTAATTGCAGCCTTCTGAGGTAAATATCAACATTAAGTTTTTCCACAGGCTAATAAATTTGAAAATAAAATAATAGGGTGGGTGGGGTTAGGGGGCGGGGTTTAGTGCTAGCAGGGCGTGTATATTGTAGCGTCCCGGAAGAGTTAGTGCTGCAAGGGGTTCTGAGTATATGTTCTGTTGTGTTTATGTTGTGTTACGGTGCGGTTGTTCCCCCGAAATGTGTTTGTCATTCTTGTTTGGTGTGGGTTGACAGTGTGGCGCATAACAGTGTTAAAGTTGTTTATACGACCACCCTCAGTGGGACCTGTATGGCTGTTGACCAAGTATGCGATGCATTCACTTATGTGTGTTCAAATACCGCTTATAGTATGTGGCTTGGCCGGCACGCTGTTTGTATGGAGGAAAAGTGGGCGTGACGACAGGTTGTAGAGGATGCCAAAGGCAGTGCCTTTAAGGCGCGCCCCTAACATTGTTGTCCGTGTGGAAATCGGGAGAAGTTCGGGAGAATGGTTGCCCTGAGAGATTTTCGGGAGGGGCACTGAACTTTTGGAGTCTCCCTGGAAAATCGGGAGGGTTGGCAAGTATGAGTATTAGCAATGACTGCGGTGTTACAGCAGCACCGCTGCTGTATAGTACCGGCGGGCCAGCTCTAATGTTAATTTGATATTGCCTCAAGGGCCAAATGAAATTACACGGCGGGCCAAATTTGGCCCGCAGGCCAGAGTATGACACCCATGCTCTAGTGGATCATTGCCCACATAGCATGTTAAAATATGACTATTTAGAATCAGATGGCATTAATCAAACAATGAATGAATGTTACATACTGTACATATAACCTTATTACATAACCTTTTAATGACATTTTGTATTAGACTGCTCTTTGAGAAGCAACGCGTTGAATCTAAATAAAGCTGAAGATGACAGGGTCTTTCCACTGATACCATTGGTGCAACTCCAACCAACCAATAAAACCAGAATGTCTACTGAAGGTGAGGCACTTTATGTGTTTTTCTTTAGGCACACCCACATTTAGAACTCTTTTCTTTGTCTTTTTAAAAACTCAAGTTAATTCTCAAGTCACCAAGAATTTGCTAATGTACAAAGTGTAGGCATTATTTTCAATTCATAAGTATTATTATTTTTAGGTTATGCAAAGCAGCACAATCCATAAACATCCGTCAATTTAGTACTGCAGTCTTTCACATTTCATAAGTGACTGTTAAAAGGTCCCTTTAGTCCCTTATTAGCACATCAGTGTAGGATAGATGCAGAAGTCATTCACGTAATTCTCCACTCTTCTATCCCCCCCAAAATCCCAGTCATTGTGTTCTGCACTACGGTCGGAAATCATTTCCTGTCGAGGGTTTTATACCGATATTGTCTGTCAGATAACCGGAAGAATTGTCTAAACCTGCTTTTTCTGTTTCCGTCTGCTGACAGTCCACCAGACTGTGACCTGCTGAATTCAATCCACCGGCTTAACTATTTTAATCGGTGACTAATACAGTAGTGTGTGTACAAGGGGATGGAAAAACAAACAGCAAAACAAAAGTGTTTCTAATTAGCTACTCTGGTCCAGAGATTTCAGTAGCTGCGTGACCTCAGACACGAGGAATGTTTTGTTTGGATGGCCACATCAATGCTACCATTCATATGAACGCCTTAAGAACTGATGGGAAATCCGAGAATTAGGCGATGTTTTTCATTTACAGGAAAATCTTCATTCTTTCAAGGTGAACAATTCACCGCAATAGAGATGCAATTAACTTCTTTTTTTTTGGATCTGGTTCATCTTTGCGCTGCTATTTAGTGTTAAGATCTTCACTTTACATCACTGATGATGTGTTCAGCTAGTAGATCTAAGACTTGTCCCAGATGGCGAAACCAGTGATAGTCAGAAACCGACTGATGGCTAATGATAGGCTATTGATGGCTTTAGAGCAGGGGTCGGGAACCTTTTTGGCTGAGAGAGCCCAGAATCCAAATATTTTTAAATGTATTTCCGCAAGAGCCATATAATATTTTTTTCAACACTGAACACAAACGCGTGCATTTTTAAGTAAGACCAACATTTTTAGAGTGTAATAGGTCTCTTATTCTTTGTAATAACATTGTTATTCTGAAGTTAACTGTGGAAGGGGCGTGGCCTGTGGCCCTGCAGCGAAGCAGGGTGATGCCAGGACCGGCCTTGAAATCAGCGACAGGTGCGTAAATGGCCCACCTGGGCCTTGTTATCTAATCACCTGTCGCTCTGTTTATAAGCAGCGGCCAGGAGGAGAGATAGGGTTGGGGCTGGAGCCAGAGTGCGAGCGAGAACGAAAGAGAAAAAGACAATTGCTGGAAAGCAACTGAAAGACTTATTGAAAAATAAAAACATATTGTAACCCTGAAACAGGCTCTCATGTCAGTGCTTGGTGGTCTGAAGAACCCCCAGGAGGGCAAGCCCCACTCTAACCAATAATAAATAAATAGCTTCTTACCATTAACGCAACTTCTTGAACAGGTGCGGTAGAAAACGGATGGATGGATTAAAAATGCACGAGAATGTTTTATATTTTTAACAATATTTTTAACACTGATTACAAGTGGAATTATTCATTACTTATCGTGTTAAGCAATGTCAGCTCAGATTAATCAGAGAGCCAGATGCAGTCATCAAAAGAGCCACATCTGGCTCTAGAGCCATAGGTTCCCTACCCCTGCTTTAGAGACCGTCGGCAGCTTGGTAAGATATCACCTGAGGAGAAAGTTCGGCAGACCGAACGGCCTCATCTGAAAGGAGGAAGCATTAGAACATGAGAAAAAACCCACGATTTGACGAACCACGCGGTAACGATGACAAGCAACGTGCAAATAATTCCCACCAGAGCATGTAAAAATGGAAAAATAAGCACAAACAACAAATGCCTCAAGATTCACTACACCAGAATACCGTTCCATAAAATGCCACATCTAATCAGATGTAGAAAGGACTGGGCCAGGAAGAATCCCAAAAATCCTGCAGAACAAAACCATGTCTCTCATTGCATGAAATTATCAAAGACCTGCAATTGGCAGTTTGAGTGCAGTTCGATGCGGATGTCGACAGGGTACACCGTCAACATCAGTCTTGCCCAAAGGATGTTTGCAGTGGAAGGGAAAAGACCTACTCAAACAACCTACACGATGAACCAGGGAGCAGTGAAGTTTCACAAGATTCGGCAGGAACTGACGTTCATAAACAAGCAGCTCAAAAAGACTCGCGAAAAGCAAGAGCCCCTTTTTGCAGAGCTGTAGTCCATCCTGAGGATGAGGCTGATTAGGGCTGTGCGGTATACCGAAATTATATTTTAGAAAGCGGTATATATTTGAGACTATACCGCCATACCGGTATTTTTTGACGTGCCTTTGTTTAGGCTGTTTCCTTTACTTTGCGCTTGACGGGCAAAGTAATGCGCCCTTGCACGGATTTTTCACTCCTGGGTGATTCAATTCTCTGGTCACTGATTGCATTTGGCTATTGGTGAGTGACTACATACACATACACCAATTTGCTTGAGAACATATATCTCTCCTTGTAGCAACTTTATCACTAATCACATCGGTTTATGCTGTTCACTTCTGTTAGCGACTTAGCACAGCAGCTCGCTCGGTGTGTCAAATGTTTAGCCTCACCTCGGCTTCGTCTCTCCCCATGGCCCATGTGGACTAACGTAGTATAGCGGCCGGGTTGCTCCTGAGTAGTTTAAACTTAACAGGCAGAGGCATTCATTGCAGTGAGCGAGTAGAATCTTCATCTATCCCCACGCAAAAGCGTTGGGCTATAAACCCTACGTTAATGAACAAAATCAACGAACACTACTCTATTAGAATGAACAACACATTAACTTACTACTTACAACAAAAATAGTCAGAGTACTCTCAAAACTGCTTGTCCAGCTATAAACCACCCAGGCAACCTTAAGCACTTTGCACTTTTTTTTTTAGGGTACCGGTATTTACCTTATACCGTAAAACCGATACCACAGTATCAGTTCTGGTCCATATCGCCCAGCCCTATGGAGAGAACTGATCACTGAACGGACCGCGAGAATAGAGCCAGTAAGCGTACTCCATTCTTTGCCAATCCCTTTGGCTACACTAATTCCTCAATGAAGCAGAAGTGAGATAGAATCTTGGTCTGCTTACATTCAAGGATGACCAGCTCAGGACACTTTCACTGCTGAGCATGGAAGAAAAAAAAACCTTCTTGCACCAGTGAAATGGTGTATAATGGATCAATACTAAACAACATGAAATAATAATGATCCCAGGACAGAATGTAGATTCTGCACTATGTCATTACAATTAGTCATACCACTTTGGTGGCATTTCTTTCTTTTTTCAGTTGAGCTGAATATACTTAAAAAAAAAAAAAGGATGCTAATGCTAACACGTTTAGTTTAAAATATTTCCTGCTCGCCCCCAATATATGGGCCACTTTCAGCCAGTCTGCCAATGTATGCATTTAATGACAAGGCCGCTGCAAGCTTTTCCAAGACTTTTACATCTCCAAAAGACATTGGCATTCTCCTACAGAGTAGACACCAGTAAGTCTCCCGTCTTGCCAAAAATGTGTCAGTCATATTTTCTTCATCTTGTACAAGTGGGCATTCCAGAGCTGAATCAAATCATAGCTTGGCAACAAGGCAGCATACTGTCTCAGCTAAGCCCAGAAGAATTGACATTTACTGTGTTTAGGGTTAATTTGGAATAGATAGTTTTATTTTTTGTGGCTACTCAACTTTTGGTAGATCTACTTATTCGATAGTTTATAGCAGTGGTGTCAAACGTACGTCCCACTCTGTATTTGAGTTTGACACCCCTGGTTTAAGGGCAATCAAGTAAACTTATGTCTACCAATCAGAACATCCGTCGCTTAAAAACAAGTTTTTATGTCTCAATGAAAAAAATACTATTCAGGGGATGAGACTTGTATTAAGTTTGTTTAGACATTTTGATTAGACATTAGAAATATATATTTGGTGAGATTGTGAGTTTTTCTCGTGTAATGTGCACCCAACCTTAACCTGAAGTCAGTTAGGGTAGACTGCCAAAGTACGACTACAGGGATACATTCTGCCCTTTTCCACCACCTGGTTGCACTCTAAGATGCTGCAGCACCAGACAAAAGTTTGCCATCATGTGGTCAAAAAAGAAAGCAGAGGAAATACAAAACTGAACCTCAGACCGGCATGCAGGCATTCAAGTAAATTTATGTCTACTAAATCTATTATGAATTCTAATAATACCAGTATTTATAGTTGTTCAACTGGATTAAATGTAAACTTACAACTTTTCACATGTGTCTTCATTGCATGACTAAGTGAGTTTTTGTAACAAAGTGCATACTTTTTGAAGTATATGATCTAATCGGTATAGGTTGGAATCTAATTATAAAGATAATAAGGCTCAGTCAGGGAATAATTAGTTTCCACCTGAATTACTGAGAGATCAATCAAAACCTTGTGTCATTTCTGCATAGGCTGACATTGTTGCTGTTGCCGTTGTAGAGGTACTCTTAATATCTTGTGTTTGTTTGGTTGGTTAAATAAGGCTTATCCTTTAAATCACTAGAGGCGTATGGGTCTGATCATATACTGAACACACAACCCTCTGGGGCTGAAATTGTTAAACAAATGAACATGTACTGTACAGACGCTTCCTGCTAGTCGTTCCAATATCATTTCCACGTGAATGTTAGTTAACGGAAGCATGGGAGGGGACAAAGGAGGAGTCTGCACGCACACGTCGTCACTAGGAAAAAGTATGTGTCAATGTGTGTACCAAAACAAAGGAGATTCCCAGTCAGAGTTACTACACTAGAATGAACAAGGGCCAAACAGTCTTATGTTTTGTCAGTACTTGAGCAAAGCAGGAGGGAGGCGTAGCTTCTAAAGTTACATTTGTATACAAAGAGAATTTATTATCATCAAATTCAAGAGGGCAGACAATCCGCAATGGACAACATCCGATCCATCCAACATGAGATTACTTCTCTGAAAGGTATTTACGTATTTTAGACTGGCAGCATCATTAAAAAGAAGTCATGGCGTCTAATGGGTGGCACGTACAGTTTCAATCGTTCCTAATCAGTTCAGTTTCAGTTTATTTCGTACATGCATACGATACAATGTTACACATTACATATTTCCAGTTGAAAAAGGAGTTGGATGAAGCAGAGTTTATTTAATCCTACCCTTTGTCATGTCACAGCAATTGTATCCCATTTCCTTGTTCTATGTTTGTAACAAAACAATGAATAAATAAATAATATACCATAAGTAAGTAAACAAGTATTAAATCCATAAATAATTATCTAGGAAAAAAAATGGTTTCAAATGTTCATCATAGTTGTTCTTCTTTGTACTTTGTGAACACTTGTAGTTTGAACAGTCTCTTAAACTAAATCATATTAGTGCTTTGTTTGATTTCTTTGGTTAATCAATTCCATAATTAAATTCTACATACGGATATGCTTAAAGTTTTAAGTGTTGTACGCATATACAAATGTTTTAAATTAGATTTTTCTCTAAGGTTATATTTGTCCTCTTTTGTTGAGAAAATGTGTTGTACATTCTTGGGGAGCAGGTTATAGTTTGCTTCGTACATAATTTTTAGCAAATACATGCTAAATTTCAATGTTTTTGATTCAATAAATAAAGGGTTTGTATGTTTTCTATATTCACCATTATGTATTTTTGTAATTCATCTTCATTGTAACACCGTTAGTAAATGAAGCGCACATTTGTAGTTGTTCCCCCATATTTCTGCACGAGAACTCAGATATGGTAACACTAGTGAGCAGTAGAGAATATGAAGATATTTTTGGTCCGGAACATATTTTACTTTATTCATTATTGGTGTGTTTCCTGCTACTTTATGTTGTATATTTTTCAACTAAGGTTTCCAGTTCATTTTATCATCAATCATTACACCCACAAATGTGTTTTATTTTACCCTTTAAATGTCTACTCTGCTTATTTGTATTTGGCTTTCCCTTCTACTGTTACCACATAGCATTATTTTAGTTTTACTGAGATTCAAAGATACTTTAGAGTCATTCTGCATGCGGTGTCAATGGAACAGAGTTTATCTTTATAGGTATTGTTGACAGGAAGGAGTTTAATTTGTCTGCATTGTCTCCGAGGGAAATCTTGAAGCAACAACTTTGCCAAGTCCTAGCCAGGGAAAACAACCATGATTAGAATGGTTGTGTTTAAGAGCGAGAACAAATTTCAAACTTTTGACTCTTGTCTATTTGTGGTCGTCAAATTCATCCTGCAGAGCAGACGGTCTGATGTTATCCAAAATTACAAATGTGCATGTCTGCACTTCTGCCCGCAACCTCCAATCATTTGTGGCAGTTTTGGGGTACCTTAGATGGCTAACAGCAACTTCCAATTTGTCAATACCAAACAATGCTCAATCCAATCAGCAGATGTCCTGTTATCATGATTCCAAATAGGTAGATATCATGAGCGTCTTCGACTGAAAGGATCCCGCTTCTCTCTAGAGTCCGTCATGTGTCCAGCAACAACCCTTCCATCAAGACAGACAGGTTCACCTGAACCCATGTACAGATTAAGTTAGAATTTGTTGAATGAACAACACTAAAATGCTACACATGTACTCAGTCACTTTTATTGATAATGTCTTAATATTGTTCTTGGTTTTTTCCCCAACTACTTTATACCCATTTTAGGTTTTAAAAAAAATATCAATTTTGTCCTTTACAACAGTGGTCCCCAAACACTGTTTGAAAAAATAAAAAAAAATGTACTTTTTTTTTTTTAAATTAAATCAACATAAAAAACACAATATACACTTATAATTAGTGCACCAACCACAAAAACCTCCATTTTTCATGACAAAAACCTCCCTTTTTCATGACAGAGAAAAAAATAAAAATAAGGATCCCCCCCACCCCCCCTTCTCCCCTGGGCCGCGGGACAAATTATTAAGCGTTGACCGGTCCGCGGATACAAAAAGATTGGGGACCACTGCTTTACAATATGTTTTAATTTAAAACACAAACATTGGAGGTTGCTTAATTCATGTGTGTGATCTTTTTAAAGGGGCAGTGCATTTCAATTATCATTAAACCTCATTAGAGTGCCGAATTTGAACTTTCTTTCCACTCCAAAGATAATAAGTTCACACGCCTCCATTCTCCCTTCAGCATTTTGTACACAATACAGGACATTCCTCTGACATACTATCCTTGCATCCCCTCAAGGAAATGCATCATGGGTAATTCCCTGTCCATGTTGTTGAGCTATTTTTTATGAAGAGCAGGCCAAGGGGAATACCTGATTGTAGAGAAAGTTAAACTACATGATTGGAGTAGGAGTGTTGCCAAGTCGAGCCTGTTTCTTAGCACTAGTCATATTAGCACTTAGAACAAAACGGTGCAATGCTGCACCTTTTATATTAAAAACCCAGTCAAGCAAGACTTGAGAAAAACCTTCAGAGCCGTTTTATGCTTGTATTTTAGTCCACGTCCACCCAAAAACTGATATTTTCAAAATCGCAGTTTCCCTAAAAACACCCTTGTGGTTTAAAAAATAAAATAAAAAATTGCTCGTGAATATTACCTGCTGTTGAACATATTGGCAAATAAAAGGCTAGAACAATCTACCACAGCTAATTTGATGACACCAGTGTTAATTTTGTTGACTAAAAAAAGTTGTCTTTGTTATTATCAACCACCTATTTTTCCATGAGCAAAATAGGACCATAACGAATCACAACAAATGTACGTTGACATAAACAATGACATAAATAATTGACAATTTTGCCGACAAATATAAACAAGGCGGAAATGTCGACAGAGACAAAATCCAACCATATTTCCTTCAGTCTTTAGGCGAGTGGGACAAGTTAGGAATCTATCCAACATGTTGGAGAGGGGCATGGGGTAAATCTGAATTTTTTATGTATATTGCTGTGTATAAAGGTTTTATCTTCATATGTTTACTTGTATTTAACCTTTATTCCTACTCATGGTTCTTACTTTTTAAAATATTTTATTATTTTTACTTTCCATAGTGTTCGTCAGAGGAAGCCATCTGCATTAGGGTTTGTCGGCTGTGACGTGGGGCCACTTGGTGTCAAGTGTTCTATGTGTGTTTGTGTGTGTGTGTGTTTTTGGCATTTGTGTGTGTGTGCGATGATGGAGAATGTGGATCATTAGAGTATCGTTTTTTAGTCTGTAAAGCACTTTGTGTTGCATTTCTTTTATGTATGAAAAGCGCTTTATTAATAAAGTTTGATTGATAGAAATTACAGAGTGGTCCAATCAGAACTACTGTCTTTGTAAGGCAAGGTTTTTGGACTTTCTACTGGGAAAACAAGACTGTATTGTAGGGATGTAACGTTAAACAGAATTAATGATGACCGCAACAAAACTCCAGACGGTTAGTTTTACCCTTTTGAATTAAAATGATCGACAAACCGAGATTGATAACTTGCGGACTGGTGCCAGCTCTCTAGCTAAATGCTTACATGAAAACATTAACGGCTTTCCCCGTTAAGAAACTACATACCCCAATCTAAACTTAAATAGACACGTTACTGTCCGAGCAACTAAGATGGATAGATAGTACTTTATTGATTCCTTCAGGAGAGTTCCCTCAAGAAAATTAAAAAGATAGAAGATATACAACTGTGCAATCTAACCCACAAGCTGTCAGGGCTGGACATCCATCCATCCATTTTCTACCGGTTATTCCCTTTTGGGGTCGCGGGGGGCGCTGGCGCCTATCTCAGCTGCAATCGGGCGGAAGGCGGGGTACACCCTTGACAAGTTGCCACCTCATCGCAAGGCCAACACAGATAGACAGACAACATTCACACTCACATTCACACACTAGGGCCAATTAAGTGTTCCCAATCAACCTATCCCCAGGTGCATGTCTTTGGAAGTGGGAGGAAGCCAGAGTACCCGGAGGGAACCCACGCATTCACGGGGAGAACATGCAAACTCCACACAGAAAGATCCCGAGCCTGGATTTGAACCCAGGACTGCAGGAACTTCGTATTGTGAGGCAGACGCACTAACCCCTCTGCCACCGTGAAACCCTTCTCACGATTATGAAATTATAATAATAGAAGAAAAAAAACTATTAATGGGCCACGCAATGTGCATGCAAATTCTGGAGTTTGTTACGGTGAAACAAATGAGAAGCGAATAAGTGGAAAAAAGAGCAGGTGTACTAGAAGTTTGGGATGTAACCATGGTTGCTACTTTTTTACTTGACACACAGCTAGAATGCCTGATCAATAATCACTAAATACAACAAAAAAGTAAGGCATATGATTTCCGCGTTGAAATAACTGCAGACAGAGTCACATAATTGGCCAATAAAACGGAATCCGATTATAAAATAATATCAGGGAAATTGACATAAATGTGAGTGAAATGGTGTCATTATGAGAAGAAACATGAGTTTTTTCTTGCCCTGATGTGGGATCTGAGCCGAGGATGTAGTTGTGGCTTGTGCAGCCCTTTGAGACACTTAAAGCTGTTTTTATCACCTTCGTCTTTTAGTAAAGCTTAAACCGTTTTTATCTTTTAACCTTTTTGAACAAGTCGTGCATGCTTTTATTTCAAGTCGCCTGGACTACTGCAATGTACTTTATGCTGGCATTAGGCAAAAAGCTCTCTCCCGGTTGCAGTTAGTCCAGAACGCGGCAGCACGACTTTTAATCAATCAATCAATCAATCAATGCAGTCAACACAGTCGCGAGAGTCCAGTCCAAAGAGGATCTAAGACACAGCAGCGAGAGTCCCGTTCACAGCGGAGCCAGCAGGAAACCATCCCAAGCGTAGGCGGACCAGCAGCGCAGAGATGTCCCCAGCCGATACACAGGCGAGCAGTACATGGCCACCGGATCGGACCGGACCCCCTCCACACGGGAGAGTGGGACATAGAAGAAAAAGAAAAGAAACGGCAGATCAACTGGTCTAAAAAGGGAGTCTATTTAAAGGCTAGAGTATACAAATGAGTTTTAAGGTGAGACTTAAATGCTTCTAACAGGGGCCAGGAAACGCCAGCATATAACCCCAATTCTTCAGAGTTTGCACTGGCTCCCTGTTCATTTTAGAATTGATTTTAAAACATTGCTGTTTGTTTTTAAATCTTTACATGGACTGGCACCTCAATATATCTCGGACCTCATCCAAATTTACATTCCTGCGCGCGCTCTGAGGTCCGAGAGCCAGTTCCAGCTCGTGGTGCCCAAGACCAGACTTAAGACCAGGGGAGACAGGGCCTTCTCTGTGGCCCTAAGCTCTGGAACACTCTGCCCCTCCATGTTCAAACTGCTTCCACAGTGGAGTGTTTTAAGTCTCCTCTTAAGACCCACTTTTATTCTTTGGCTTTTAACACTACGTGAGTTGTGTGGTCCTCTGTCCTCTGTGTTTTTTTATACACTTTTATTTCTATTTTACTGTTTTAATTGATTTTACCCTTTAAAATAGTTTTTAATCATATTTGTTTTTATATTGTTTTTTTATTTTTTATTTTGGTTTTATATTTATTTATTTTTTGATTTTATTCAGTCATTGGTGGAGCATAATATTGTGATTTTGATATTGTTTTTAACATGGCTGTGCAGCACTTTGGAAACGTTATTGTTGTTTAAATGTGCTATATAAATAAACTGGATTGGATTGGATTGGATTGTGATTAAGGGCTATATAAATAAACTCTGATTGATTGAAGAACAATCCATACACCCACTACACATCTTATCTGCTTGTGTTGTTGTGAACCACATCATGAATGTAGCACCCACAATTTTTCTGCAGGCGAGCTACTTTTCAATTGACCAAGTCGAGAGGATCTACCTGATTCATATATATAATTTATATATATATATATATATTTATTAATGAAAGAGTCTCTGTTAACAAGCTAAAGGTTTTTAATAAAAATAAAATCATGTTTTTAAATTTTTACGTATTTTTGTTATATACATGTTACAGGATATACATCTTTTATTATTGAATGTATCAAATGTGATGAATTTTTAATGGACCACAATGAAAACACAGCTTTTGGCTTGTTGTGCCTTTTTAAAGCATTACATGGATTCAATTCTTTAAGATGTCAATAAACTTCTCAATCAATCACTCAATGGTAATAGCTTATAGCTTAAGATCGAAATAACTTTGTTTTTCATTGGAAGCTATTAGCAGAGGTTCGTGTTTCCACAGCTTTCCTCCCGAAGCTGTTGACGTCCCTTTGCGCTGCAGAAGCTTGCTCTTCCACCCACGGCTTTGTCTCTTGCCCACGCCTTCAGCTGTGTCCAGGCGGTCTGTCGCTCCGTCAAAAGCATATTTGTTCCTATCGTGTTCTGTGGGGTACATAGGATTTAATCATCTGTGACAGAGTTGCATGTTGTTTATGGCAAAATCAGACAAGTTTTACCTGTCCATACACAAATGCTGAAGAGTTTTTTAAAATATTCACCAATCCATCCACCATCTGTTGACAGGGACCGAACGTTGGGAGCACATCACCTCTGTGTTTGCTGTTCCCCAGTTGCTCCGAGGATATTTAAGCATCCACTATAAATTACTGTGGTTGTTATTTAGACATTTACATGGACTGGCCCCACTATACATGGCTGAGCTTCTGCAGCCTTACTAACCAGGCAAGGCCCTGACGTCTCACTCAAAGACTTACCACTAGAGGGGACAGAGCTCTTTCTGTAGCTGCTGCCAAGCTATGGAACAGCCTTCTTTTGCACAATACAGCAAAGAAGAAAACTATTTTTAGCATTCGACACAGATTAAATGAGCACTTCGGCTTTCATTTTCTATATTTTTTCTTGCCAAAATGTGCATGTCTGTCTATTTCTACATAGCTGTCTGTTATGTTATATGTAGATACTGTAACTTGAGCTCAATTGATATTGGCTGTTTAGTGTGCACCAGGGTCAGATGATATGAAGAACACTGGCCATTATAGCAGAATATTACAATAAATTCTGTTCATAACTTTTATGGACAGAATTTCTAGGCCGGTTTGGTGGCCACGGGATTAGGTCTCTGCTTTTTGCAGATGATGTAGTCCTGATGGCTTCATCTGGCCGGGATCTTCAGCTCTCACTGGATCGGTTCGCAGCCGAGTGTGAAGCGACCGGAATGAGAGATCAGCACCTCCAAGTCCGAGTCCATGGTTCTCGCCCGGAAAAGGGTGGAGTGCCATCTCCGGGTTGGGGAGGAGACCCTGCCCCAAGTGGAGGAGTTCAAGTACCTAGGAGTCTTGTTCACGAGTGGGGGAAGAGTGGATCGTGAGATCGACAGGCGAATCGGTGCGGCGTCTTCAGTAATGCGGACGTTGTATCGATCCGTTGTGGTGAAGAAGGAGCTGAGCCGGAAGGCAAAGCTCTCAATTTACCGGTCGATCTACGTTCCCATCCTCACCTATGGTCATGAGCTTTGGGTCATGACCGAAAGGATAAGATCACGGGTACAAGCGGCCGAAATTAGTTTCCTCCGCCGGGTGGCGGGGCTCTCCCTTAGAGATAGGGTGAGAAGCTCTGCCATCCGGGAGGATCTCAACGTAAATCCGCTGCTCCTCCACATCGAGAGGAGCCAGATGAGGTGGTTCGGGCATCTGGTCAGGATGCCACCCGAACGCCTCCCTAGGGATGTGTTTAGGGCACGTCCAGCTGGTAGGAGGCCACGGGAAGACCCAGGACACGTTGGGAAGACTATGTCTCCCGGCTGGCCTGGGAATGCCTCGGGATCCCCCGGGAAGAGCTAGACGAAGTGGCTGGAGATAGGAAAGTCTGGGCTTCCCTGCTTAGGCTGCCGCCCCCGCGACCCGACCTCGGATAAGCGGAAGATGATGGATGGATGGATGGATGGATACAATAAAGTCACTAGTTCTTGAAAATGTTGGCCCATCTTAGCCCTTCTCACTCCCTTGTAAATGTGACCAGGAAGAAGAGAACATTTGTCAAGCAGGAGACTTGGTGTGGGAAAAAGTTGAAGCGAACTGAAGGAACAAGAGTGGACTTTTGAATAAGTGGTTGAGAAGCATCTGTCGAGTTACTATGATATCGAAGGTCTGGGTTAATGTGTGTGGTGCTTTGCTGCCATTTAGGGAGATGCATTAATCATTAACTTATTGTCCATACAGATTCTTTTTGAACACCTGCCTCACAGTCTAGTTTTTACACCACTGCGTCAAATACCTTAACTGCAACGTGTATTCTGTTCATATTGAGTATGTAATTCTCTGGGAATTTAGCACATCTATCTGGAACAGAGTACGTCATTATTACATGATTTACTATATTTCCAATGCTAAAATGCAAGTCTTTTCTACCTAATTAGTGTGCACAGTCTATTATGCAACATTGTATTTATTCTT
Organism: Nerophis ophidion; assembly: GCF_033978795.1. Classification (NCBI taxonomy): domain Eukaryota; kingdom Metazoa; phylum Chordata; class Actinopteri; order Syngnathiformes; family Syngnathidae; genus Nerophis; species Nerophis ophidion. The sequence goes on along the minus strand of NC_084621.1, from coordinate 60,109,605 downwards.
AAATGTATTGCAACTTTGCAGATATTGCATTTTAATGCAAACTACCCTTTGTACTCTTGTCCAACATTGATGCAAATTTTGTATCCCAGATTAAAACCCAGTTTTATGCATTTCTGCAGGGCAATAGAACAGCTCACATGCTATCATGTTACATCCAGACGATTCCAGATAGTACTAAATGAAACTATAAGGTCCTCATGCATGACAAAGTTTGCTTTTTAATTGTTTAAGTCAACATTTATCTTACAACGGTGTATTAACCAGAGATAACAGGTCCTTTTCTGACACAAAAACACAAGCTGTACACAAACACAAGCTGTAGACACAAGTCGAGGTATTATAATGGTGAGCGGCTCTGATCTGTGTGGGTGGGTGTGTGAGACTCCCCCTCTGATACCATTCAACGACTAAGCGCGACTTGTTTGAAAGAGAGGAGGAGGAATTATAGAGAAAGGAAGTCAAGAGCCCGGGACAAATCAGTTAACCGTGTATGACAGTCTTTAAGACACTGGAGTTTGTTCGTTTCCAAAGTATTTTAGGATTACCTTTGTAAATGTTCACCATGGACTCCTTCTGCTCGAGCAAAGGTGAGCATGTTGTTGTAAGTAAACAGAAATGCAGCTGTAAACAGAGGCAGGAATAACAAAGCTACAAGGTAAACTGATACAGGTAGAAAAGCAGGAAGAACTTCCGAGCAATGGGTGGCTCTGCACATGGGAGACATTGAACGTTAATATGTCTGCATTTGTTTTTTAGTTTTTGATCTTAATGCATGCTGGGATAATTTAAACATTGTTTGAATTGCATTCCAGGACAATAACAATTTGTATGTGCTGTATATTTTAAGGTTAGTGCAAAAAATAAGTTGTCGCTTTTGAATTGTAAACATGGAAACATGTTTTTACTACTAACACAGTGGCAGAGTTACACAATAAGTAGACAACAGCAAGTTTACATCCACATGTCTTTAAGATATGTCACTAGAGTCCTTTTTTGTTTGTTGGCATTTTCAAAGTAGCAATGGTTGTTGCGTGGTTTAGAATGTACAGTGCAAGGTTTCACAAAACTGTACGACATCACGTTAGGTGCAGAGGTATTTTGTCAGTGACATAGATGTGATGTTATTCCTCTGAATTGCATCTCAAATATATGATTGAGATTACATGTTTACAAAAAGAGTTTACAAAAATATGACATTTACCGTTTTTCAAAGTATAGTCTTTTTCTGAAGACAATGTCTATTTGCATGTGCTCATCTGACATAATTGTAAATCAGTGGTTCTTAAATGGCGGTATGAATACCCCTGGGGGTACTTGAAGGTATGCCAAGGGATACGTGAGATTTTTTTTTTAAATATTCTAAAAATAGCAACGATTCAAAAGTCCTTTCTAAATATATTTATTGAATAATACTTCAACAAAATATACATGTAAGTTTATGAACTGTGAAAAGAAATGCAACAATGTAATATTCAGTGTTGACAGCTAGATTTTTGTGGACATGTTCCATAAATATTGATGTTAAAGATTTATTTTTTTGTGGAGAAATGTTTAGAATGAAGTTGATGAATCCAGATGGATCTCTATTACAATCCCCAAAAAGGGCACTTTAATTTGATGATTACTTCTATGTGTATAAATTATTCTTTATAATTGAATCACTTCTTTATTTTTCAACTATTTTTTAGGTATTTTTGTATATTTTTTTCCAAATAGTTCAAGAAAGACCACTACAAATGAACAATATTTTGCATTGTTATACAATTTAATGAATCAGAAACTGATGACATAGTGCTGTATTTTACTTCTTTCTTTTTTTCAAACAAAAATTCTTTGCTCTGATTAGGGGGTACTTGAATTAAAAAAAAATGTTAACAGGGGGTACATCACTGAAAAAAGGTTGAGAACCAGTGTTGTAAATCATAAAACTATTTAAATCTTTGCAGTTAATGATTAATATCTACAGCCTAAGAATTCCACCTAATTCTGAGTGTCCTCCCTGTTGACACTTTGCCAGACCTTCACTGCAGCCGCCTTTACTTGCTTTTGTTTATAGTAACGAAAACGCATACACAAATGAGGTACGATTGGGATACTCACATGGCCATGGAAGTAAGGTTGGCGATTACATTATCGTGATCATTGATCGCGATTACTTGAGTTCGATCATGGTGATCAGCTGTTAGCATATTTCCTCGATCAAACATGGCGGAAACATCTGTTATAAGGTACTGCAGTAGTAAACAGTAGGGAAGCAACAATGCTCTGTGTAATACTGCATGGTACAATCCGCCTTTATTGACCATGATCCTGTGTGTTTCTGTGAATGTGCGTGTGTTTGTGTACGTTTGCGTGTGTTTGTGTGTGTGTGCACCACCTCCTGTTCCACCGTCGCGAAAGTTAGTCCCTCACGATGTAATTAATGTTCAATAGCGTTGGGCTTCTTCCCTTTACACAGCTGGAACTGTAGCCCGGAAGAATAAAATAAAGAAATATGACTAACACTCGTCTAGAAGTTGGAACACAACATTAAAAGGACTTGCAGGCACTCACGTACTGTATTTGACTCACATGTCTTTGTGACGGAACTATACTGTATTGGTCACGACTGGGAATATCAACACACCCACTAATTTAATCAGAATAGGCATTTTATATACAAGCATTTTTAATCAGACTTTTGTTTGTGTCTGCAAAGATTCCACTCCTCTGATATAAAAAATCTCTGCAGACAGACACTTTCTGTTATTTTTGAAATAATCATTAAACTTGTTTTATGTGTTGGTACACATTAATTTACAGTAAGTCAAATTCAAACTGCACTTTAATGTATTTTCATGAAATATAAGATACAGAATTTGGGTTTTAAAAACTCCGCAATGTGCTCACGCTTGTTGTTTGCCAAGCACTGGTGAGAAGCACTTATGTATACAAATAATTAAAGCATACAAATAATAATTTAACACCTGAAAGTGTTGTTTACTAAATGCTAACTTGAAATAAAAGTCTTATAGTTCTCACTTTGTTAACTGCATAATGTTTGTGATGACAAGCAAAACAACACAATAGTTTTGAGAGAAAGAAGCTGTTCTCTCACAAAATGTACAGAAAGAGAAACATAATCATTCTCATACAAGTTGGCTTTGATTTCTTCTTTATGCCATTTCTACCACTTATTCCCTTTTGGGGACGCGGGGGGGCGCTGGCGCCTATCTCAGCTACAATCGGGCGGAAGGCGGGGTACACCTGGACAAGTCGCCACCTTATCGCAGGGCCAACACAGATAGACAGACAACATTCACACTCACATTCACACACTAGGGCCAATTTAGTGTTGCCAATCAGCCTGAAACAGGATAATTAATAGAGAATAGAAATGTTTTATTGTCATTGTACAACAACAAAATATGCTGAAGCGTAACAAAATTACCACAAGATTCCAAAACATTGGACATTTGATGAGAAGTGGTTTAAATTCTCTATAACAGTGTTTTTCAACCTTTTTTGAGCCAAGACATTTTTTTCATTGAAAAAATGCGATGGCCCACCACCAGCAGAAAACATCAAAAAATGAAACTCAGTAGCTGATATTGACAATAAAAAGTCATTCTCACAAGTGTTGGATATAAATTCAAAGCATAACCAACATGCATTATAGCTCTTGTCTCAAAGTACTGCACGACCTGTCACATCACGCCGAGAATTTTTTGGAGTATTTTGGTGTCTTCTCATGTGTAGTATTTTAGTTCTTGTCTTTTGCTCGTATTTTGGTGGCTTTTCCCCTTTTGTTGGTATTTTCCTGTAGCAGTTTCATGTCTTTCTTGAGCGCTATTCCCCACACCTGCTTTGTTTTAGAAATCAAGGCTATCTAAGTTGTCGCTATCGTTCTTTGCAGAGACATTGTTGATTGTCATGTTATGTTCGGATGTACTTTGTGGACGCCGTCTGCTGATGCTGTAAGTCTTTGCTGTTGTCCAGCATTCTATTTTTGTGTACTATTCAACCACTTCACTTCTAGTTTTGTTTTGCGTAGCCTTCCCTAAGCTTCATTGCTTTTTCTTAGTGGTACTCGCCTTTTGTTTATTTTTGGTTAAAGAATTGGATACCTTTTTGACCTGCACACTGTCATCTGCATATTCTGATCATGACAAACCATGTTCCCCTACAAAGCAATTCGCTTTTTGCTGCCACCTACTGATAGGAAGAGTATAACATGGTTGCTCTGCCGAGCTCTAGACAGCACCGACACTCAAGACCGGCACATTTGCAGATTATTATTTCTGGTTTGCAAAAAATATTTTTAACCCAAATAGGTAAAGTGGTCGAAAAACACCGCTCTATAACAGTGATCTTCAACAGGTAGTCCATGACCACTGGGGTCAACAGAGGTACATCAGATATGATGTATCATATCAAACACATCATACAAATCAATACATTCAATTAGGTGGGTGTGCATTTTATAATAGGAATTGTTGTTTGTTTTTATGTTGCACACAAAAATATTTGAGTGACGGATTTAAGGCCACATTGAGAGTTGACAGCTACCAATGTATATGTCTGTGGAGTGTGTTACTATATTGATGAAAAAGTGAGTGTGAATGTTGTCTGTCTATCTGTGTTGGCCCTGTGGCGACTTGTCCAGGGTGTACGCCGCCTTCCGCCCCATTGTAGCTGTGATAGGCATCAGCGACCCCCGTGATCCCAAAGGAATAATTGGTAGAAAATGGATAGATGGACTTAGTAAGCAACTGTAATGCTCAATTGTCCAGTATGTAGAGTCAAGAGCCGAACTAAATTACATTTAAGCAAGGTGGGGTTTGATGCCATGGAGTGGTGTAAGACGGCAACTGGAGTCGTGTCCGCGGATGCCATATTGCTTCAAAGCAACTTTATGGATTTTTATATTACTCCCAATTTTTCTTGTTCTGAAAAAAACCTTGAAGGCCCCTGCTTCATAACATTAATGAATTTGGTTGACATTGTCATCAACCCATCATCCACTTCCCAATTTATATACTGTGCATACATTTTTTCTTCAGGCAAAAAAATAGGATATTCTTCAGCCATCGAGCCAGTGGCATGATCTCAAACCAGTGAAGTGAAGTGAATTATATTTATATAGCGCTTTTCTCAAGGGACTCAAAGCGCTTTACATAGTGAAAACCAATATCTAAGTTACATTTAAAACAGTGAGGGTGGCACTGGGAGCAGGTGGGTAAAGTGTCTTGCCCAAGGACACGACGGCAGTGACTAGGATGGCGGAAGCGGGAATCGAACCTGCAACCCTCAAGTTGCCGGCACGGCCACTCTACCAACTGAGCTATACTACCCCTGTGAGATTGTTTTTCTTTTTTATCATGAAAATATAAAATGACTCATAGTTGGGTTATAGTTTTAAGTAGTTATAGGGTCAAATGGTGCAAAACATACTTTTGAGCTCTGGAAATGCATGTGTTTTACTGACAGTAAGTGCTATAAGTCCCTAAAAGGTAAAAATAAAATAAAATAAATGAAAGCAGAGAGTCTAGTGAAAAGTTGGGAATAGTATAAAATATGAATGTAAAAGTGGCTCCCAGTAAGTGTTAGTGTTCTTTCAAGGATTGTTTTGTAAAGTTCTATGCAGTAATTTTGGAAGTGATAGGCATTTGTTAAAATTATTATCATGATTCTTTTCTCTCCTATTTAATGTTTCATACAAACATATTGTTGCTGCTGCCATGTCTAGTAGTTCCCAAAAATGCCAGTTAATGTGCCAGTTACATTTGAGTTCTTCGCAAAGACTTTCATTGTGCTCTGCTGACTGATCATTTTTCACTCTGACTCAAATGCCATTTTGTTGTCAGACTCGAAATCAGAGCTCAGAGTTCTCACCAGGCTTCGAGCTGACCACAAATGATTTAAAGACCTCACACATAGTGAGAAAAAACTAGCGTGTTTGTGGATGTTTAAGATTGTCTGTTTGCTAGTCAGAAGGTTGGTGCATGGCTGCACTGACAAGGTTGAACTGTGTGTTGGTATTTGACAGAGAACGTAACGGTAATACATAATACGATTACACTGGTACAAATCAACATGTACAATACCCAAAACCAGTTAAGTTGGCAGGTTGTGTAAATCATAAATAAAAACAGAATATAATGATTTGAAAATCCTTTTCAACCTATATTCAATTGAACGGACTGCAAAGACAAGATACTTAACGTTTGAACTGGTAAACTTTATTTTTTGCAAGTATTCGCTCATTTGAAATTTGATGCCTCTAACATGTTTCAAAAAAACTGGCACAAGTGGCAAAAAAGACTGAGAAAGTTGAGGAATGCTCATCAAACACTTATTCTGGAACATCCCACAGGCATAGGCGCCAATCTATATTTCTGCTAGTGGGTGCTCTGACGGGCGCTAAATCTGACGCTACTTTTCTGAGCATGCGCGGTTTTTGCTTGGTGGTGAGAAAAAATTTGCCATCAATCCCACGTGGGTGCTCGGCATTGTCGGCGCCTATGCCCACCGGTCAACAGGCTAATTGGGAACAAGTGGGTGCCATGATTGGGTATAAAAGCAGTTTCCATGAAATGCTCAATCATTCACAAACAAGGATGGGGCGAGAGTCACCACTTTGTGAACAAATGCGTGAGCAAATTGTTGAACAGTTTAAGAACAACATTTCTCAACGAGCTATTGCAAGGAATTGGGACGGCGTGGCGCAGTGGAAGAGTGGCCGTGCGCAACCCGAGGGCCCCTGGTTCAAATCCCACCTAGTATCAACCTCGTCACGTCCGTTGTGTCCTGAGCAAGACACTTCACCCTTGCTCCTGATGGGTGCTGGTTGGCGCCTTGCATGGCAGCTCCCTCCATCAGTGTGTGAATGTGTGTTTGAATGGGTAAATGTGGAAGTAGTGTCAAAGCGCTTTGAGTACCTTGAAGGTAGAAAAGCGCTATACAAGTACAACCCATTTAATTTAGGGATTTCACCATCTACGGTCTGTAACTTCATCAAAAGGTTCAGACAATCTGGAGAAATCACTGCACGTAAGCAGCAAGGCCAAAAACCTATATTGAATGCCTGTGACCTTCGATCCCTCAAGCGGTACCACATCAAAAACCGACATCAGTGTGTAAAGGTTATCACCGTATGGGCTCAGGAACACTTCAGAAAACCATTGTCAGTAAACGAAGCAGGCACAACGTGTAAGATAGATAGATAGTACTTTTATTGATTCCTTCAGGTGAGTTCCTTCAGGAAAATTTAAATTCCAGCAGCAGTGTACAGAGTTGGGATCAATTTAAAAAAGAGTAAAAAGTAAATAATGGGGGTTTAAATGGAAACAAAATAGAGAAATATTACAAAAAGAATAAAAACAATGGGAATAACAATATAACCGTTGCCCCCGCGACCCGACCTCGGATAAGCGGAAGATGATGGATGGATGGAATAACAATATAACAGTAAAATAAGAATATAACAAGACAAAGTAGGCAGAATAATATATTAACTCGTTATTGCTCAACCAGCTCAACCCTGTTACAAATACTATTTCAACCGGCAGTGAAAGTACCCATAATTCAATGTATACCCTTGACTTAAAGCATAACAAAAAGCTGAGAGTCGGCTTGTATCTGTCATGTCGATGTGATCATGTTTTGTTTTAGTCATGTTCTGTTTGTTTTTTGGCCACTCAGTTCCTGTTTTTGCACTTCCTGGTTTGTTTTGTCAACATGACTACCCATTAGTTTTCACCTGTCCTCATGTCTCACACCTGTTTTCACTAATCACCACAGTATTATTTAAGCCTGTCTGTTTCTGTTGTTCATGCTGGCAACATCACTTCCTTCTCACCGTCTACCTCTACTACCTTCATGCCATGCCATGCCTGCTAATCACACTGTCCATAGTTTCCCTCCTGCCCATGCCACGTACGTTTTTTGGTTCTTTTATGTCACAGTTTTTGAGTTTTGTTTTTTTGTCCATAGTTCTGCCTTTAAGTGCGTTTTTGTTTTCATTAGTCAAGTCCGTTCTCCGCCATTGTGCGCGCCTTTTGTTTGCTTCCTTTTTTTGTAGTTTGTTAGTGTAAGAAATAAATATGTACTTACATTCACAACTTGCCCGTTTCAATTTTCCTTTGCCTTGTGGGAAAACAAACCACATAGTCCACGTATTGACAGTATCTCAAATTACTCGTTAGTTGAGGTACCACTGTATTCATATAATTTTGTGTGGTATTTGAATATTTTAGATTAGTACCTACAACTGTGCCAAGTGAAGTGACAAGTAGGGCAGTCAAGATAATCTAGAAGATTTGAGATTGTTGCCATCATAGAAATAAAAAAAATATAATTTCCATTCCATATTCTTCCATGGTTACTTTGCACACTGCGTACTAGATCAGGTATTGTTTACTTAGGTGCGCTGACATTTTTCCAAAGCTTTCCACACTAATCTCTTGCCCTTCTCTCTCCAGTGGAGATCTCACAGTGAACACCTAAAAGAATAAATACTTTCTGTTGTATAAGACTAAGCGATACGCTTTGAATTATCTTTTGAGGTCCATAAGAAAATAACTTCTCTGATCAATTCACAGGAAGGGTAATAAACACAGCATCGCCAAAATCTTATACTGATTTTTGACCGATAGTCTTCTTTCAGGTTCTCTGATGTAGGCTGAAACTCTCTTTTGTAATTTGTCATATATCAAAACCTTAGCTACTGTTCCATCTTTTCCATGTTTGTTTTTAATTCACTAATTTAAAAGATGGATGGATGGATGGATGTAATAATTTAAAAGAAAACTGCACTTTTTTTGGAATTGTGTCCATCATTCGCAATCCTTATGTGAGACAAGAACATATGTATTTACATGTTTTTCTGTATTCCAAATAGTAAATCAATGCGATTAAAATCCGCTTATAATGCAGCCTATAGGAGTAGCTCTATTCTGCCTATAAAGCGCTCTAAAAACATCCAAACTCCTCCATCAAGGTGTTATATACACACACACTGTAAGTATATATATGCAGTAACGGTCACGTTTATAATAACAGCATATTTATGTATTTTGGTCATTTTAAAAACGTATTAAGACGTCCGCTCTTGTTTGTTTTCAACATCACTGATTGCTACTCACTGCAGACTTCATAATAAAACACCACTTACTGTACAATGTCTGCTGTCATTAGGATGCTGACTGATAGGATGTTAATACATTTCCGTTTACGATGAAAAATGAAGGACAATGAAGGTGGTTGGAACCAAAGGTTGGACCAAGCGCAGCATAAGCTCTTCGTCGTGGTTTTCTCACCATTTTCGTTTTAAATTGAATACCAAAACTGACCAACTCGTTGGATTATGTCTTCATCCTTCACTATCCAGATGAGACACGTTATCTGATCTAGATTAAACTTTTGAGCCCTGAGGCGTGAACGCAGCTCACCACAGCCGCTGATGTCAACACAGCCAGCACAAGCTGTTAGCTCCCTCTGATCACGATAACGCTAAAAATAGTTTGTCTGCGTTAGCACTTAAAATAACAATATCGTTAATATTTGGTTAATATTCAAGTCAGAGAATATAAATGGAGTATCGTTGCCGATTTTTGACTGGATTTTAGAGGGATTTATGGCTGGAATAGTGGACCTCCCATCCACTCCGTTATAAACAAACTTTTATTTACGATTTACAATGCATTAGAAAAAATACATCC